>NW_026912080.1:0-351000 GCF_963662255.1 Cinclus cinclus
TGTCACTATTCGTTCCTGGCCATTTTAGGCCCATTGGTGTCACAAGGGATCATTAGATTGTTAGCCTGCACTGGGTCACAATGGTTCCTTTCTTCTCTTAACCTCTGTGCTGTCACAATGCATCCCATGCCCTTTTAGTCCACTTGATGTCACAATGAATGATTTGAATCTTGGCCTCCATGGTGTCATAATAGTTCCTCGCTTCTATTGGGCCCCATGCTTTCACAATTCATCCCTGGCCCTTTTACAACCCCTGGTGTCACAAGGGATCATTAGATTGTTAGCCTGCACTGGGTCACAATGGTTCCTTCTTTCTCTTGACCTCTGTGGTGCCACAATGCATCCCATGCCCTTTTAGGCCACTTGATGTCACAATGAATCATTTGATTCTTGGCCTCCATGGTGTCATAATGGTTCCTTGCTTCTATTGGGCCCCATGCTGTCACAGTTCATCCCTGGTCCTTTTGCGCCTGCTGTTGTCAAAAGGGATTCTTAGATTGTTAGCCTGCATTGGGTCACAATGGTTCCTTAGTTTCCTTAACGCGTGAGGCGTCACAATGCATCCCATGCCCTTTTAGGCCACTTGATGTCACAATGAATCATTTGATTCTGGGCCACATGGTGTCATAATGTTTCCATGTTTTTATTGGGCCCCATGCTGTAACAATCCATCCCTGGACCTGTTACAACCCCTGGTGTCACAAGGGATCATTAGATTGTTAGCCTGCATTGGGTCACAATGGTTCCCTTCTTCTCTTTTCCTCTGTGGTGTCACAATGCATCCCATGCCCTTTTAGGCCACTTCATGACACAATGAATCATTTGATTCTTGGCCTTCATGGTGTCATAATATTTCCTTGTTTCTATTGGGCCCCATGGTGTCACTATTCGTTCCTGGCCATTTTAGGCCCATTGGTGTCACAAGGGATCATTAGATTGTTAGCCTGCATTGGGTCACAATGGTTCCTTTCTTCTCCTAACCTCTGTGGTGTCACAATGCATCCCATGCCCTTTTAGGCTTCTTGATGTCACAATGAATCATTTGATTCTTGGCCTCCATGGTGTCATAATAGATCCTTGATTCTATTGGTCCCCGTGCTGTAACAATCCATCCCTGGCCCTTTTACGCCCCGTGGTGTCACAAGGGATTCTTAGATTGTTAGCCTGCATTGGGTCACAATGGTTCCTTGCTTCTCTTAACACCTGTGGTGTCACAATGCATCCCATGACCTTTTAGGCCACTTCATGTCACAATGAATCATTTGATTCTTGGCCTCCATGGTGTCATAATGGTTCCTTGCTTCTATTGGGCCCCATGCTGTCGCAGTTCATCCCTGGTACTTTTGCGCCCGCTGTTGTCAAAAGGGATTCTTAGATTGTTAGCCTGCATTGGGTCACAATGGTTCCTTGCTTCTCTTAACCTCTGTGGTGTCACAATGCATCCCATGCCCTTTTAGGACACTTGATGTCACAATGAATCATTTGATTCTGGGCCACATGGTGTCATAATGTTTCCATGTTTTTATTGGGCCCCATGGTGTAACAATCCATCCCTGGACCTGTTACAACCCCTGGTGTCACAAGGGATCATTAGATTGTTAGCCTGCATTGGGTCACAATGGTTCCCTTCTTCTCTTTTCCTCTGTGGTGTCACAATGCATCCCATGCCCTTTTAGGCCACTTCATGACACAATGAATCATTTGATTCTTGGCCTTCATGGTGTCATAATATTTCCTTGTTTCTCTTGGGCCCCATGGTGTCACTATTCGTTCCTGGCCATTTTAGGCCCATTGGTGTCACAAGGGATCATTAGATTGTTAGCCTGCACTGGGTCACAATGGTTCCTTTCTTCTCTTAACCTCTGTGCTGTCACAATGCATCCCATGCCCTTTTAGTCCACTTGATGTCACAATGAATGATTTGAATCTTGGCCTCCATGGTGTCATAATAGTTCCTCGCTTCTATTGGGCCCCATGCTTTCACAATCCATCCCTGGACCTGTTACAACCCCTGGTGTCACAAGGGATCATTAGATTGTTAGCCTGCATTGGGTCACAATGGTTCCCTTCTTCTCTTTTCCTCTGTGGTGTCACAATGCATCCCATGCCCTTTTAGGCCACTTCATGTCACAATGAATCATTTGATTCTTGGCCTCCATGGTGTCATAATAGTTCCTCGCTTCTAGTGGGCCCCATGTGTTCACAATTCATCCCTGGCCCTTTTACAACCCCTGGTGTCACTAGGGATCATTAGATTGTTAGCCTGCATTGGGTCACAATGCTTCCTTGCTTCTCTTAACCTCTGTGGTGTCACAATGCATTCCATGCCCTTTTAGGCCACTTGATGTCACAATGAATCATTTCATTCTGGGCCACACGGTGTCATAATGTTTCCATGTTTTTATTGGGCCCCATGCTGTAACAATCCATCCCTGGAGCTTTTACAACCCCTGGTGACACAAGGGATCATTAGATTGTTAGCCTGCATTGGGTCACAATGGTTCCTTGCTTCTCTTAACCTCTGTGGTGTCACAATGCATCCCATGCCCTTTTAGGCCACTTCATGTCACAATGAATCATTTGATTCTTGGCCTTCATGGTGTCATAATATTTCCTTGTTTTTCTTGGGCCCCATGGTGTCACTATTCGTTCCTGGCCATTTTAGGTCCATTGGTGTCACAAGGGATCATTAGATTGTTAGCCTGCCCTGGGTCACAATGGTTCCTTGCTTCTCTTAACCGCTGTGCTGTCACAATGCATCCCATGCCCTTTTAGGCTACTTGATGTCACAATGAATCATTTGATTCTTGGCCTCCATGGTGTCATAATAGATCCTTGATTCTATTGGTCCCCGTGCTGTAACAATCCATCCCTGGCCCTTTTAGGCCCCCTGGTGACACAAGGGATCATTAGATTGTTAGCCTCCTTTGGGTCACAATGGTTCCTTTCTTCTCTTAACCTCTGTGCTGTCACAATGCATCCCATGCCCTTTTAGGCCATTTGATGTCACAATGAATCATTTGATTCTTGGCCTCCATGGTGTCATAATGGTTCCTTGCTTCTATTGGGCCCCATGCTGTCGCAGTTCATCCCTGGTACTTTTGCGCCCGCTGTTGTCAAAAGAGATTCTTAGATTGTTAGCCTGCATTGGGTCACAATGGTTCCTTGCTTCTCTTAACCTCTGTGGTGTCACAATGCATCCCATGCCCTTTTAGGCCACTTTGTGTTACAATGAATCATTTGATTCTTGGCCTTCATGGTGTCATAATATTTCCTTGCTTCTATTGGGCCCCCTGCTGTCACTATTCGTTCCTGGCCATTTTAGGCCCATTGGTGTCACAAGGGATCATTAGATTGTTAGCCTGCATTGGGTCACAATGGTTCCTTTCTTCTCCTAACCTCTGTGGTGTCACAATGCATCCCATGCCCTTTTAGGCTACTTGATGTCACAATGAATCATTTGATTCTTGGCCTCCATGGTGTCATAATAGATCCTTGATTCTATTGGTCCCCGTGCTGTAACAATCCATCCCTGGCCCTTTTACGCCCCGTGGTGTCACAAGGGATCCTTAGATTGTTAGCCTGCATTGGGTCACAATGGTTCCTTGCTTCTCTTAACCTCTGTGGTGTCACAATGCATCCCATGCCCTTTTAGGCCACTTGATGTCACAATGAATCATTTGATTCTGGGCCACATGGTGTCATAATGTTTCCATGTTTTATTGGGCCCCATGCTGTAACAGTTCATCCCTGGTCCTTTTGCGCCCGCTGTTGTCAAAAGGGATTCTTAGATTGTTAGCCTGCATTGGGTCACAATGGTTCCTTTCTTCTCTCAACCTCTCTGGTGTCACAATGCATCCCATGCCCTTTTAGGCTACTTGATGTCACAATGAATCATTTGATTCTTGGCCTCCATGGTGTCATAATAGTTCCTCGCTTCTATTGGGCCCCATGCTTTCACAATTCATCCCTGGCCCTTTTACAACCCCTGGTGTCACAAGGGATCATTAGATTGTTAGCCTCCTTTGGGTCACAATGGTTCCCTTCTTCTCTTTTCCTCTGTGGTGTCACAATGCACTCCAAGCTCTTTTAGGCCACTTGATGTCACAATGAATCATTTGATTCTTGGCCTCCATGGTGTCATAATAGTTCCTTGCTTCTATTGGGCCCCATGCTTTCACAGTTCATCCGTGGTACTTTTGCGCCCGCTGTTGTCAAAAGGGATTCTTAGATTGTTAGCCTGCATTGGGTCACAATGGTTCCTTGCTTCTCTTAACCTCTGTGGTGTCACAATGCATCCCATGCCCTTTTAGGCCACTTGATGTCACAATGAATCATTTGATTCTTGGCCCCCATGGTGTCATAATAGTTCCTCGCTTCTTTTGGGCCCCATGCTGTAACAATCCATCCCTGGCCCTTTTACAACCCCTGGTGTCACAATGGATCATTAGATTGTTAGCTTCCTTTGGGGCACAATGGTTCCTTGCTTCTCTTAATCTCTGTGGTGTCACAATGCATTCCATGCCCTTTTAGGCCACTTGGTGTTACAATGAATCATTTGATTCTTGGCCTCCATGGTGTCATAATAGTTCCTCGCTTCGATTGGGCCCCATGCTTTCACAATTCATTCCTGGCCCTTTTACAACCCCTGGTATCAAAAGGGATCATTAGATTGTTAGCCTGCATTGGGTCACAATGGTTCCTTTCTTCTCTTAACCTCTGTGCTGTCACAATGCATCCCATGCCCTTTTAGGCCACTTGATGTCACAATGAATCATTTGATTCTTGGCCTCCATGGTGTCATAATAGTTCCTCGCTTCTATTGGGCCCCATGCTTTCACAATTCATCCCTGGCCCTTTTACAACCCCTGGTGTCACAAGGGATCATTAGATTGTTAGCCTGCACTGGGTCACAATGGTTCCTTCTTTCTCTTAACCTCTGTGGTGTCACAATGCATCCCATGCCCTTTTAGGCCACTTCATGTCACAATGAATCATTTGATTCTTGGCCTTCATGGTGTCATAATATTTCCTTGTTTCTCTTGGGCCCCTTTGTGTCACTATTCGTTCCTGGCCATTTTAGGCCCGTTGGTGTCACAAGGGATCATTAGATTGTTAGCCTGCATTGGGTCACAATGGTTCCTTGCTTCTCTTAACCTCTGTGCTGTCACGATGCATCCCATGCCCTTTTAGGCTACTTGATGCCAAAATGAATCATTTGATTCATGGCCTCCATGGTGTCATAATAGTTCCATGTTTTTATTGGGCCCCATGCTGTAACAATCCATCCCTGGCCCTTTTACGCCCCCTGGTGCACAAGGGATTCTTAGATTGTTAGCCTGCATTGGGTCACAATGGTTCCGTGCTTCTCTTAACACCTGTGGTGTCACAATGCATCCCATGCCCTTTTAGGCCACTTGATGTCACAATGAATCATTTGATTCTTGGCCTCCATGGTGTCATAATGGTTCCTTGCTTCTATTGGGCCCCATGCTATCACAGTTCATTCCTGGTCCTTTTGCGCCCTCTGGTGTCAAAAGGGATTCTTAGATTGTTAGCCTGCATTGGGTCACAATGGTTCCTTGCTTCTCTTAACCTCTGTGGTGTCACAATGCATCCCATGCCCTTTTAGGCCACTTCATGACACAATGAATCATTTGATTCTTGACCTTCATGGTGTCATAATATTTCCTTGTTTCTCTTGGGCCCCATGCTGTCACTATTCGTTCCTGGCCATTTTAGGCCCATTGGTGTCACAAGGGATCATTAGATTGTTAGCCTGCACTGGGTCACAATGGTTCCTTTCTTCTCTTAACCTCTGTGCTGTCACAATGCATCCCATGCCCTTTTAGGCCACTTGATGTCACAATGAATCATTTGATTCTTGGCCTTCATGGTGTCATAATGGTTCCTTGCTTACATAGGTCCCTATGCTGTCACAGTTCATCCGTGGACGTTTTGCGCCCCCTGGTGTCAATAGGAATTCTTAGATTAATAGCCTCCATTCTGTCACAATGGTTCCTTAGTTTCCTTAACCCCTGTGGTGTCACAATGCATCCCATGCCCTTTTAGGCCACTTGATGTCACAATGAATCATTTGATTCTTGGCCCCCATGGTGTCATAATAGTTCCTCGCTTCTTTTGGGCCCCATGCTGTAACAATCCATCCCTGGCCCTTTTACAACCCCTGGTGTCACAATGGATCATTAGATTGTTAGCCTGCATTGGGTCACAATGGTTCCTTGCTTCTCTTAACCTCTGTGGTGTCACAATGCATCCCATGCCCTTTTAGGCCACTTCATGTCACAATGAATCATTTGATTCTTGGCCTCCATGGTGTCATAATAGATCCTTGATTCTATTGGTCCCCGTGCTGTAACAATCCATCCCTGGCCCTTTTACGCCCCCTGGTGTCACAAGGGATCATTAGATTGTTAGCCTCCTTTGGGTCACAATGGTTCCTTGCTTCTCTTAACCCCTGTGGTGTCACAATGCATCCCATGCCCTTTTAGGCCATTTGATGTCACAATGAATCATTTGATTCTTGGCCTCCATGGTGTCATAATGGTTCCTTGCTTCTATAGGTCCCCATGCTGTCAGAGTTCATCTGTGGTCCTTTTGCGCCCCCTGGTGTCAAAAGGGATTCTTAGATTGTTAGCCTGCATTGGGTCACAATGGTTCCTTGCTTCTCTTAACCCCTGAGGCGTCACAATGCATCCCATGCCCTTTTAGGCCACTTCATGACACAATGAATCATTTGATTCTTGGCCTTCATGGTGTCATAATGTTTCCATGTTTTTCTTGGGCCCCATGCTGTAACAATCCATCCCTGGCCCTTTTACAACCCCTGGTGTCACAAGGGATCATTAGATTGTTAGCTTCCCTTGGGTCACAATGGTTCCTTGCTTCTCTTAACCTCTGTGGTGTCACAATGCATTCCATGCCCTTTTAGGCCACTTGGTGTTACAATGAATCATTTGATTCTTGGCCTTCATGGTGTCATAATGGTTCCTTGCTTCCATAGGTCCCTATGCTGTCACAGTTCATCCGTGGTCCTTTTGCGCCCCCTGGTGTCTATAGGGATTCTTAGATTAATAGCCTCCATTCTGTCACAATGGTTCCTTAGTTTCCTTAACCCCTGTGGTGTCACAATGCATTCCATGCCCTTTTAGGCCACTTGATGTCACAATGAATCATTTGATTCTTGGCCTTCATGGTGTCATAATGGTTCCTTGCTTCTATTGGGCCCCATGCTACAACAGTTCATCCCTGGTCCTTTTGCTCCCCCTGGTGTCAAAAGGGATTATTAGATTGTTAGCCTGCATTGGGTCACACTGGTTCCTTAGTTTCCTTAACACCTGAGGCGTCACAATGCATCCCATGCCCTTTTAGGCCACTTGATGTCACAATGAATCATTTGATTCTGGGCCACATGGTGTCATAATGTTTCCATGTTTTTCATGGGCCCCATGCTGTAACAATCCATCCCTGGAACTTTTACAACCCCTGGTATCACAAGGGATCATTAGATTGTTAGCCTGCATTGGGTCACAATGGTTCCTTGCTTCTCTTAACCTCTGTGGTGTCACAATGCACTCCAAGCTCTTTTAGGCCACTTCATGTCACAATGAATCATTTGATTCTTGGCCTTCATGGTGTCATAATATTTCCTTGTTTCTATTGGGCCCCATGGTGTCACTATTCGTTCCTGGCCATTTTAGGCCCATTGGTGTCACAAGGGATCATTAGATTGTTAGCCTGCTTTGGGTCACAATGGTTCCTTTCTTCTCTTAACCTCTGTGCTGTCACAATGCATCCCATGCCCTTTTAGTCTTCTTGATGTCACAATGAATCATTTGATTCTTGGCCTTCATGGTGTCATAATGGTTCCTGGCTTACATAGGTCCCTATGCTGTCACAGTTCATCCGTGGACCTTTTGCGCCCCCTGGTGTCAATAGGAATTCTTAGATTGTTAGCCTCCATTCTGTCACAATGGTTTCTTCGTTTCCTTAACCCCTGTGGTGTCACAATGCATCCCATGCCCTTTTAGGCCACTTGATGTCACAATGAATCATTTGATTCTTGGCCCCCATGGTTTCATAATAGTTCCTCGCTTCTTTTGGGCCCCATGCTGTAACAATCCATCCCAGGCCCTTTTACAACCCCTGGTGTCACAATGGATCATTAGATTGTTAGCCTGCATTGGGTCACAATGGTTCCTTCTTTCTCTTAACCTCTGTGGTGTGACAATGCATCCCATGCCCTTTTAGGCCACTTCATGTCACAATGAATCATTTGATTCTTGGCCTCCATGGTGTCATAATAGATCCTTGATTCTATTGGTCCCCGTGCTGTAACAATCCATCCCTGGCCCTTTTACGCCCCCTGGTGTCACAAGGGATCATTAGATTGTTAGCCTCCTTTGGGTCACAATGGTTCCTTGCTTCTCTTAACCCCTGTGGTGTCACAATGCATCCCATGCCCTTTTAGGCCATTTGATGTCACAATGAATCATTTGATTCTTGGCCTCCATGGTGTCATAATGGTTCCTTGCTTGTATTGCGCCCCATGCTGTCACAGTTCATCTGTGGTCCTTTTGCGCCCCCTGGTGTCAAAAGGGATTCTTAGATTGTTAGCCTGCATTGGGTCACAATGGTTCCTTGCTTCTCTTAACCCCTGAGGCGTCACAATGCATCCCATGCCCTTTTAGGCCACTTCATGACACAATGAATCATTTGATTCTTGGTCTCTATGGTGTCATAATGTTTCCATGTTTTTCTTGGGCCCCATGCTGTAACAATCCATCCCTGGCCCTTTTACAACCCCTGGTGTCACAAGGGATCATTAGATTGTTAGCTTCCCTTGGGGCACAATGGTTCCTTGCTTCTCTTAACCTCTGTGGTGTCACAATGCATTCCATGCCCTTTTAGGCCACTTGGTGTTACAATGAATCATTTGATTCTTGGCCTTCATGGTGTCATAATGGTTCCTTGCTTCTATAGGTCCCTATGCTGTCACAGTTCATCCGTGGTCCTTTTGCGCCCCCTGGTGTCTATAGGGATTCTTAGATTAATAGCCTCCATTCTGTCACAATGGTTCCGTAGTTTCCTTAACCCCTGTGGTGTCACAATGCATTCCATGCCCTTTTAGGCCACTTGATGTCACAATGAATCATTTGATTCTTGGCCTTCATGGTGTCATAATGGTTCCTTGCTTCTATTGGGCCCCATGCTACAACAGTTCATCCCTGGTCCTTTTGCTCCCCCTGGTGTCAAAAGGGATTATTAGATTGTTAGCCTGCATTGGGTCACACTGGTTCCTTAGTTTCCTTAACACCTGAGGCGTCACAATGCATCCCATGCCCTTTTAGGCCACTTGATGTCACAATGAATCATTTGATTCTGGGCCACATGGTGTCATAATGTTTCCATGTTTTTCATGGGCCCCATGCTGTAACAATCCATCCCTGGAACTTTTACAACCCCTGGTATCACAAGGGATCATTAGATTGTTAGCCTGCATTGGGTCACAATGGTTCCTTGCTTCTCTTAACCTCTGTGGTGTCACAATGCATCCCATGCCCTTTTAGGCCACTTCATGTCACAATGCATCATTTGATTCTTGGCCTTCATGGTGTCATAATATTTCCTTGTTTCTATTGGGCCCCATGGTGTCACTATTCGTTCCTGGCCATTTTAGGCCCATTGGTGTCACAAGGGATCATTAGATTGTTAGCCTGCATTGGGTCACAATGGTTCCTTGCTTCTCTTAACCTCTGTGGTGTCACAATGCATCCCATGCCCTTTTAGGCCATTTGATGTCACAATGAATCATTTGATTCTTGGCCTCCATGGTGTCATAATGGTTCCTTGCTTGTATTGCGCCCCATGCTGTCACAGTTCATCTGTGGTCCTTTTGCGCCCCCTGGTGTCAAAAGGGATTCTTAGATTGTTAGCCTGCATTGGGTCACAATGGTTCCTTGCTTCTCTTAACCCCTGAGGCGTCACAATGCATCCCATGCCCTATTAGGCCACTTCATGACACAATGAATCATTTGATTCTTGGTCTCTATGGTGTCATAATGTTTCCATGTTTTTCTTGGGCCCCATGCTGTAACAATCCATCCCTGGCCCTTTTACAACCCCTGGTGTCACAAGGGATCATTAGATTGTTAGCTTCCCTTGGGGCACAATGGTTCCTTGCTTCTCTTAACCTCTGTGGTGTCACAATGCATTCCATGCCCTTTTAGGCCACTTGGTGTTACAATGAATCATTTGATTCTTGGCCTTCATGGTGTCATAATGGTTCCTTGCTTCTATAGGTCCCTATGCTGTCACAGTTCATCCGTGGTCCTTTTGCGCCCCCTGGTGTCTATAGGGATTCTTAGATTAATAGCCTCCATTCTGTCACAATGGTTCCGTAGTTTCCTTAACCCCTGTGGTGTCACAATGAATTCCATGCCCTTTTAGGCCACTTGATGTCACAATGAATCATTTGATTCTTGGCCTTCATGGTGTCATAATGGTTCCTTGCTTCTATTGGGCCCCATGCTGTCACAGTTCATCCCTGGTCCTTTTGCTCCCCCTGGTGTCAAAAGGGATTCTTAGATTGTTAGCCTGCATTGGGTCACAATGGTTCCTTAGTTTCCTTAACCCCTGAGGCGTCACAATGCATCCCATGCCCTTTTAGGCCACTTGATGTCACAATGAATCATTTGATTCTGGGCCACATGGTGTCATAATGTTTCCATGTTTTTCTTGGGCCCCATGCTGTAACAATCCATCCCTGGAACTTTTACAACCCCTGGTATCACAAGGGATCATTAGATTGTTAGCCTGCATTGGGTCACAATGGTTCCTTGCTTCTCTTAACCTCTGTGGTGTCACAATGCATCCCATGCCCTTTTAGGCCACTTCATGTCACAATGCATCATTTGATTCTTGGCCTTCATGGTGTCATAATATTTCCTTGTTTCTATTGGGCCCCATGGTGTCACTATTCGTTCCTGGCCATTTTAGGCCCATTGGTGTCACAAGGGATCATTAGATTGTTAGCCTGCATTGGGTCACAATGGTTCCTTGCTTCTCTTAACCTCTGTGCTGTCACAATGCATCCCATGCCCTTTTAGGCTACTTGATGTCACAATGAATCATTTGATTCTTGGCCTTCATGGTGTCATAATGGTTCCTTGCTTACATAGGTCCCTATGCTGTCACAGTTCATCCGTGGACCTTTTGCGCCCCCTGGTGTCAATAGGAATTCTTAGATTAATAGCCTCCATTCTGTCACAATGGTTCCTTCGTTTCCTTAACCCCTGTGGTGTCACAATGCATCCCATGCCCTTTTAGGCCACTTGATGTCACAATGAATCATTTGATTCTTGGCCCCCATGGTGTCATAATAGTTCCTCGCTTCTTTTGGGCCCCATGCTGTAACAATTCATCCCTGGCCCTTTTACAACCCCTGGTGTCACAATGGATCATTAGATTGTTAGCCTGCATTGGGTCACAATGGTTCCTTGCTTCTCTTAACCTCTGTGGTGTCACAATGCATCCCATGCCCTTTTAGGCCACTTGATGTCACAATGAATCATTTGATTCTTGGCCTCCATGGTGTCATAATGGTTCCTTGCTTGTATTGCGCCCCATGCTGTCACAGTTCATCTGTGGTCCTTTTGCGCCCCCTGGTGTCAAAAGGGATTCTTAGATTGTTAGCCTGCATTGGGTCACAATGGTTCCTTGCTTCTCTTAACCTCGGTGGTGTCACAATGCATCCCATGCCCTTTTAGGCCACTCGGTGTTACAATGACTCATTTGATTCTTGGTCTCTATGGTGTCATAATGTTTCCATGGTTTTCTTGGGCCCCATGCTGTAACAATCCATCCCTGGCCCTTATACAACCCCTGGTGTCACAATGGATTATTAGACTGTTAGCTTCCCTTGGGGCACAATGGTTCCTTGCTTCTCTTAACCTCTGTGCTGTCACAATGCATTCCATGCCCTTTTAGGCCACTTCATGTCACAATGAATCATTTGATTCTTGGCCTTCATGGTGTCATAATATTTCCTTGTTTCTATTGGGCCCCATGGTGTCACTATTCGTTCCTGGCCATTTTAGGCCCATTGGTGTCACAAGGGATCATTATATTGTTAGCCTGCATTGGGTCACAATGGTTCCTTGCTTCTCTTAACCCCTGTGGTGTCACAATGCATCCCATTCACTTTTAGGCTACTTGATGTCACAATGAATCATTTGATTCTTGGCCTCCATGGTGTCATAATAGTTCCTCGCTTCGATTGGGCCCCATGCTTTCACAATTCATTCCTGGCCCTTTTACAACCCCTGGTATCACAAGGGATCATTAGATTGTTAGCCTGCATTGGGTCACAATGGTTCCTTGCTTCTCTTAACCTCTGTGGTGTCACAATGCATCCCATGCCCTTTTAGGCCACTTTGTGTTACAATGAATCATTTGATTCTTGGCCTTCATGGTGTCATAATATTTCCTTGCTTCTATTGGGCCCCATGCTGTCACAGTTCATCCCTGGTCCTTTTGCGCCCCCTGGTGTCAAAAGGGATTCTTAGATTGTTAGCCCGCATTGGGTCACAATGGTTCCTTGCTTCTCTTAACCTCTGTGGTGTCACAATGCATCCCATGCCCTTTTAGGCCACTTCATGTCACAATGAATCATTTGATTCTTGGCCTTCATGGTGTCATAATATTTCCTTGTTTCTATTGGGCCCCATGGTGTCACTATTCGTTCCCGGCCATTTTAGGCCCATTGGTGCCACAAGGGATCATTAGATTGTTAGCCTGCATTGGGTCACAATGGTTCCTTTCTTCTCTCAACCTCTCTGGTGTCACAATGCATCCCATGCCCTTTTAGGCTACTTGATGTCACAATGAATCATATGATTCTTGGCCTCCATGGTGTCATAATAGTTCCTCGCTTCTACTGGGCCCCATGCTTTCACAATTCATCCCTGGCCCTTTTACAACCCCTGGTGTCACAAGGGATCATTAGATTGTTAGCCTGCATTGGGTCACAATGATTCCTTGCTTCTCTTTTCCTCTGTGGTGTCACAATGCACTCCAAGCTCTTTTAGGCCACTTGATGTCACAATGAATCATTTGATTCTTGGCCTCCATGGTGTCATAATGGTTCCTTGCTTCTATTGGGCCCCATGCTGTCACAGTTCATCCCTCGTACTTTTGCGTCCGCTGTTGTCAAAAGGGATTCTTAGATTGTTAGCCTGCATTGGGTCACAATGGTTCCTTGCTTCTCTTAACCTCTGTGGTGTCACAATGCATCCCATGCCCTTTTAGGCCACTTCATGACACAATGAATCATTTGATTCTTGGTCTCTATGGTGTCATAATGTTTCCATGTTTTTCTTGGGCCCCATGCTGTAACAATCCATCACTGGCCCTTTTACAACCCCTGGTGTCACAATGGATCATTAGATTGTTAGCTTCCCTTGGGGCACAATGGTTCCTTGCTTCTCTTAACCTCTGTGGTGTCACAATGCATTCCATGCCCTTTTAGGCCACTTGATGTCACAATGAATCATTTGATTCTTGGCCTCCATGGTGTCATAATACTTCGTCGCTTCGACTGGGCCCCATGCTTTCACAATTCATTCCTGGCCCTTTTACAACCCCTGGTATCACAAGGGATCATTAGATTGTTAGCCTGCATTGGGTCACAATGGTTCCTTGCTTCTCTTAACCTCTGTGGTGTCACAATGCATTCCATGCCCTTTTAGGCCACTTGGTGTTACAATGAATCATTTGATTCTTGGCCTTCATGGTGTCATAATGGTTCCTTGCTTCCATAGGTCCCTATGCTGTCACAGTTCATCCGTGGTCCTTTTGCGCCCCCTGGTGTCTATAGGGATTCTTAGATTAATAGCCTCCATTCTGTCACAATGGTTCCTTAGTTTCCTTAACCCCTGTGGTGTCACAATGCATTCCATGCCCTTTTAGGCCACTTGATGTCACAATGAATCATTTGATTCTTGGCCTTCATGGTGTCATAATGGTTCCTTGCTTCTATTGGGCCCCATGCTACAACAGTTCATCCCTGGTCCTTTTGCTCCCCCTGGTGTCAAAAGGGATTATTAGATTGTTAGCCTGCATTGGGTCACACTGGTTCCTTAGTTTCCTTAACACCTGAGGCGTCACAATGCATCCCATGCCCTTTTAGGCCACTTGATGTCACAATGAATCATTTGATTCTGGGCCACATGGTGTCATAATGTTTCCATGTTTTTCATGGGCCCCATGCTGTAACAATCCATCCCTGGAACTTTTACAACCCCTGGTATCACAAGGGATCATTAGATTGTTAGCCTGCATTGGGTCACAATGGTTCCTTGCTTCTCTTAACCTCTGTGGTGTCACAATGCACTCCAAGCTCTTTTAGGCCACTTCATGTCACAATGAATCATTTGATTCTTGGCCTTCATGGTGTCATAATATTTCCTTGTTTCTATTGGGCCCCATGGTGTCACTATTCGTTCCTGGCCATTTTAGGCCCATTGGTGTCACAAGGGATCATTAGATTGTTAGCCTGCTTTGGGTCACAATGGTTCCTTTCTTCTCTTAACCTCTGTGCTGTCACAATGCATCCCATGCCCTTTTAGTCTTCTTGATGTCACAATGAATCATTTGATTCTTGGCCTTCATGGTGTCATAATGGTTCCTGGCTTACATAGGTCCCTATGCTGTCACAGTTCATCCGTGGACCTTTTGCGCCCCCTGGTGTCAATAGGAATTCTTAGATTGTTAGCCTCCATTCTGTCACAATGGTTTCTTCGTTTCCTTAACCCCTGTGGTGTCACAATGCATCCCATGCCCTTTTAGGCCACTTGATGTCACAATGAATCATTTGATTCTTGGCCCCCATGGTTTCATAATAGTTCCTCGCTTCTTTTGGGCCCCATGCTGTAACAATCCATCCCAGGCCCTTTTACAACCCCTGGTGTCACAATGGATCATTAGATTGTTAGCCTGCATTGGGTCACAATGGTTCCTTCTTTCTCTTAACCTCTGTGGTGTGACAATGCATCCCATGCCCTTTTAGGCCACTTCATGTCACAATGAATCATTTGATTCTTGGCCTCCATGGTGTCATAATAGATCCTTGATTCTATTGGTCCCCGTGCTGTAACAATCCATCCCTGGCCCTTTTACGCCCCCTGGTGTCACAAGGGATCATTAGATTGTTAGCCTCCTTTGGGTCACAATGGTTCCTTGCTTCTCTTAACCCCTGTGGTGTCACAATGCATCCCATGCCCTTTTAGGCCATTTGATGTCACAATGAATCATTTGATTCTTGGCCTCCATGGTGTCATAATGGTTCCTTGCTTGTATTGCGCCCCATGCTGTCACAGTTCATCTGTGGTCCTTTTGCGCCCCCTGGTGTCAAAAGGGATTCTTAGATTGTTAGCCTGCATTGGGTCACAATGGTTCCTTGCTTCTCTTAACCCCTGAGGCGTCACAATGCATCCCATGCCCTTTTAGGCCACTTCATGACACAATGAATCATTTGATTCTTGGTCTCTATGGTGTCATAATGTTTCCATGTTTTTCTTGGGCCCCATGCTGTAACAATCCATCCCTGGCCCTTTTACAACCCCTGGTGTCACAAGGGATCATTAGATTGTTAGCTTCCCTTGGGGCACAATGGTTCCTTGCTTCTCTTAACCTCTGTGGTGTCACAATGCATTCCATGCCCTTTTAGGCCACTTGGTGTTACAATGAATCATTTGATTCTTGGCCTTCATGGTGTCATAATGGTTCCTTGCTTCTATAGGTCCCTATGCTGTCACAGTTCATCCGTGGTCCTTTTGCGCCCCCTGGTGTCTATAGGGATTCTTAGATTAATAGCCTCCATTCTGTCACAATGGTTCCGTAGTTTCCTTAACCCCTGTGGTGTCACAATGCATTCCATGCCCTTTTAGGCCACTTGATGTCACAATGAATCATTTGATTCTTGGCCTTCATGGTGTCATAATGGTTCCTTGCTTCTATTGGGCCCCATGCTACAACAGTTCATCCCTGGTCCTTTTGCTCCCCCTGGTGTCAAAAGGGATTATTAGATTGTTAGCCTGCATTGGGTCACACTGGTTCCTTAGTTTCCTTAACACCTGAGGCGTCACAATGCATCCCATGCCCTTTTAGGCCACTTGATGTCACAATGAATCATTTGATTCTGGGCCACATGGTGTCATAATGTTTCCATGTTTTTCATGGGCCCCATGCTGTAACAATCCATCCCTGGAACTTTTACAACCCCTGGTATCACAAGGGATCATTAGATTGTTAGCCTGCATTGGGTCACAATGGTTCCTTGCTTCTCTTAACCTCTGTGGTGTCACAATGCATCCCATGCCCTTTTAGGCCACTTCATGTCACAATGCATCATTTGATTCTTGGCCTTCATGGTGTCATAATATTTCCTTGTTTCTATTGGGCCCCATGGTGTCACTATTCGTTCCTGGCCATTTTAGGCCCATTGGTGTCACAAGGGATCATTAGATTGTTAGCCTGCATTGGGTCACAATGGTTCCTTGCTTCTCTTAACCTCTGTGGTGTCACAATGCATCCCATGCCCTTTTAGGCCATTTGATGTCACAATGAATCATTTGATTCTTGGCCTCCATGGTGTCATAATGGTTCCTTGCTTGTATTGCGCCCCATGCTGTCACAGTTCATCTGTGGTCCTTTTGCGCCCCCTGGTGTCAAAAGGGATTCTTAGATTGTTAGCCTGCATTGGGTCACAATGGTTCCTTGCTTCTCTTAACCCCTGAGGCGTCACAATGCATCCCATGCCCTATTAGGCCACTTCATGACACAATGAATCATTTGATTCTTGGTCTCTATGGTGTCATAATAGTTCCTCGCTTCTTTTGGGCCCCATGCTGTAACAATTCATCCCTGGCCCTTTTACAACCCCTGGTGTCACAATGGATCATTAGATTGTTAGCCTGCATTGGGTCACAATGGTTCCTTGCTTCTCTTAACCTCTGTGGTGTCACAATGCATCCCATGCCCTTTTAGGCCACTTGATGTCACAATGAATCATTTGATTCTTGGCCTCCATGGTGTCATAATGGTTCCTTGCTTGTATTGCGCCCCATGCTGTCACAGTTCATCTGTGGTCCTTTTGCGCCCCCTGGTGTCAAAAGGGATTCTTAGATTGTTAGCCTGCATTGGGTCACAATGGTTCCTTGCTTCTCTTAACCTCGGTGGTGTCACAATGCATCCCATGCCCTTTTAGGCCACTCGGTGTTACAATGACTCATTTGATTCTTGGTCTCTATGGTGTCATAATGTTTCCATGGTTTTCTTGGGCCCCATGCTGTAACAATCCATCCCTGGCCCTTATACAACCCCTGGTGTCACAATGGATTATTAGACTGTTAGCTTCCCTTGGGGCACAATGGTTCCTTGCTTCTCTTAACCTCTGTGCTGTCACAATGCATTCCATGCCCTTTTAGGCCACTTCATGTCACAATGAATCATTTGATTCTTGGCCTTCATGGTGTCATAATATTTCCTTGTTTCTATTGGGCCCCATGGTGTCACTATTCGTTCCTGGCCATTTTAGGCCCATTGGTGTCACAAGGGATCATTATATTGTTAGCCTGCATTGGGTCACAATGGTTCCTTGCTTCTCTTAACCCCTGTGGTGTCACAATGCATCCCATTCACTTTTAGGCTACTTGATGTCACAATGAATCATTTGATTCTTGGCCTCCATGGTGTCATAATAGTTCCTCGCTTCGATTGGGCCCCATGCTTTCACAATTCATTCCTGGCCCTTTTACAACCCCTGGTATCACAAGGGATCATTAGATTGTTAGCCTGCATTGGGTCACAATGGTTCCTTGCTTCTCTTAACCTCTGTGGTGTCACAATGCATCCCATGCCCTTTTAGGCCACTTTGTGTTACAATGAATCATTTGATTCTTGGCCTTCATGGTGTCATAATATTTCCTTGCTTCTATTGGGCCCCATGCTGTCACAGTTCATCCCTGGTCCTTTTGCGCCCCCTGGTGTCAAAAGGGATTCTTAGATTGTTAGCCCGCATTGGGTCACAATGGTTCCTTGCTTCTCTTAACCTCTGTGGTGTCACAATGCATCCCATGCCCTTTTATGCCACTTCATGTCACAATGAATCATTTGATTCTTGGCCTTCATGGTGTCATAATATTTCCTTGTTTCTATTGGGCCCCATGGTGTCACTATTCGTTCCCGGCCATTTTAGGCCCATTGGTGCCACAAGGGATCATTAGATTGTTAGCCTGCATTGGGTCACAATGGTTCCTTTCTTCTCTCAACCTCTCTGGTGTCACAATGCATCCCATGCCCTTTTAGGCTACTTGATGTCACAATGAATCATATGATTCTTGGCCTCCATGGTGTCATAATAGTTCCTCGCTTCTACTGGGCCCCATGCTTTCACAATTCATCCCTGGCCCTTTTACAACCCCTGGTGTCACAAGGGATCATTAGATTGTTAGCCCCCATTGGGTCCCAATGATTCCTTGCTTCTCTTTTCCTCTGTGGTGTCACAATGCACTCCAAGCTCTTTTAGGCCACTTGATGTCACAATGAATCATTTGATTCTTGGCCTCCATGGTGTCATAATGGTTCCTTGCTTCTATTGGGCCCCATGCTGTCACAGTTCATCCCTCGTACTTTTGCGTCCGCTGTTGTCAAAAGGGATTCTTAGATTGTTAGCCTGCATTGGGTCACAATGGTTCCTTGCTTCTCTTAACCTCTGTGGTGTCACAATGCATCCCATGCCCTTTTAGGCCACTTCATGACACAATGAATCATTTGATTCTTGGTCTCTATGGTGTCATAATGTTTCCATGTTTTTCTTGGGCCCCATGCTGTAACAATCCATCACTGGCCCTTTTACAACCCCTGGTGTCACAATGGATCATTAGATTGTTAGCTTCCCTTGGGGCACAATGGTTCCTTGCTTCTCTTAACCTCTGTGGTGTCACAATGCATTCCATGCCCTTTTAGGCCACTTGATGTCACAATGAATCATTTGATTCTTGGCCTCCATGGTGTCATAATACTTCGTCGCTTCGACTGGGCCCCATGCTTTCACAATTCATTCCTGGCCCTTTTACAACCCCTGGTATCACAAGGGATCATTAGATTGTTAGCCTGCATTGGGTCACAATGGTTCCTTGCTTCTCTTAACCTCTGTGGTGTCACAATGCATCCCATGCCCTTTTAGGCCACTTCATGTCACAATGCATCATTTGATTCTTGGCCTTCATGGTGTCATAATATTTCCTTGTTTCTCTTGGGCCCCATGGTGTCACTATTCGTTCCTGGCCATTTTAGGCCCATTGGTGTCACAAGGGATCATTAGATTGTTAGCCTGCATTGGGTCACAATGGTTCCTTGCTTCTCTTAACCTCTGTGCTGTCACGATGCATCCCATGCCCTTTTAGGCTACTTGATGTCAAAATGAATCATTTGATTCTTGGCCTCCATGGTGTCATAATAGTTCCATGTTTTTATTGGGCCCCATGCTGTAACAATCCATTCCTGGCCCTTTTACGCCCCCTGGTGTCACAAGGGATTCTTAGATTGTTAGCCTGCATTGGGTCACAATGGTTCCGTGCTTCTCTTAACACCTGTGGTGTCACAATGCATCCCATTCACTTTTAGGCCACATGATGTCACAATGAATCATTTGATTCTTGGCCTCCATGGTGTCATAATGGGTCCTTGCTTCTATTGGGCCCCATGCTGTCACAGTTCATCCCTGGTCCTTTTGCGCCTGCTGTTGTCAAAAGGGATTCTTAGATTGTTAGCCTGCATTGGGTCACAATGGTTCCTTGCTTCTCTTAACCTCTGTGGTGTCACAATGCATCCCATGCCCTTTTAGGCCACTTCATGACACAATGAATCATTTGATTCTTGACCGTCATGGTGTCATAATATTTCCTTGTTTCTCTTGGGCCCCATGCTGTCACTATTCATTCCTGGCCATTTTAGGCCCATTGGTGTCACAAGGGATCATTAGATTGTTAGCCTGCACTGGGTCACAATGGTTCCTTTCTTCTCTTAACCTCTGTGCTGTCACAATGCATCCCATGCCCTTTTAGTCCACTTGATGTCACAATGAATGATTTGAATCTTGGCCTCCATGGTGTCATAATAGTTCCTCGCTTCTATTGGGCCCCATGCTTTCACAATTCATCCCTGGCCCTTTTACAACCCCTGGTGTCACAAGGGATCATTAGATTGTTAGCCTGCACTGGGTCACAATGGTTCCTTCTTTCTCTTGACCTCTGTGGTGCCACAATGCATCCCATGCCCTTTTAGGCCACTTGATGTCACAATGAATCATTTGATTCTTGGCCTCCATGGTGTCATAATGGTTCCTTGCTTCTATTGGGCCCCATGCTGTCACAGTTCATCCCTGGTCCTTTTGCGCCCCCTGGTGTCAAAAGGGATTCTTAGATTGTTAGCCTGCATTCGGTCACAATGGTTCCTTAGTTTCCTTAACGCGTGAGGCGTCACAATGCATCCCATGCCCTTTTAGGCCACTTGATGTCACAATGAATCATTTGATTCTGTGCCACATGGTGTCATAATGTTTCCATGTTTTTATTGGGCCCCATGCTGTAACAATCCATCCCTGGACCTGTTACAACCCCTGGTGTCACAAGGGATCATTAGATTGTTAGCCTGCATTGGGTCACATTGGTTCCCTTCTTCTCTTTTCCTCTGTGGTGTCACAATGCATCCCATGCCCTTTTAGGCCACTTCATGACACAATGAATCATTTGATTCTTGGCCTTCATGGTGTCATAATATTTCCTTGTTTCTATTGGGCCCCATGGTGTCACTATTCGTTCCTGGCCATTTTAGGCCCATTGGTGTCACAAGGGATCATTAGATTGTTAGCCTGCATTGGGTCACAATGGTTCCTTTCTTCTCCTAACCTCTGTGGTGTCACAATGCATCCCATGCCCTTTTAGGCTTCTTGATGTCACAATGAATCATTTGATTCTTGGCCTCCATGGTGTCATAATAGATCCTTGATTCTATTGGTCCCCGTGCTGTAACAATCCATCCCTGGCCCTTTTACGCCCCGTGGTGTCACAAGGGATTCTTAGATTGTTAGCCTGCATTGGGTCACAATGGTTCCTTGCTTCTCTTAACACCTGTGGTGTCACAATGCATCCCATGACCTTTTAGGCCACTTCATGTCACAATGAATCATTTGATTCTTGGCCTCCATGGTGTCATAATGGTTCCTTGCTTCTATTGGGCCCCATGCTGTCGCAGTTCATCCCTGGTACTTTTGCGCCCGCTGTTGTCAAAAGGGATTCTTAGATTGTTAGCCTGCATTGGGTCACAATGGTTCCTTGCTTCTCTTAACCTCTGTGGTGTCACAATGCATCCCATGCCCTTTTAGGCCACTTGATGTCACAATGAATCATTTGATTCTGGGCCACATGGTGTCATAATGTTTCCATGTTTTTATTGGGCCCCATGGTGTAACAATCCATCCCTGGACCTGTTACAACCCCTGGTGTCACAAGGGATCATTAGATTGTTAGCCTGCATTGGGTCACAATGGTTCCCTTCTTCTCTTTTCCTCTGTGGTGTCACAATGCATCCCATGCCCTTTTAGGCCACTTCATGACACAATGAATCATTTGATTCTTGGCCTTCATGGTGTCATAATATTTCCTTGTTTCTCTTGGGCCCCATGGTGTCACTATTCGTTCCTGGCCATTTTAGGCCCATTGGTGTCACAAGGGATCATTAGATTGTTAGCCTGCACTGGGTCACAATGGTTCCTTTCTTCTCTTAACCTCTGTGCTGTCACAATGCATCCCATGCCCTTTTAGTCCACTTGATGTCACAATGAATGATTTGAATCTTGGCCTCCATGGTGTCATAATAGTTCCTCGCTTCTATTGGGCCCCATGCTTTCACAATTCATCCCTGGCCCTTTTACAGCCCCTGGTGTCACAAGGGATCATTAGATTGTTAGCCTGCACTGGGTCACAATGGTTCCTTCTTTCTCTTGACCTCTGTGGTGCCACGATGCATCCCATGCCCTTTTAGGCCACTTGATGTCACAATGAATCATTTGATTCTTGGCCTCCATGGTGTCATAATGGTTCCTTGCTTCTATTGGGCCCCATGCTGTCACAGTTCATCCCTGCTCCTTTTGCGCCCCCTGGTGTCAAAAGGGATTCTTAGATTGTTAGCCTGCATTCGGTCACAATGGTTCCTTAGTTTCCTTAACGCGTGAGGCGTCACAATGCATCCCATGCCCTTTTAGGCCACTTGATGTCACAATGAATCATTTGATTCTGTGCCACATGGTGTCATAATGTTTCCATGTTTTTATTGGGCCCCATGCTGTAACAATCCATCCCTGGACCTGTTACAACCCCTGGTGTCACAAGGGATCATTAGATTGTTAGCCTGCATTGGGTCACAATGGTTCCCTTCTTCTCTTTTCCTCTGTGGTGTCACAATGCATCCCATGCCCTTTTAGGCCACTTCATGACACAATGAATCATTTGATTCTTGGCCTTCATGGTGTCATAATATTTCCTTGTTTCTATTGGGCCCCATGGTGTCACTATTCGTTCCTGGCCATTTTAGGCCCATTGGTGTCACAAGGGATCATTAGATTGTTAGCCTGCATTGGGTCACAATGGTTCCTTTCTTCTCCTAACCTCTGTGGTGTCACAATGCATCCCATGCCCTTTTAGGCTTCTTGATGTCACAATGAATCATTTGATTCTTGGCCTCCATGGTGTCATAATAGATCCTTGATTCTATTGGTCCCCGTGCTGTAACAATCCATCCCTGGCCCTTTTACGCCCCGTGGTGTCACAAGGGATTCTTAGATTGTTAGCCTGCATTGGGTCACAATGGTTCCTTGCTTCTCTTAACACCTGTGGTGTCACAATGCATCCCATGACCTTTTAGGCCACTTCATGTCACAATGAATCATTTGATTCTTGGCCTCCATGGTGTCATAATAGATCCTTGATTCTATTGGTCCCCGTGCTGTAACAATCCATCCCTGGACCTTTTACAACCCCTGGTGACACAAGGGATCATTAGATTGTTAGCTTCCCTTGGGGCACAATGGTTCCTTGCTTCTCTTAACCTCTGTGGTGTCACAATGCATCCCATGCCCTTTTAGGCCACTTCATGTCACAATGAATCATTTGATTCTTGGCCCCCATGGTGTCATAATAGTTCCTCGCTTCTATTGGGCCCCATGCTGTAACAATCCATCCCTGGCCCTTTTACAACCCCTGGTGCCACAAGGGATCATTAGATTGTTAGCCTGCATTGGGTCACAATGGTTCCTTGCTTCTATTAACCTCTGTGGTGTCACAATGCATCCCATGCCCTTTTAGGCCACTTGATGTCACAATGAATCATTTGATTCTGGGCCACATGGTGTCATAATGTTTCCATGCTTTTCTTGGGCCCCATGCTGTAACAATCCATCCCTGGACCTTTTACAACCCCTGGTGACACAAGGGATCATTAGATTGTTAGCCTGCATTGGGTCACAATGGTTCCTTGGTTCTCTTAACCTCTGTGGTGTCACAATGCATCCCATGCCCTTTTAGGCCATTTGATGTCACAATGAATCATTTGATTCTTGGCCTCCATGGTGTCATAATGGTTCCTTGCTTCTGTTGGGCCCCATGCTGTCACAGTTCATCTGTGGTCCTTTTGCGCCCCCTGGTGTCAACAGTGATTCTTAGATTGTTAGCCTGCATTGGGTCACAATGGTTCCTTGCTTCTCTTAACCCCTGAGGCGTCACAATGCATCCCATGCCCTTTTAGGCCACTCGGTGATACAATGACTCATTTGATTCTTGGTCTCTATGGTGTCATAATGTTTCCATGGTTTTCTTGGGCCCCATGCTGTAACAATCCATCCCTGGCCCTTATACAACCCCTGGTGTCACAATGGATTATTAGACTGTTAGCTTCCCTTGGGGCACAATGGTTCCTTGCTTCTCTTAACCTCTGTGCTGTCACAATGCATTCCATGCCCTTTTAGGCCACTTCATGTCACAATGAATCATTTGATTCTTGGCCTTCATGGTGTCATAATATTTCCTTGTTTCTATTGGGCCCCATGGTGTCACTATTCGTTCCTGGCCATTTTAGGCCCATTGGTGTCACAAGGGATCATTATATTGTTAGCCTGCATTGGGTCACAATGGTTCCTTGCTTCTCTTAACCCCTGTGATGTCACAATGCATCCCATTCACTTTTAGGCTACTTGATGTCACAATGAATCATTTGATCCTTGGCCTCCATGGTGTCATAATAGTTCCTCGCTTCGATTGGGCCCCATGCTTTCACAATTCATTCCTGGCCCTTTTACAACCCCTGGTATCACAAGGGATCATTAGATTGTTAGCCTGCATTGGGTCACAATGGTTCCTTGCTTCTCTTAACCTCTGTGGTGTCACAATGCATCCCATGCCCTTTTAGGCCACTTTGTGTTACAATGAATCATTTGATTCTTGGCCTTCATGGTGTCATAATATTTCCTTGCTTCTATTGCGCCCCATGCTGTCACAGTTCATCCCTGGTCCTTTTGCGCCCCCTGGTGTCAAAAGGGATTCTTAGATTGTTAGCCCGCATTGGGTCACAATGGTTCCTTGCTTCTCTTAACCTCTGTGGTGTCACAATGCATCCCATGCCCTTTTAGGCCACTTCATGTCACAATGAATCATTTGATTCTTGGCCTTCATGGTGTCATAATATTTCCTTGTTTCTATTGGGCCCCATGGTGTCACTATTCGTTCCCGGCCATTTTAGGCCCATTGGTGCCACAAGGGATCATTAGATTGTTAGCCTGCATTGGGTCACAATGGTTCCTTTCTTCTCTCAACCTCTCTGGTGTCACAATGCATCCCATGCCCTTTTAGGCTACTTGATGTCACAATGAATCATATGATTCTTGGCCTCCATGGTGTCATAATAGTTCCTCGCTTCTACTGGGCCCCATGCTTTCACAATTCATCCCTGGCCCTTTTACAACCCCTGGTGTCACAAGGGATCATTAGATTGTTAGCCCCCATTGGGTCCCAATGATTCCTTGCTTCTCTTTTCCTCTGTGGTGTCACAATGCACTCCAAGCTCTTTTAGGCCACTTGATGTCACAATGAATCATTTGATTCTTGGCCTCCATGGTGTCATAATGGTTCCTTGCTTCTATTGGGCCCCATGCTGTCACAGTTCATCCCTCGTACTTTTGCGTCCGCTGTTGTCAAAAGGGATTCTTAGATTGTTAGCCTGCATTGGGTCACAATGGTTCCTTGCTTCTCTTAACCTCTGTGGTGTCACAATGCATCCCATGCCCTTTTAGGCCACTTCATGACACAATGAATCATTTGATTCTTGGTCTCTATGGTGTCATAATGCTTCCATGTTTTTCTTGGGCCCCATGCTGTAACAATCCATCACTGGCCCTTTTACAACCCCTGGTGTCACAATGGATCATTAGATTGTTAGCTTCCCTTGGGGCACAATGGTTCCTTGCTTCTCTTAACCTCTGTGGTGTCACAATGCATTCCATGCCCTTTTAGGCCACTTGATGTCACAATGAATCATTTGATTCTTGGCCTCCATGGTGTCATAATACTTCGTCGCTTCGACTGGGCCCCATGCTTTCACAATTCATTCCTGGCCCTTTTACAACCCCTGGTATCACAAGGGATCATTAGATTGTTAGCCTGCATTGGGTCACAATGGTTCCTTGCTTCTCTTAACCTCTGTGGTGTCACAATGCATCCCATGCCCTTTTAGGCCACTTCATGTCACAATGCATCATTTGATTCTTGGCCTTCATGGTGTCATAATATTTCCTTGTTTCTCTTGGGCCCCATGGTGTCACTATTCGTTCCTGGCCATTTTAGGCCCATTGGTGTCACAAGGGATCATTAGATTGTTAGCCTGCATTGGGTCACAATGGTTCCTTGCTTCTCTTAACCTCTGTGCTGTCACGATGCATCCCATGCCCTTTTAGGCTACTTGATGTCAAAATGAATCATTTGATTCTTGGCCTCCATGGTGTCATAATAGTTCCATGTTTTTATTGGGCCCCATGCTGTAACAATCCATTCCTGGCCCTTTTACGCCCCCTGGTGTCACAAGGGATTCTTAGATTGTTAGCCTGCATTGGGTCACAATGGTTCCGTGCTTCTCTTAACACCTGTGGTGTCACAATGCATCCCATTCACTTTTAGGCCACATGATGTCACAATGAATCATTTGATTCTTGGCCTCCATGGTGTCATAATGGGTCCTTGCTTCTATTGGGCCCCATGCTGTCACAGTTCATCCCTGGTCCTTTTGCGCCTGCTGTTGTCAAAAGGGATTCTTAGATTGTTAGCCTGCATTGGGTCACAATGGTTCCTTGCTTCTCTTAACCTCTGTGGTGTCACAATGCATCCCATGCCCTTTTAGGCCACTTCATGACACAATGAATCATTTGATTCTTGACCGTCATGGTGTCATAATATTTCCTTGTTTCTCTTGGGCCCCATGCTGTCACTATTCGTTCCTGGCCATTTTAGGCCCATTGGTGTCACAAGGGATCATTAGATTGTTAGCCTGCACTGGGTCACAATGGTTCCTTTCTTCTCTTAACCTCTGTGCTGTCACAATGCATCCCATGCCCTTTTAGTCCACTTGATGTCACAATGAATGATTTGAATCTTGGCCTCCATGGTGTCATAATAGTTCCTCGCTTCGATTGGGCCCCATGCTTTCACAATTCATCCCTGGCCCTTTTACAACCCCTGGTGTCACAAGGGATCATTAGATTGTTAGCCTGCACTGGGTCACAATGGTTCCTTCTTTCTCTTGACCTCTGTGGTGCCACAATGCATCCCATGCCCTTTTAGGCCACTTGATGTCACAATGAATCATTTGATTCTTGGCCTCCATGGTGTCATAATGGTTCCTTGCTTCTATTGGGCCCCATGCTGTCACAGTTCATCCCTGCTCCTTTTGCGCCTGCTGTTGTCAAAAGGGATTCTTAGATTGTTAGCCTGCATTGGGTCACAATGGTTCCTTAGTTTCCTTAACGCGTGAGGCGTCACAATGCATCCCATGCCCTTTTAGGCCACTTGATGTCACAATGAATCATTTGATTCTGGGCCACATGGTGTCATAATGTTTCCATGTTTTTATTGGGCCCCATGCTGTAACAATCCATCCCTGGACCTGTTACAACCCCTGGAGTCACAAGGGATCATTAGATTGTTAGCCTGCATTGGGTCACAATGGTTCCCTTCTTCTCTTTTCCTCTGTGGTGTCACAATGCATCCCATGCCCTTTTAGGCCACTTCATGACACAATGAATCATTTGATTCTTGGCCTTCATGGTGTCATAATATTTCCTTGTTTCTATTGGGCCCCATGGTGTCACTATTCGTTCCTGGCCATTTTAGGCCCATTGGTGTCACAAGGGATCATTAGATTGTTAGCCTGCATTGGGTCACAATGGTTCCTTTCTTCTCCTAACCTCTGTGGTGTCACAATGCATCCCATGCCCTTTTAGGCTTCTTGATGTCACAATGAATCATTTGATTCTTGGCCTCCATGGTGTCATAATAGATCCTTGATTCTATTGGTCCCCGTGCTGTAACAATCCATCCCTGGCCCTTTTACGCCCCGTGGTGTCACAAGGGATTCTTAGATTGTTAGCCTGCATTGGGTCACAATGGTTCCTTGCTTCTCTTAACACCTGTGGTGTCACAATGCATCCCATGACCTTTTAGGCCACTTCATGTCACAATGAATCATTTGATTCTTGGCCTCCATGGTGTCATAATGGTTCCTTGCTTCTATTGGGCCCCATGCTGTCGCAGTTCATCCCTGGTACTTTTGCGCCCGCTGTTGTCAAAAGGGATTCTTAGATTGTTAGCCTGCATTGGGTCACAATGGTTCCTTGCTTCTCTTAACCTCTGTGGTGTCACAATGCATCCCATGCCCTTTTAGGCCACTTGATGTCACAATGAATCATTTGATTCTGGGCCACATGGTGTCATAATGTTTCCATGTTTTTATTGGGCCCCATGGTGTAACAATCCATCCCTGGACCTGTTACAACCCCTGGTGTCACAAGGGATCATTAGATTGTTAGCCTGCATTGGGTCACAATGGTTCCCTTCTTCTCTTTTCCTCTGTGGTGTCACAATGCATCCCATGCCCTTTTAGGCCACTTCATGACACAATGAATCATTTGATTCTTGGCCTTCATGGTGTCATAATATTTCCTTGTTTCTCTTGGGCCCCATGGTGTCACTATTCGTTCCTGGCCATTTTAGGCCCATTGGTGTCACAAGGGATCATTAGATTGTTAGCCTGCACTGGGTCACAATGGTTCCTTTCTTCTCTTAACCTCTGTGCTGTCACAATGCATCCCATGCCCTTTTAGTCCACTTGATGTCACAATGAATGATTTGAATCTTGGCCTCCATGGTGTCATAATAGTTCCTCGCTTCTATTGGGCCCCATGCTTTCACAATTCATCCCTGGCCCTTTTACAACCCCTGGTGTCACAAGGGATCATTAGATTGTTAGCCTGCACTGGGTCACAATGGTTCCTTCTTTCTCTTGACCTCTGTGGTGCCACAATGCATCCCATGCCCTTTTAGGCCACTTGATGTCACAATGAATCATTTGATTCTTGGCCTCCATGGTGTCATAATGGTTCCTTGCTTCTATTGGGCCCCATGCTGTCACAGTTCATCCCTGGTCCTTTTGCGCCCCCTGGTGTCAAAAGGGATTCTTAGATTGTTAGCCTGCATTCGGTCACAATGGTTCCCTTCTTCTCTTTTCCTCTGTGGTGTCACAATGCATCCCATGCCCTTTTAGGCCACTTGATGTCACAATGAATCATTTGATTCTTGGCCTTCATGGTGTCATAATATTTCCTTGTATCTCTTGGGCCCCATGGTGTCACTATTCGTTCCTGGCCATTTTAGGCCCATTGGTGTCACAAGGGATCATTCGATTGTTAGCCTGCACTGGGTCACAATGGTTCCTTTCTTCTCTTAACCTCTGTGCTGTCACAATGCATCCCATGCCCTTTTAGTCCACTTGATGTCACAATGAATGATTTGAATCTTGGCCTCCATGGTGTCATAATAGTTCCTCGCTTCTATTGGGCCCCATGCTTTCACAATCCATCCCTGGACCTGTTACAACCCCTGGTGTCACAAGGGATCATTAGATTGTTAGCCTGCATTGGGTCACAATGGTTCCCTTCTTCTCTTTTCCTCTGTGGTGTCACAATGCATCCCATGCCCTTTTAGGCCACTTCATGTCACAATGAATCATTTGATTCTTGGCCTCCATGGTGTCATAATGGTTCCTTGTTTCTATTGGGCCCCATGCGGTCACAGTTCATCCCTGGTCCTTTTGCGCCCCCTGGTGTCAAAAGGGATCCTTAGATTGTTAGCCTGCATTGGGTCACAATGGTTCCTTAGTTTCCTTAACCCCTGAGGCGTCACAATGCATCCCATGCCCTTTTAGGCCACTTGATGTCACAATGAATCATTTGATTCTTGGCCTCCATGGTGTCATAATAGTTCCTCGCTTCTAGTGGGCCCCATGTGTTCACAATTCATCCCTGGCCCTTTTACAACCCCTGGTGTCACTAGGGATCATTAGATTGTTAGCCTGCATTGGGTCACAATGCTTCCTTGCTTCTCTTAACCTCTGTGGTGTCACAATGCATTCCATGCCCTTTTAGGCCACTTGATGTCACAATGAATCATTTCATTCTGGGCCACATGGTGTCATAATGTTTCCATGTTTTTATTGGGCCCCATGCTGTAACAATCCATCCCTGGAGCTTTTACAACCCCTGGTGACACAAGGGATCATTAGATTGTTAGCCTGCATTGGGTCACAATGGTTCCTTGCTTCTCTTAACCTCTGTGGTGTCACAATGCATCCCATGCCCTTTTAGGCCACTTCATGTCACAATGAATCATTTGATTCTTGGCCTTCATGGTGTCATAATATTTCCTTGTTTTTCTTGGGCCCCATGGTGTCACTATTCGTTCCTGGCCATTTTAGGTCCATTGGTGTCACAAGGGATCATTAGATTGTTAGCCTGCCCTGGGTCACAATGGTTCCTTGCTTCTCTTAACCGCTGTGCTGTCACAATGCATCCCATGCCCTTTTAGGCTACTTGATGTCACAATGAATCATTTGATTCTTGGCCTCCATGGTGTCATAATAGATCCTTGATTCTATTGGTCCCCGTGCTGTAACAATCCATCCCTGGCCCTTTTAGGCCCCCTGGTGACACAAGGGATCATTAGATTGTTAGCCTCCTTTGGGTCACAATGGTTCCTTTCTTCTCTTAACCTCTGTGCTGTCACAATGCATCCCATGCCCTTTTAGGCCATTTGATGTCACAATGAATCATTTGATTCTTGGCCTCCATGGTGTCATAATGGTTCCTTGCTTCTATTGGGCCCCATGCTGTCGCAGTTCATCCCTGGTACTTTTGCGCCCGCTGTTGTCAAAAGGGATTCTTAGATTGTTAGCCTGCATTGGGTCACAATGGTTCCTTGCTTCTCTTAACCTCTGTGGTGTCACAATGCATCCCATGCCCTTTTAGGCCACTTTGTGTTACAATGAATCATTTGATTCTTGGCCTTCATGGTGTCATAATATTTCCTTGCTTCTATTGGGCCCCATGCTGTCACTATTCGTTCCTGGCCATTTTAGGCCCATTGGTGTCACAAGGGATCATTAGATTGTTAGCCTGCATTGGGTCACAATGGTTCCTTTCTTCTCCTAACCTCTGTGGTGTCACAATGCATCCCATGCCCTTTTAGGCTTCTTGATGTCACAATGAATCATTTGATTCTTGGCCTCCATGGTGTCATAATAGATCCTTGATTCTATTGGTCCCCGTGCTGTAACAATCCATCCCTGGCCCTTTTACGCCCCGTGGTGTCACAAGGGATCCTTAGATTGTTAGCCTGCATTGGGTCACAATGGTTCCTTGCTTCTCTTAACCCCTGTGGTGTCACAATGCATCCCATTCACTTTTAGGCTACTTGATGTCACAATGAATCATTTGATTCTTGGCCTCCATGGTGTCATAATAGTTCCTCGCTTCGATTGGGCCCCATGCTTTCACAATTCATTCCTGGCCCTTTTACAACCCCTGGTATCACAAGGGATCATTAGATTGTTAGCCTGCATTGGGTCACAATGGTTCCTTGCTTCTCTTAACCTCTGTGGTGTCACAATGCATCCCATGCCCTTTTAGGCCACTTTGTGTTACAATGAATCATTTGATTCTTGGCCTTCATGGTGTCATAATATTTCCTTGCTTCTATTGGGCCCCATGCTGTCACAGTTCATCCCTGGTCCTTTTGCGCCCCCTGGTGTCAAAAGGGATTCTTAGATTGTTAGCCCGCATTGGGTCACAATGGTTCCTTGCTTCTCTTAACCTCTGTGGTGTCACAATGCATCCCATGCCCTTTTAGGCCACTTCATGTCACAATGAATCATTTGATTCTTGGCCTTCATGGTGTCATAATATTTCCTTGTTTCTATTGGGCCCCATGGTGTCACTATTCGTTCCCGGCCATTTTAGGCCCATTGGTGCCACAAGGGATCATTAGATTGTTAGCCTGCATTGGGTCACAATGGTTCCTTTCTTCTCTCAACCTCTCTGGTGTCACAATGCATCCCATGCCCTTTTAGGCTACTTGATGTCACAATGAATCATATGATTCTTGGCCTCCATGGTGTCATAATAGTTCCTCGCTTCTACTGGGCCCCATGCTTTCACAATTCATCCCTGGCCCTTTTACAACCCCTGGTGTCACAAGGGATCATTAGATTGTTAGCCCCCATTGGGTCCCAATGATTCCTTGCTTCTCTTTTCCTCTGTGGTGTCACAATGCACTCCAAGCTCTTTTAGGCCACTTGATGTCACAATGAATCATTTGATTCTTGGCCTCCATGGTGTCATAATGGTTCCTTGCTTCTATTGGGCCCCATGCTGTCACAGTTCATCCCTCGTACTTTTGCGTCCGCTGTTGTCAAAAGGGATTCTTAGATTGTTAGCCTGCATTGGGTCACAATGGTTCCTTGCTTCTCTTAACCTCTGTGGTGTCACAATGCATCCCATGCCCTTTTAGGCCACTTCATGACACAATGAATCATTTGATTCTTGGTCTCTATGGTGTCATAATGTTTCCATGTTTTTCTTGGGCCCCATGCTGTAACAATCCATCACTGGCCCTTTTACAACCCCTGGTGTCACAATGGATCATTAGATTGTTAGCTTCCCTTGGGGCACAATGGTTCCTTGCTTCTCTTAACCTCTGTGGTGTCACAATGCATTCCATGCCCTTTTAGGCCACTTGATGTCACAATGAATCATTTGATTCTTGGCCTCCATGGTGTCATAATACTTCGTCGCTTCGACTGGGCCCCATGCTTTCACAATTCATTCCTGGCCCTTTTACAACCCCTGGTATCACAAGGGATCATTAGATTGTTAGCCTGCATTGGGTCACAATGGTTCCTTGCTTCTCTTAACCTCTGTGGTGTCACAATGCATCCCATGCCCTTTTAGGCCACTTCATGTCACAATGCATCATTTGATTCTTGGCCTTCATGGTGTCATAATATTTCCTTGTTTCTCTTGGGCCCCATGGTGTCACTATTCGTTCCTGGCCATTTTAGGCCCATTGGTGTCACAAGGGATCATTAGATTGTTAGCCTGCATTGGGTCACAATGGTTCCTTGCTTCTCTTAACCTCTGTGCTGTCACGATTCATCCCATGCCCTTTTAGGCTACTTGATGTCAAAATGAATCATTTGATTCTTGGCCTCCATGGTGTCATAATAGTTCCATGTTTTTATTGGGCCCCATGCTGTAACAATCCATTCCTGGCCCTTTTACGCCCCCTGGTGTCACAAGGGATTCTTAGATTGTTAGCCTGCATTGGGTCACAATGGTTCCGTGCTTCTCTTAACACCTGTGGTGTCACAATGCATCCCATTCACTTTTAGGCCACATGATGTCACAATGAATCATTTGATTCTTGGCCTCCATGGTGTCATAATGGGTCCTTGCTTCTATTGGGCCCCATGCTGTCACAGTTCATCCCTGGTCCTTTTGCGCCTGCTGTTGTCAAAAGGGATTCTTAGATTGTTAGCCTGCATTGGGTCACAATGGTTCCTTGCTTCTCTTAACACCTGTGGTGTCACAATGCATCCCATGCCCTTTTAGGCCACTTCATGACACAATGAATCATTTGATTCTTGACCGTCATGGTGTCATAATATTTCCTTGTTTCTCTTGGGCCCCATGCTGTCACTATTCATTCCTGGCCATTTTAGGCCCATTGGTGTCACAAGGGATCATTAGATTGTTAGCCTGCACTGGGTCACAATGGTTCCTTTCTTCTCTTAACCTCTGTGCTGTCACAATGCATCCCATGCCCTTTTAGTCCACTTGATGTCACAATGAATGATTTGAATCTTGGCCTCCATGGTGTCATAATAGTTCCTCGCTTCTATTGGGCCCCATGCTTTCACAATTCATCCCTGGCCCTTTTACAACCCCTGGTGTCACAAGGGATCATTAGATTGTTAGCCTGCACTGGGTCACAATGGTTCCTTCTTTCTCTTGACCTCTGTGGTGCCACAATGCATCCCATGCCCTTTTAGGCCACTTGATGTCACAATGAATCATTTGATTCTTGGCCTCCATGGTGTCATAATGGTTCCTTGCTTCTATTGGGCCCCATGCTGTCACAGTTCATCCCTGGTCCTTTTGCGCCCCCTGGTGTCAAAAGGGATTCTTAGATTGTTAGCCTGCATTCGGTCACAATGGTTCCTTAGTTTCCTTAACGCGTGAGGCGTCACAATGCATCCCATGCCCTTTTAGGCCACTTGATGTCACAATGAATCATTTGATTCTGTGCCACATTGTGTCATAATGTTTCCATGTTTTTATTGGGCCCCATGCTGTAACAATCCATCCCTGGACCTGTTACAACCCCTGGTGTCACAAGGGATCATTAGATTGTTAGCCTGCATTGGGTCACATTGGTTCCCTTCTTCTCTTTTCCTCTGTGGTGTCACAATGCATCCCATGCCCTTTTAGGCCACTTCATGACACAATGAATCATTTGATTCTTGGCCTTCATGGTGTCATAATATTTCCTTGTTTCTATTGGGCCCCATGGTGTCACTATTCGTTCCTGGCCATTTTAGGCCCATTGGTGTCACAAGGGATCATTAGATTGTTAGCCTGCATTGGGTCACAATGGTTCCTTTCTTCTCCTAACCTCTGTGGTGTCACAATGCATCCCATGCCCTTTTAGGCTTCTTGATGTCACAATGAATCATTTGATTCTTGGCCTCCATGGTGTCATAATAGATCCTTGATTCTATTGGTCCCCGTGCTGTAACAATCCATCCCTGGCCCTTTTACGCCCCGTGGTGTCACAAGGGATTCTTAGATTGTTAGCCTGCATTGGGTCACAATGGTTCCTTGCTTCTCTTAACACCTGTGGTGTCACAATGCATCCCATGACCTTTTAGGCCACTTCATGTCACAATGAATCATTTGATTCTTGGCCTCCATGGTGTCATAATGGTTCCTTGCTTCTATTGGGCCCCATGCTGTCGCAGTTCATCCCTGGTACTTTTGCGCCCGCTGTTGTCAAAAGGGATTCTTAGATTGTTAGCCTGCATTGGGTCACAATGGTTCCTTGCTTCTCTTAACCTCTGTGGTGTCACAATGCATCCCATGCCCTTTTAGGCCACTTGATGTCACAATGAATCATTTGATTCTGGGCCACATGGTGTCATAATGTTTCCATGTTTTTATTGGGCCCCATGGTGTAACAATCCATCCCTGGACCTGTTACAACCCCTGGTGTCACAAGGGATCATTAGATTGTTAGCCTGCATTGGGTCACAATGGTTCCCTTCTTCTCTTTTCCTCTGTGGTGTCACAATGCATCCCATGCCCTTTTAGGCCACTTCATGACACAATGAATCATTTGATTCTTGGCCTTCATGGTGTCATAATATTTCCTTGTTTCTCTTGGGCCCCATGGTGTCACTATTCGTTCCTGGCCATTTTAGGCCCATTGGTGTCACAAGGGATCATTAGATTGTTAGCCTGCACTGGGTCACAATGGTTCCTTTCTTCTCTTAACCTCTGTGCTGTCACAATGCATCCCATGCCCTTTTAGTCCACTTGATGTCACAATGAATGATTTGAATCTTGGCCTCCATGGTGTCATAATAGTTCCTCGCTTCTATTGGGCCCCATGCTTTCACAATTCATCCCTGGCCCTTTTACAGCCCCTGGTGTCACAAGGGATCATTAGATTGTTAGCCTGCACTGGGTCACAATGGTTCCTTCTTTCTCTTGACCTCTGTGGTGCCACGATGCATCCCATGCCCTTTTAGGCCACTTGATGTCACAATGAATCATTTGATTCTTGGCCTCCATGGTGTCATAATGGTTCCTTGCTTCTATTGGGCCCCATGCTGTCACAGTTCATCCCTGCTCCTTTTGCGCCCCCTGGTGTCAAAAGGGATTCTTAGATTGTTAGCCTGCATTCGGTCACAATGGTTCCTTAGTTTCCTTAACGCGTGAGGCGTCACAATGCATCCCATGCCCTTTTAGGCCACTTGATGTCACAATGAATCATTTGATTCTGTGCCACATGGTGTCATAATGTTTCCATGTTTTTATTGGGCCCCATGCTGTAACAATCCATCCCTGGACCTGTTACAACCCCTGGTGTCACAAGGGATCATTAGATTGTTAGCCTGCATTGGGTCACAATGGTTCCCTTCTTCTCTTTTCCTCTGTGGTGTCACAATGCATCCCATGCCCTTTTAGGCCACTTCATGACACAATGAATCATTTGATTCTTGGCCTTCATGGTGTCATAATATTTCCTTGTTTCTATTGGGCCCCATGGTGTCACTATTCGTTCCTGGCCATTTTAGGCCCATTGGTGTCACAAGGGATCATTAGATTGTTAGCCTGCATTGGGTCACAATGGTTCCTTTCTTCTCCTAACCTCTGTGGTGTCACAATGCATCCCATGCCCTTTTAGGCTTCTTGATGTCACAATGAATCATTTGATTCTTGGCCTCCATGGTGTCATAATAGATCCTTGATTCTATTGGTCCCCGTGCTGTAACAATCCATCCCTGGCCCTTTTACGCCCCGTGGTGTCACAAGGGATTCTTAGATTGTTAGCCTGCATTGGGTCACAATGGTTCCTTGCTTCTCTTAACACCTGTGGTGTCACAATGCATCCCATGACCTTTTAGGCCACTTCATGTCACAATGAATCATTTGATTCTTGGCCTCCATGGTGTCATAATAGATCCTTGATTCTATTGGTCCCCGTGCTGTAACAATCCATCCCTGGACCTTTTACAACCCCTGGTGACACAAGGGATCATTAGATTGTTAGCCTCCTTTGGGTCACAATGGTTCCTTGCTTCTCTTAACCCCTGTGGTGTCACAATGCATCCCATGCCCTTTTAGGCCATTTGATGTCACAATGAATCATTTGATTCTTGGCCTCCATGGTGTCATAATGGTTCCTTGCTTCTGTTGGGCCCCATGCTGTCACAGTTCATCTGTGGTCCTTTTGCGCCCCCTGGTGTCAACAGTGATTCTTAGATTGTTAGCCTGCATTGGGTCACAATGGTTCCTTGCTTCTCTTAACCCCTGAGGCGTCACAATGCATCCCATGCCCTTTTAGGCCACTCGGTGTTACAATGACTCATTTGATTCTTGGTCTCTATGGTGTCATAATGTTTCCATGGTTTTCTTGGGCCCCATGCTGTAACAATCCATCCCTGGCCCTTATACAACCCCTGGTGTCACAATGGATTATTAGACTGTTAGCTTCCCTTGGGGCACAATGGTTCCTTGCTTCTCTTAACCTCTGTGCTGTCACAATGCATTCCATGCCCTTTTAGGCCACTTCATGTCACAATGAATCATTTGATTCTTGGCCTTCATGGTGTCATAATATTTCCTTGTTTCTATTGGGCCCCATGGTGTCACTATTCGTTCCTGGCCATTTTAGGCCCATTGGTGTCACAAGGGATCATTATATTGTTAGCCTGCATTAGGTCACAATGGTTCCTTGCTTCTCTTAACCCCTGTGGTGTCACAATGCATCCCATTCACTTTTAGGCTACTTGATGTCACAATGAATCATTTGATTCTTGGCCTCCATGGTGTCATAATAGTTCCTCGCTTCGATTGGGCCCCATGCTTTCACAATTCATTCCTGGCCCTTTTACAACCCCTGGTATCACAAGGGATCATTAGATTGTTAGCCTGCATTGGGTCACAATGGTTCCTTGCTTCTCTTAACCTCTGTGGTGTCACAATGCATCCCATGCCCTTTTAGGCCACTTTGTGTTACAATGAATCATTTGATTCTTGGCCTTCATGGTGTCATAATATTTCCTTGCTTCTATTGCGCCCCATGCTGTCACAGTTCATCCCTGGTCCTTTTGCGCCCCCTGGTGTCAAAAGGGATTCTTAGATTGTTAGCCCGCATTGGGTCACAATGGTTCCTTGCTTCTCTTAACCTCTGTGGTGTCACAATGCATCCCATGCCCTTTTAGGCCACTTCATGTCACAATGAATCATTTGATTCTTGGCCTTCATGGTGTCATAATATTTCCTTGTTTCTATTGGGCCCCATGGTGTCACTATTCGTTCCCGGCCATTTTAGGCCCATTGGTGCCACAAGGGATCATTAGATTGTTAGCCTGCATTGGGTCACAATGGTTCCTTTCTTCTCTCAACCTCTCTGGTGTCACAATGCATCCCATGCCCTTTTAGGCTACTTGATGTCACAATGAATCATATGATTCTTGGCCTCCATGGTGTCATAATAGTTCCTCGCTTCTACTGGGCCCCATGCTTTCACAATTCATCCCTGGCCCTTTTACAACCCCTGGTGTCACAAGGGATCATTAGATTGTTAGCCCCCATTGGGTCCCAATGATTCCTTGCTTCTCTTTTCCTCTGTGGTGTCACAATGCACTCCAAGCTCTTTTAGGCCACTTGATGTCACAATGAATCATTTGATTCTTGGCCTCCATGGTGTCATAATGGTTCCTTGCTTCTATTGGGCCCCATGCTGTCACAGTTCATCCCTCGTACTTTTGCGTCCGCTGTTGTCAAAAGGGATTCTTAGATTGTTAGCCTGCATTGGGTCACAATGGTTCCTTGCTTCTCTTAACCTCTGTGGTGTCACAATGCATCCCATGCCCTTTTAGGCCACTTCATGACACAATGAATCATTTGATTCTTGGTCTCTATGGTGTCATAATGCTTCCATGTTTTTCTTGGGCCCCATGCTGTAACAATCCATCACTGGCCCTTTTACAACCCCTGGTGTCACAATGGATCATTAGATTGTTAGCTTCCCTTGGGGCACAATGGTTCCTTGCTTCTCTTAACCTCTGTGGTGTCACAATGCATTCCATGCCCTTTTAGGCCACTTGATGTCACAATGAATCATTTGATTCTTGGCCTCCATGGTGTCATAATACTTCGTCGCTTCGACTGGGCCCCATGCTTTCACAATTCATTCCTGGCCCTTTTACAACCCCTGGTATCACAAGGGATCATTAGATTGTTAGCCTGCATTGGGTCACAATGGTTCCTTGCTTCTCTTAACCTCTGTGGTGTCACAATGCATCCCATGCCCTTTTAGGCCACTTCATGTCACAATGCATCATTTGATTCTTGGCCTTCATGGTGTCATAATATTTCCTTGTTTCTCTTGGGCCCCATGGTGTCACTATTCGTTCCTGGCCATTTTAGGCCCATTGGTGTCACAAGGGATCATTAGATTGTTAGCCTGCATTGGGTCACAATGGTTCCTTGCTTCTCTTAACCTCTGTGCTGTCACGATGCATCCCATGCCCTTTTAGGCTACTTGATGTCAAAATGAATCATTTGATTCTTGGCCTCCATGGTGTCATAATAGTTCCATGTTTTTATTGGGCCCCATGCTGTAACAATCCATTCCTGGCCCTTTTACGCCCCCTGGTGTCACAAGGGATTCTTAGATTGTTAGCCTGCATTGGGTCACAATGGTTCCGTGCTTCTCTTAACACCTGTGGTGTCACAATGCATCCCATTCACTTTTAGGCCACATGATGTCACAATGAATCATTTGATTCTTGGCCTCCATGGTGTCATAATGGGTCCTTGCTTCTATTGGGCCCCATGCTGTCACAGTTCATCCCTGGTCCTTTTGCGCCTGCTGTTGTCAAAAGGGATTCTTAGATTGTTAGCCTGCATTGGGTCACAATGGTTCCTTGCTTCTCTTAACCTCTGTGGTGTCACAATGCATCCCATGCCCTTTTAGGCCACTTCATGACACAATGAATCATTTGATTCTTGACCGTCATGGTGTCATAATATTTCCTTGTTTCTCTTGGGCCCCATGCTGTCACTATTCGTTCCTGGCCATTTTAGGCCCATTGGTGTCACAAGGGATCATTAGATTGTTAGCCTGCACTGGGTCACAATGGTTCCTTTCTTCTCTTAACCTCTGTGCTGTCACAATGCATCCCATGCCCTTTTAGTCCACTTGATGTCACAATGAATGATTTGAATCTTGGCCTCCATGGTGTCATAATAGTTCCTCGCTTCGATTGGGCCCCATGCTTTCACAATTCATCCCTGGCCCTTTTACAACCCCTGGTGTCACAAGGGATCATTAGATTGTTAGCCTGCACTGGGTCACAATGGTTCCTTCTTTCTCTTGACCTCTGTGGTGCCACAATGCATCCCATGCCCTTTTAGGCCACTTGATGTCACAATGAATCATTTGATTCTTGGCCTCCATGGTGTCATAATGGTTCCTTGCTTCTATTGGGCCCCATGCTGTCACAGTTCATCCCTGGTCCTTTTGCGCCTGCTGTTGTCAAAAGGGATTCTTAGATTGTTAGCCTGCATTGGGTCACAATGGTTCCTTAGTTTCCTTAACGCGTGAGGCGTCACAATGCATCCCATGCCCTTTTAGGCCACTTGATGTCACAATGAATCATTTGATTCTGGGCCACATGGTGTCATAATGTTTCCATGTTTTTATTGGGCCCCATGCTGTAACAATCCATCCCTGGACCTGTTACAACCCCTGGTGTCACAAGGGATCATTAGATTGTTAGCCTGCATTGGGTCACAATGGTTCCCTTCTTCTCTTTTCCTCTGTGGTGTCACAATGCATCCCATGCCCTTTTAGGCCACTTCATGACACAATGAATCATTTGATTCTTGGCCTTCATGGTGTCATAATATTTCCTTGTTTCTATTGGGCCCCATGGTGTCACTATTCGTTCCTGGCCATTTTAGGCCCATTGGTGTCACAAGGGATCATTAGATTGTTAGCCTGCATTGGGTCACAATGGTTCCTTTCTTCTCCTAACCTCTGTGGTGTCACAATGCATCCCATGCCCTTTTAGGCTTCTTGATGTCACAATGAATCATTTGATTCTTGGCCTCCATGGTGTCATAATAGATCCTTGATTCTATTGGTCCCCGTGCTGTAACAATCCATCCCTGGCCCTTTTACGCCCCGTGGTGTCACAAGGGATTCTTAGATTGTTAGCCTGCATTGGGTCACAATGGTTCCTTGCTTCTCTTAACACCTGTGGTGTCACAATGCATCCCATGACCTTTTAGGCCACTTCATGTCACAATGAATCATTTGATTCTTGGCCTCCATGGTGTCATAATGGTTCCTTGCTTCTATTGGGCCCCATGCTGTCGCAGTTCATCCCTGGTACTTTTGCGCCCGCTGTTGTCAAAAGGGATTCTTAGATTGTTAGCCTGCATTGGGTCACAATGGTTCCTTGCTTCTCTTAACCTCTGTGGTGTCACAATGCATCCCATGCCCTTTTAGGACACTTGATGTCACAATGAATCATTTGATTCTGGGCCACATGGTGTCATAATGTTTCCATGTTTTTATTGGGCCCCATGGTGTAACAATCCATCCCTGGACCTGTTACAACCCCTGGTGTCACAAGGGATCATTAGATTGTTAGCCTGCATTGGGTCACAATGGTTCCCTTCTTCTCTTTTCCTCTGTGGTGTCACAATGCATCCCATGCCCTTTTAGGCCACTTCATGACACAATGAATCATTTGATTCTTGGCCTTCATGGTGTCATAATATTTCCTTGTTTCTCTTGGGCCCCATGGTGTCACTATTCGTTCCTGGCCATTTTAGGCCCATTGGTGTCACAAGGGATCATTAGATTGTTAGCCTGCACTGGGTCACAATGGTTCCTTTCTTCTCTTAACCTCTGTGCTGTCACAATGCATCCCATGCCCTTTTAGTCCACTTGATGTCACAATGAATGATTTGAATCTTGGCCTCCATGGTGTCATAATAGTTCCTCGCTTCTATTGGGCCCCATGCTTTCACAATTCATCCCTGGCCCTTTTACAACCCCTGGTGTCACAAGGGATCATTAGATTGTTAGCCTGCACTGGGTCACAATGGTTCCTTCTTTCTCTTGACCTCTGTGGTGCCACAATGCATCCCATGCCCTTTTAGGCCACTTGATGTCACAATGAATCATTTGATTCTTGCCCTCCATGGTGTCATAATGGTTCCTTGCTTCTATTGGGCCCCATGCTGTCACAGTTCATCCCTGGTCCTTTTGCGCCCCCTGGTGTCAAAAGGGATTCTTAGATTGTTAGCCTGCATTCGGTCACAATGGTTCCCTTCTTCTCTTTTCCTCTGTGGTGTCACAATGCATCCCATGCCCTTTTAGGCCACTTCATGACACAATGAATCATTTGATTCTTGGCCTTCATGGTGTCATAATATTTCCTTGTTTCTCTTGGGCCCCATGGTGTCACTATTCGTTCCTGGCCATTTTAGGCCCATTGGTGTCACAAGGGATCATTAGATTGTTAGCCTGCACTGGGTCACAATGGTTCCTTTCTTCTCTTAACCTCTGTGCTGTCACAATGCATCCCATGCCCTTTTAGTCCACTTGATGTCACAATGAATGATTTGAATCTTGGCCTCCATGGTGTCATAATAGTTCCTCGCTTCTATTGGGCCCCATGCTTTCACAATCCATCCCTGGACCTGTTACAACCCCTGGTGTCACAAGGGATCATTAGATTGTTAGCCTGCATTGGGTCACAATGGTTCCCTTCTTCTCTTTTCCTCTGTGGTGTCACAATGCATCCCATGCCCTTTTAGGCCACTTCATGTCACAATGAATCATTTGATTCTTGGCCTCCATGGTGTCATAATGGTTCCTTGTTTCTATTGGGCCCCATGCGGTCACAGTTCATCCCTGGTCCTTTTGCGCCCCCTGGTGTCAAAAGGGATCCTTAGATTGTTAGCCTGCATTGGGTCACAATGGTTCCTTAGTTTCCTTAACCCCTGAGGCGTCACAATGCATCCCATGCCCTTTTAGGCCACTTGATGTCACAATGAATCATTTGATTCTTGGCCTCCATGGTGTCATAATAGTTCCTCGCTTCTAGTGGGCCCCATGTGTTCACAATTCATCCCTGGCCCTTTTACAACCCCTGGTGTCACTAGGGATCATTAGATTGTTAGCCTGCATTGGGTCACAATGCTTCCTTGCTTCTCTTAACCTCTGTGGTGTCACAATGCATTCCATGCCCTTTTAGGCCACTTGATGTCACAATGAATCATTTCATTCTGGGCCACATGGTGTCATAATGTTTCCATGTTTTTATTGGGCCCCATGCTGTAACAATCCATCCCTGGAGCTTTTACAACCCCTGGTGACACAAGGGATCATTAGATTGTTAGCCTGCATTGGGTCACAATGGTTCCTTGCTTCTCTTAACCTCTGTGGTGTCACAATGCATCCCATGCCCTTTTAGGCCACTTCATGTCACAATGAATCATTTGATTCTTGGCCTTCATGGTGTCATAATATTTCCTTGTTTTTCTTGGGCCCCATGGTGTCACTATTCGTTCCTGGCCATTTTAGGTCCATTGGTGTCACAAGGGATCATTAGATTGTTAGCCTGCCCTGGGTCACAATGGTTCCTTGCTTCTCTTAACCGCTGTGCTGTCACAATGCATCCCATGCCCTTTTAGGCTACTTGATGTCACAATGAATCATTTGATTCTTGGCCTCCATGGTGTCATAATAGATCCTTGATTCTATTGGTCCCCGTGCTGTAACAATCCATCCCTGGCCCTTTTAGGCCCCCTGGTGACACAAGGGATCATTAGATTGTTAGCCTCCTTTGGGTCACAATGGTTCCTTTCTTCTCTTAACCTCTGTGCTGTCACAATGCATCCCATGCCCTTTTAGGCCATTTGATGTCACAATGAATCATTTGATTCTTGGCCTCCATGGTGTCATAATGGTTCCTTGCTTCTATTGGGCCCCATGCTGTCGCAGTTCATCCCTGGTACTTTTGCGCCCGCTGTTGTCAAAAGGGATTCTTAGATTGTTAGCCTGCATTGGGTCACAATGGTTCCTTGCTTCTCTTAACCTCTGTGGTGTCACAATGCATCCCATGCCCTTTTAGGCCACTTTGTGTTACAATGAATCATTTGATTCTTGGCCTTCATGGTGTCATAATATTTCCTTGCTTCTATTGGGCCCCATGCTGTCACTATTCGTTCCTGGCCATTTTAGGCCCATTGGTGTCACAAGGGATCATTAGATTGTTAGCCTGCATTGGGTCACAATGGTTCCTTTCTTCTCCTAACCTCTGTGGTGTCACAATGCATCCCATGCCCTTTTAGGCTACTTGATGTCACAATGAATCATTTGATTCTTGGCCTCCATGGTGTCATAATAGATCCTTGATTCTATTGGTCCCCGTGCTGTAACAATCCATCCCTGGCCCTTTTACGCCCCGTGGTGTCACAAGGGATCCTTAGATTGTTAGCCTGCATTGGGTCACAATGGTTCCTTGCTTCTCTTAACCTCTGTGGTGTCACAATGCATCCCATGCCCTTTTAGGCCACTTGATGTCACAATGAATCATTTGATTCTGGGCCACATGGTGTCATAATGTTTCCATGTTTTATTGGGCCCCATGCTGTAACAGTTCATCCCTGGTCCTTTTGCGCCCGCTGTTGTCAAAAGGGATTCTTAGATTGTTAGCCTGCATTGGGTCACAATGGTTCCTTTCTTCTCTCAACCTCTCTGGTGTCACAATGCATCCCATGCCCTTTTAGGCTACTTGATGTCACAATGAATCATTTGATTCTTGGCCTCCATGGTGTCATAATAGTTCCTCGCTTCTATTGGGCCCCATGCTTTCACAATTCATCCCTGGCCCTTTTACAACCCCTGGTGTCACAAGGGATCATTAGATTGTTAGCCTCCTTTGGGTCACAATGGTTCCCTTCTTCTCTTTTCCTCTGTGGTGTCACAATGCACTCCAAGCTCTTTTAGGCCACTTGATGTCACAATGAATCATTTGATTCTTGGCCTTCATGGTGTCATAATAGTTCCTTGCTTCTATTGGGCCCCATGCTTTCACAGTTCATCCGTGGTACTTTTGCGCCCGCTGTTGTCAAAAGGGATTCTTAGATTGTTAGCCTGCATTGGGTCACAATGGTTCCTTGCTTCTCTTAACCTCTGTGGTGTCACAATGCATCCCATGCCCTTTTAGGCCACTTGATGTCACAATGAATCATTTGATTCTTGGCCCCCATGGTGTCATAATAGTTCCTCGCTTCTTTTGGGCCCCATGCTGTAACAATCCATCCCTGGCCCTTTTACAACCCCTGGTGTCACAATGGATCATTAGATTGTTAGCTTCCTTTGGGGCACAATGGTTCCTTGCTTCTCTTAATCTCTGTGGTGTCACAATGCATTCCATGCCCTTTTAGGCCACTTGGTGTTACAATGAATCATTTGATTCTTGGCCTCCATGGTGTCATAATAGTTCCTCGCTTCGATTGGGCCCCATGCTTTCACAATTCATTCCTGGCCCTTTTACAACCCCTGGTATCAAAAGGGATCATTAGATTGTTAGCCTGCATTGGGTCACAATGGTTCCTTTCTTCTCTTAACCTCTGTGCTGTCACAATGCATCCCATGCCCTTTTAGGCCACTTGATGTCACAATGAATCATTTGATTCTTGGCCTCCATGGTGTCATAATAGTTCCTCGCTTCTATTGGGCCCCATGCTTTCACAATTCATCCCTGGCCCTTTTACAACCCCTGGTGTCACAAGGGATCATTAGATTGTTAGCCTGCACTGGGTCACAATGGTTCCTTCTTTCTCTTAACCTCTGTGGTGTCACAATGCATCCCATGCCCTTTTAGGCCACTTCATGTCACAATGAATCATTTGATTCTTGGCCTTCATGGTGTCATAATATTTCCTTGTTTCTCTTGGGCCCCTTTGTGTCACTATTCGTTCCTGGCCATTTTAGGCCCGTTGGTGTCACAAGGGATCATTAGATTGTTAGCCTGCATTGGGTCACAATGGTTCCTTGCTTCTCTTAACCTCTGTGCTGTCACGATGCATCCCATGCCCTTTTAGGCTACTTGATGCCAAAATGAATCATTTGATTCATGGCCTCCATGGTGTCATAATAGTTCCATGTTTTTATTGGGCCCCATGCTGTAACAATCCATCCCTGGCCCTTTTACGCCCCCTGGTGCACAAGGGATTCTTAGATTGTTAGCCTGCATTGGGTCACAATGGTTCCGTGCTTCTCTTAACACCTGTGGTGTCACAATGCATCCCATGCCCTTTTAGGCCACTTGATGTCACAATGAATCATTTGATTCTTGGCCTCCATGGTGTCATAATGGTTCCTTGCTTCTATTGGGCCCCATGCTATCACAGTTCATTCCTGGTCCTTTTGCGCCCTCTGGTGTCAAAAGGGATTCTTAGATTGTTAGCCTGCATTGGGTCACAATGGTTCCTTGCTTCTCTTAACCTCTGTGGTGTCACAATGCATCCCATGCCCTTTTAGGCCACTTCATGACACAATGAATCATTTGATTCTTGACCTTCATGGTGTCATAATATTTCCTTGTTTCTCTTGGGCCCCATGCTGTCACTATTCGTTCCTGGCCATTTTAGGCCCATTGGTGTCACAAGGGATCATTAGATTGTTAGCCTGCACTGGGTCACAATGGTTCCTTTCTTCTCTTAACCTCTGTGCTGTCACAATGCATCCCATGCCCTTTTAGGCCACTTGATGTCACAATGAATCATTTGATTCTTGGCCTTCATGGTGTCATAATGGTTCCTTGCTTACATAGGTCCCTATGCTGTCACAGTTCATCCGTGGACGTTTTGCGCCCCCTGGTGTCAATAGGAATTCTTAGATTAATAGCCTCCATTCTGTCACAATGGTTCCTTAGTTTCCTTAACCCCTGTGGTGTCACAATGCATCCCATGCCCTTTTAGGCCACTTGATGTCACAATGAATCATTTGATTCTTGGCCCCCATGGTGTCATAATAGTTCCTCGCTTCTTTTGGGCCCCATGCTGTAACAATCCATCCCTGGCCCTTTTACAACCCCTGGTGTCACAATGGATCATTAGATTGTTAGCCTGCATTGGGTCACAATGGTTCCTTGCTTCTCTTAACCTCTGTGGTGTCACAATGCATCCCATGCCCTTTTAGGCCACTTCATGTCACAATGAATCATTTGATTCTTGGCCTCCATGGTGTCATAATAGATCCTTGATTCTATTGGTCCCCGTGCTGTAACAATCCATCCCTGGCCCTTTTACGCCCCCTGGTGTCACAAGGGATCATTAGATTGTTAGCCTCCTTTGGGTCACAATGGTTCCTTGCTTCTCTTAACCCCTGTGGTGTCACAATGCATCCCATGCCCTTTTAGGCCATTTGATGTCACAATGAATCATTTGATTCTTGGCCTCCATGGTGTCATAATGGTTCCTTGCTTCTATAGGTCCCCATGCTGTCAGAGTTCATCTGTGGTCCTTTTGCGCCCCCTGGTGTCAAAAGGGATTCTTAGATTGTTAGCCTGCATTGGGTCACAATGGTTCCTTGCTTCTCTTAACCCCTGAGGCGTCACAATGCATCCCATGCCCTTTTAGGCCACTTCATGACACAATGAATCATTTGATTCTTGGCCTTCATGGTGTCATAATGTTTCCATGTTTTTCTTGGGCCCCATGCTGTAACAATCCATCCCTGGCCCTTTTACAACCCCTGGTGTCACAAGGGATCATTAGATTGTTAGCTTCCCTTGGGTCACAATGGTTCCTTGCTTCTCTTAACCTCTGTGGTGTCACAATGCATTCCATGCCCTTTTAGGCCACTTGGTGTTACAATGAATCATTTGATTCTTGGCCTTCATGGTGTCATAATGGTTCCTTGCTTCCATAGGTCCCTATGCTGTCACAGTTCATCCGTGGTCCTTTTGCGCCCCCTGGTGTCTATAGGGATTCTTAGATTAATAGCCTCCATTCTGTCACAATGGTTCCTTAGTTTCCTTAACCCCTGTGGTGTCACAATGCATTCCATGCCCTTTTAGGCCACTTGATGTCACAATGAATCATTTGATTCTTGGCCTTCATGGTGTCATAATGGTTCCTTGCTTCTATTGGGCCCCATGCTACAACAGTTCATCCCTGGTCCTTTTGCTCCCCCTGGTGTCAAAAGGGATTATTAGATTGTTAGCCTGCATTGGGTCACACTGGTTCCTTAGTTTCCTTAACACCTGAGGCGTCACAATGCATCCCATGCCCTTTTAGGCCACTTGATGTCACAATGAATCATTTGATTCTGGGCCACATGGTGTCATAATGTTTCCATGTTTTTCATGGGCCCCATGCTGTAACAATCCATCCCTGGAACTTTTACAACCCCTGGTATCACAAGGGATCATTAGATTGTTAGCCTGCATTGGGTCACAATGGTTCCTTGCTTCTCTTAACCTCTGTGGTGTCACAATGCACTCCAAGCTCTTTTAGGCCACTTCATGTCACAATGAATCATTTGATTCTTGGCCTTCATGGTGTCATAATATTTCCTTGTTTCTATTGGGCCCCATGGTGTCACTATTCGTTCCTGGCCATTTTAGGCCCATTGGTGTCACAAGGGATCATTAGATTTTTAGCCTGCTTTGGGTCACAATGGTTCCTTTCTTCTCTTAACCTCTGTGCTGTCACAATGCATCCCATGCCCTTTTAGTCTTCTTGATGTCACAATGAATCATTTGATTCTTGGCCTTCATGGTGTCATAATGGTTCCTGGCTTACATAGGTCCCTATGCTGTCACAGTTCATCCGTGGACCTTTTGCGCCCCCTGGTGTCAATAGGAATTCTTAGATTAGTAGCCTCCATTCTGTCACAATGGTTTCTTCGTTTCCTTAACCCCTGTGGTGTCACAATGCATCCCATGCCCTTTTAGGCCACTTGATGTCACAATGAATCATTTGATTCTTGGCTCCCATGGTTTCATAATAGTTCCTCGCTTCTTTTGGGCCCCATGCTGTAACAATCCATCCCAGGCCCTTTTACAACCCCTGGTGTCACAATGGATCATTAGATTGTTAGCCTGCATTGGGTCACAATGGTTCCTTGCTTCTCTTAACCTCTGTGGTGTGACAATGCATCCCATGCCCTTTTAGGCCACTTCATGTCACAATGAATCATTTGATTCTTGGCCTCCATGGTGTCATAATAGATCCTTGATTCTATTGGTCCCCGTGCTGTAACAATCCATCCCTGGCCCTTTTACGCCCCCTGGTGTCACAAGGGATCATTAGATTGTTAGCCTCCTTTGGGTCACAATGGTTCCTTGCTTCTCTTAACCCCTGTGGTGTCACAATGCATCCCATGCCCTTTTAGGCCATTTGATGTCACAATGAATCATTTGATTCTTGGCCTCCATGGTGTCATAATGGTTCCTTGCTTGTATTGCGCCCCATGCTGTCACAGTTCATCTGTGGTCCTTTTGCGCCCCCTGGTGTCAAAAGGGATTCTTAGATTGTTAGCCTGCATTGGGTCACAATGGTTCCTTGCTTCTCTTAACCCCTGAGGCGTCACAATGCATCCCATGCCCTTTTAGGCCACTTCATGACACAATGAATCATTTGATTCTTGGTCTCTATGGTGTCATAATGTTTCCATGTTTTTCTTGGGCCCCATGCTGTAACAATCCATCCCTGGCCCTTTTACAACCCCTGGTGTCACAAGGGATCATTAGATTGTTAGCTTCCCTTGGGGCACAATGGTTCCTTGCTTCTCTTAACCTCTGTGGTGTCACAATGCATTCCATGCCCTTTTAGGCCACTTGGTGTTACAATGAATCATTTGATTCTTGGCCTTCATGGTGTCATAATGGTTCCTTGCTTCTATAGGTCCCTATGCTGTCACAGTTCATCCGTGGTCCTTTTGCGCCCCCTGGTGTCTATAGGGATTCTTAGATTAATAGCCTCCATTCTGTCACAATGGTTCCGTAGTTTCCTTAACCCCTGTGGTGTCACAATGAATTCCATGCCCTTTTAGGCCACTTGATGTCACAATGAATCATTTGATTCTTGGCCTTCATGGTGTCATAATGGTTCCTTGCTTCTATTGGGCCCCATGCTGTCACAGTTCATCCCTGGTCCTTTTGCTCCCCCTGGTGTCAAAAGGGATTCTTAGATTGTTAGTCTGCATTGGGTCACAATGGTTCCTTAGTTTCCTTAACCCCTGAGGCGTCACAATGCATCCCATGCCCTTTTAGGCCACTTGATGTCACAATGAATCATTTGATTCTGGGCCACATGGTGTCATAATGTTTCCATGTTTTTCTTGGGCCCCATGCTGTAACAATCCATCCCTGGAACTTTTACAACCCCTGGTATCACAAGGGATCATTAGATTGTTAGCCTGCATTGGGTCACAATGGTTCCTTGCTTCTCTTAACCTCTGTGGTGTCACAATGCATCCCATGCCCTTTTAGGCCACTTCATGTCACAATGCATCATTTGATTCTTGGCCTTCATGGTGTCATAATATTTCCTTGTTTCTATTGGGCCCCATGGTATCACTATTCGTTCCTGGCCATTTTAGGCCCATTGGTGTCACAAGGGATCATTAGATTGTTAGCCTGCATTGGGTCACAATGGTTCCTTGCTTCTCTTAACCTCTGTGGTGTCACAATGCATCCCATGCCCTTTTAGGCCATTTGATGTCACAATGAATCATTTGATTCTTGGCCTCCATGGTGTCATAATGGTTCCTTGCTTGTATTGCGCCCCATGCTGTCACAGTTCATCTGTGGTCCTTTTGCGCCCCCTGGTGTCAAAAGGGATTCTTAGATTGTTAGCCTGCATTGGGTCACAATGGTTCCTTGCTTCTCTTAACCCCTGAGGCGTCACAATGCATCCCATGCCCTATTAGGCCACTTCATGACACAATGAATCATTTGATTCTTGGTCTCTATGGTGTCATAATGTTTCCATGTTTTTCTTGGGCCCCATGCTGTAACAATCCATCCCTGGCCCTTTTACAACCCCTGGTGTCACAAGGGATCATTAGATTGTTAGCTTCCCTTGGGGCACAATGGTTCCTTGCTTCTCTTAACCTCTGTGGTGTCACAATGCATTCCATGCCCTTTTAGGCCACTTGGTGTTACAATGAATCATTTGATTCTTGGCCTTCATGGTGTCATAATGGTTCCTTGCTTCTATAGGTCCCTAGGCTGTCACAGTTCATCCGTGGTCCTTTTGCGCCCCCTGGTGTCTATAGGGATTCTTAGATTAATAGCCTCCATTCTGTCACAATGGTTCCGTAGTTTCCTTAACCCCTGTGGTGTCACAATGAATTCCATGCCCTTTTAGGCCACTTGATGTCACAATGAATCATTTGATTCTTGGCCTTCATGGTGTCATAATGGTTCCTTGCTTCTATTGGGCCCCATGCTGTCACAGTTCATCCCTGGTCCTTTTGCTCCCCCTGGTGTCAAAAGGGATTCTTAGATTGTTAGCCTGCATTGGGTCACAATGGTTCCTTAGTTTCCTTAACCCCTGAGGCGTCACAATGCATCCCATGCCCTTTTAGGCCACTTCATGTCACAATGAATCATTTGATTCTTGGCCTTCATGGTGTCATAATATTTCCTTGTTTCTATTGGGCCCCATGGTGTCACTATTCGTTCCTGGCCATTTTAGGCCCATTGGTGTCACAAGGGATCATTAGATTGTTAGCCTGCATTGGGTCACAATGGTTCCTTGCTTCTCTTAACCTCTGTGCTGTCACAATGCATCCCATGCCCTTTTAGGCTACTTGATGTCACAATGAATCATTTGATTCTTGGCCTTCATGGTGTCATAATGGTTCCTTGCTTACATAGGTCCCTATGCTGTCACAGTTCATCCGTGGACCTTTTGCGCCCCCTGGTGTCAATAGGAATTCTTAGATTAATAGCCTCCATTCTGTCACAATGGTTCCTTCGTTTCCTTAACCCCTGTGGTGTCACAATGCATCCCATGCCCTTTTAGGCCACTTGATGTCACAATGAATCATTTGATTCTTGGCCCCCATGGTGTCATAATAGTTCCTCGCTTCTTTTGGGCCCCATGCTGTAACAATTCATCCCTGGCCCTTTTACAACCCCTGGTGTCACAATGGATCATTAGATTGTTAGCCTGCATTGGGTCACAATGGTTCCTTTCTTCTCTCAACCTCTCTGGTGTCACAATGCATCCCATGCCCTTTTAGGCTACTTGATGTCACAATGAATCATATGATTCTTGGCCTCCATGGTGTCATAATAGTTCCTCGCTTCTACTGGGCCCCATGCTTTCACAATTCATCCCTGGCCCTTTTACAACCCCTGGTGTCACAAGGGATCATTAGATTGTTAGCCCCCATTGGGTCCCAATGATTCCTTGCTTCTCTTTTCCTCTGTGGTGTCACAATGCACTCCAAGCTCTTTTAGGCCACTTGATGTCACAATGAATCATTTGATTCTTGGCCTCCATGGTGTCATAATGGTTCCTTGCTTCTATTGGGCCCCATGCTTTCACAGTTCATCCCTCGTACTTTTGCGTCCGCTGTTGTCAAAAGGGATTCTTAGATTGTTAGCCTGCATTGGGTCACAATGGTTCCTTGCTTCTCTTAACCTCTGTGGTGTCACAATGCATCCCATGCCCTTTTAGGCCACTTCATGACACAATGAATCATTTGATTCTTGGTCTCTATGGTGTCATAATGTTTCCATGTTTTTCTTGGGCCCCATGCTGTAACAATCCATCACTGGCCCTTTTACAACCCCTGGTGTCACAATGGATCATTAGATTGTTAGCTTCCCTTGGGGCACAATGGTTCCTTGCTTCTCTTAACCTCTGTGGTGTCACAATGCATTCCATGCCCTTTTAGGCCACTTGATGTCACAATGAATCATTTGATTCTTGGCCTCCATGGTGTCATAATACTTCGTCGCTTCGACTGGGCCCCATGCTTTCACAATTCATTCCTGGCCCTTTTACAACCCCTGGTATCACAAGGGATCATTAGATTGTTAGCCTGCATTGGGTCACAATGGTTCCTTGCTTCTCTTAACCTCTGTGGTGTCACAATGCATCCCATGCCCTTTTAGGCCACTTCATGTCACAATGCATCATTTGATTCTTGGCCTTCATGGTGTCATAATATTTCCTTGTTTCTCTTGGGCCCCATGGTGTCACTATTCGTTCCTGGCCATTTTAGGCCCATTGGTGTCACAAGGGATCATTAGATTGTTAGCCTGCATTGGGTCACAATGGTTCCTTGCTTCTCTTAACCTCTGTGCTGTCACGATGCATCCCATGCCCTTTTAGGCTACTTGATGTCAAAATGAATCATTTGATTCTTGGCCTCCATGGTGTCATAATAGTTCCATGTTTTTATTGGGCCCCATGCTGTAACAATCCATTCCTGGCCCTTTTACGCCCCCTGGTGTCACAAGGGATTCTTAGATTGTTAGCCTGCATTCGGTCACAATGGTTCCGTGCTTCTCTTAACACCTGTGGTGTCACAATGCATCCCATTCACTTTTAGGCCACTTCATGACACAATGAATCATTTGATTCTTGACCGTCATGGTGTCATAATATTTCCTTGTTTCTCTTGGGCCCCATGGTGTCACTATTCGTTCCTGGCCATTTTAGGCCCATTGGTGTCACAAGGGATCATTAGATTGTTAGCCTGCACTGGGTCACAATGGTTCCTTTCTTCTCTTAACCTCTGTGCTGTCACAATGCATCCCATGCCCTTTTAGTCCACTTGATGTCACAATGAATGATTTGAATCTTGGCCTCCATGGTGTCATAATAGTTCCTCGCTTCTATTGGGCCCCATGCTTTCACAATTCATCCCTGGCCCTTTTACAACCCCTGGTGTCACAAGGGATCATTAGATTGTTAGCCTGCACTGGGTCACAATGGTTCCTTCTTTCTCTTGACCTCTGTGGTGCCACAATGCATCCCATGCCCTTTTAGGCCACTTGATGTCACAATGAATCATTTGATTCTTGGCCTCCATGGTGTCATAATGGTTCCTTGCTTCTATTGGGCCCCATGCTGTCACAGTTCATCCCTGGTCCTTTTGCGCCCCCTGGTGTCAAAAGGGATTCTTAGATTGTTAGCCTGCATTGGGTCACAATGGTTCCTTAGTTTCCTTAACCCCTGAGGCGTCACAATGCATCCCATGCCCTTTTAGGCCACTTGATGTCACAATGAATCATTTGATTCTGGGCCACATGGTGTCATAATGTTTCCATGTTTTTCTTGGGCCCCATGCTGTAACAATCCATCCCTGGAACTTTTACAACCCCTGGTATCACAAGGGATCATTAGATTGTTAGCCTGCATTGGGTCACAATGGTTCCTTGCTTCTCTTAACCTCTGTGGTGTCACAATGCATCCCATGCCCTTTTAGGCCACTTCATGTCACAATGCATCATTTGATTCTTGGCCTTCATGGTGTCATAATATTTCCTTGTTTCTATTGGGCCCCATGGTGTCACTATTCGTTCCTGGCCATTTTAGGCCCATTGGTGTCACAAGGGATCATTAGATTGTTAGCCTGCATTGGGTCACAATGGTTCCTTGCTTCTCTTAACCTCTGTGCTGTCACAATGCATCCCATGCCCTTTTAGGCTACTTGATGTCACAATGAATCATTTGATTCTTGGCCTTCATGGTGTCATAATGGTTCCTTGCTTACATAGGTCCCTATGGTGTCACAGTTCATCCGTGGACCTTTTGCGCCCCCTGGTGTCAATAGGAATTCTTAGATTAATAGCCTCCATTCTGTCACAATGGTTCCTTCGTTTCCTTAACCCCTGTGGTGTCACAATGCATCCCATGCCCTTTTAGGCCACTTGATGTCACAATGAATCATTTGATTCTTGGCCCCCATGGTGTCATAATAGTTCCTCGCTTCTTTTGGGCCCCATGCTGTAACAATTCATCCCTGGCCCTTTTACAACCCCTGGTGTCACAATGGATCATTAGATTGTTAGCCTGCATTGGGTCACAATGGTTCCTTGCTTCTCTTAACCTCTGTGGTGTCACAATGCATCCCATGCCCTTTTAGGCCACTTGATGTCACAATGAATCATTTGATTCTTGGCCTCCATGGTGTCATAATGGTTCCTTGCTTGTATTGCGCCCCATGCTGTCACAGTTCATCTGTGGTCCTTTTGCGCCCCCTGGTGTCAAAAGGGATTCTTAGATTGTTAGCCTGCATTGGGTCACAATGGTTCCTTGCTTCTCTTAACCTCGGTGGTGTCACAATGCATCCCATGGCCTTTTAGGCCACTTCATGTCACAATGAATCATTTGATTCTTGGCCTTCATGGTGTCATAATATTTCCTTGTTTCTATTGGGCCCCATGCTGTCACTATTCGTTCCTGGCCATTTTAGGCCCATTAGGTGTCACAAGGGATCATTAGATTGTTAGCCTGCATTGGGTCACAATGGTTCCTTTCTTCTCTCAACCTCTCTGGTGTCACAATGCATCCCATGCCCTTTTAGGCTACTTGATGTCACAATGAATCATATGATTCTTGGCCTCCATGGTGTCATAATAGTTCCTCGCTTCTACTGGGCCCCATGCTTTCACAAGTCATCCCTGGCCCTTTTACAACCCCTGGTGTCACAAGGGATCATTAGATTGTTAGCCCCCATTGGGTCCCAATGATTCCTTGCTTCTCTTTTCCTCTGTGGTGTCACAATGCACTCCAAGCTCTTTTAGGCCACTTGATGTCACAATGAATCATTTGATTCTTGGCCTCCATGGTGTCATAATGGTTCCTTGCTTCTATTGGGCCCCATGCTGTCACAGTTCATCCCTCGTACTTTTGCGTCCGCTGTTGTCAAAAGGGATTCTTAGATTGTTAGCCTGCATTGGGTCACAATGGTTCCTTGCTTCTCTTAACCTCTGTGGTGTCACAATGCATCCCATGCCCTTTTAGGCCACTTCATGACACAATGAATCATTTGATTCTTGGTCTCTATGGTGTCATAATGTTTCCATGTTTTTCTTGGGCCCCATGCTGTAACAATCCATCACTGGCCCTTTTACAACCCCTGGTGTCACAATGGATCATTAGATTGTTAGCTTCCCTTGGGGCACAATGGTTCCTTGCTTCTCTTAACCTCTGTGGTGTCACAATGCATTCCATGCCCTTTTAGGCCACTTGATGTCACAATGAATCATTTGATTCTTGGCCTCCATGGTGTCATAATACTTCGTCGCTTCGACTGGGCCCCATGCTTTCACAATTCATTCCTGGCCCTTTTACAACCCCTGGTATCACAAGGGATCATTAGATTGTTAGCCTGCATTGGGTCACAATGGTTCCTTTCTTCTCTTAACCTCTGTGCTGTCACAATGCATCCCATGCCCTTTTAGGCCACTTCATGTCACAATGCATCATTTGATTCTTGGCCTTCATGGTGTCATAATATTTCCTTGTTTCTCTTGGGCCCCATGCTGTCACTATTCGTTCCTGGCCATTTTAGGCCCATTGGTGTCACAAGGGATCATTAGATTGTTAGCCTGCACTGGGTCACAATGGTTCCTTTCTTCTCTTAACCTCTGTGCTGTCACAATGCATCCCATGCCCTTTTAGTCCACTTGATGTCACAATGAATGATTTGAATCTTGGCCTCCATGGTGTCATAATAGTTCCTCGCTTCTATTGGGCCCCATGCTTTCACAATTCATCCCTGGCCCTTTTACAACCCCTGGTGTCACAAGGGATCATTAGATTGTTAGCCTGCACTGGGTCACAATGGTTCCTTCTTTCTCTTGACCTCTGTGGTGCCACAATGCATCCCATGCCCTTTTAGGCCACTTGATGTCACAATGAATCATTTGATTCTTGGCCTCCATGGTGTCATAATAGTTCCTTGCTTCTATTGGGCCCCATGCTGTCACAGTTCATCCCTGGTCCTTTTGCGCCCCCTGGTGTCAAAAGGGATTCTTAGATTGTTAGCCTGCATTCGGTCACAATGGTTCCTTAGTTTCCTTAACGCGTGAGGCGTCACAATGCATCCCATGCCCTTTTAGGCCACTTGATGTCACAATGAATCATTTGATTCTGGGCCACATGGTGTCATAATGTTTCCATGTTTTTATTGGGCCCCATGCTGTAACAATCCATCCCTGGACCTGTTACAACCCCTGGTGTCACAAGGGATCATTAGATTGTTAGCCTGCATTGGGTCACAATGGTTCCCTTCTTCTCTTTTCCTCTGTGGTGTCACAATGCATCCCATGCCCTTTTAGGCCACTTCATGACACAATGAATCATTTGATTCTTGGCCTTCATGGTGTCATAATATTTCCTTGTTTCTATTGGGCCCCATGGTGTCACTATTCGTTCCTGGCCATTTTAGGCCCATTGGTGTCACAAGGGATCATTAGATTGTTAGCCTGCATTGGGTCACAATGGTTCCTTTCTTCTCCTAACCTCTGTGCTGTCACAATGCATCCCATGCCCTTTTAGGCTTCTTGATGTCACAATGAATCATTTGATTCTTGGCCTCCATGGTGTCATAATAGATCCTTGATTCTATTGGTCCCCGTGCAGTAACAATCCATCCCTGGCCCTTTTACGCCCCGTGGTGTCACAAGGGATTCTTAGATTGTTAGCCTGCATTGGGTCACAATGCTTCCTTGCTTCTCTTAACACCTGTGGTGTCACAATGCATCCCATGACCTTTTAGGCCACTTCATGTCACAATGAATCATTTGATTCTTGGCCTCCATGGTGTCATAATGGTTCCTTGCTTCTATTGGGCCCCATGCTGTCGCAGTTCATCCCTGGTACTTTTGCGCCCGCTGTTGTCAAAAGGGATTCTTAGATTGTTAGCCTGCATTGGGTCACAATGGTTCCTTGCTTCTCTTAACCTCTGTGGTGTCACAATGCATCCCATGCCCTTTTAGGACACTTGATGTCACAATGAATCATTTGATTCTGGGCCACATGGTGTCATAATGTTTCCATGTTTTTATTGGGCCCCATGGTGTAACAATCCATCCCTGGACCTGTTACAACCCCTGGTGTCACAAGGGATCATTAGATTGTTAGCCTGCATTGGGTCACAATGGTTCCCTTCTTCTCTTTTCCTCTGTGGTGTCACAATGCATCCCATGCCCTTTTAGGCCACTTCATGACACAATGAATCATTTGATTCTTGGCCTTCATGGTGTCATAATATTTCCTTGTTTCTCTTGGGCCCCATGGTGTCACTATTCGTTCCTGGCCATTTTAGGCCCATTGGTATCACAAGGGATCATTAGATTGTTAGCCTGCACTGGGTCACAATGGTTCCTTGCTTCTCTTAACCTCTGTGCTGTCACAATGCATCCCATGCCCTTTTAGTCCACTTGATGTCACAATGAATGATTTGAATCTTGGCCTCCATGGTGTCATAATAGTTCCTCGCTTCTATTGGGCCCCATGCTTTCACAATTCATCCCTGGCCCTTTTACAACCCCTGGTGTCACAAGGGATCATTAGATTGTTAGCCTGCACTGGGTCACAATGGTTCCTTCTTTCTCTTGACCTCTGTGGTGCCACAATGCATCCCATGCCCTTTTAGGCCACTTGATGTCACAATGAATCATTTGATTCTTGGCCTCCATGGTGTCATAATGGTTCCTTGCTTCTATTGGGCCCCATGCTGTCACAGTTCGTCCCTGGTCCTTTTGCGCCCCCTGGTGTCAAAAGGGATTCTTAGATTGTTAGCCTGCATTGGGTCACAATGGTTCCTTAGTTTCCTTAACGCGTGAGGCGTCACAATGCATCCCATGCCCTTTTAGGCCACTTGATGTCACAATGAATCATTTGATTCTGGGCCACATGGTGTCATAATGTTTCCACGTTTTTATTGGGCCCCATGCTGTAACAATCCATCCCTGGACCTGTTACAACCCCTGGTGTCACAAGGGATCATTAGATTGTTAGCCTGCATTGGGTCACAATGGTTCCCTTCTTCTCTTTTCCTCTGTGGTGTCACAATGCATCCCATGCCCTTTTAGGCCACTTCATGACACAATGAATCATTTGATTCTTGGCCTTCATGGTGTCATAATATTTCCTTGTTTCTATTGGGCCCCATGGTGTCACTATTCGTTCCTGGCCATTTTAGGCCCATTGGTGTCACAAGGGATCATTAGATTGTTAGCCTGCATTGGGTCACAATGGTTCCTTTCTTCTCCTAACCTCTGTGGTGTCACAATGCATCCCATGCCCTTTTAGGCTTCTTGATGTCACAATGAATCATTTGATTCTTGGCCTCCATGGTGTCATAATAGATCCTTGATTCTATTGGTCCCCGTGCTGTAACAATCCATCCCTGGCCCTTTTACGCCCCGTGGTGTCACAAGGGATTCTTAGATTGTTAGCCTGCATTGGGTCACAATGGTTCCTTGCTTCTCTTAACACCTGTGGTGTCACAATGCATCCCATGACCTTTTAGGCCACTTCATGTCACAATGAATCATTTGATTCTTGGCCTCCATGGTGTCATAATGGTTCCTTGCTTCTATTGGGCCCCATGCTGTCGCAGTTCATCCCTGGTACTTTTGCGCCCGCTGTTGTCAAAAGGGATTCTTAGATTGTTAGCCTGCATTGGGTCACAATGGTTCCTTGCTTCTCTTAACCTCTGTGGTGTCACAATGCATCCCATGCCCTTTTAGGCCACTTGATGTCACAATGAATCATTTGATTCTGGGCCACATGGTGTCATAATGTTTCCATGTTTTTATTGGGCCCCATGGTGTAACAATCCATCCCTGGACCTGTTACAACCCCTGGTGTCACAAGGGATCATTAGATTGTTAGCCTGCATTGGGCCACAATGGTTCCCTTCTTCTCTTTTCCTCTGTGGTGTCACAATGCATCCCATGCCCTTTTAGGCCACTTCATGTCACAATGAATCATTTGATTCTTGGCCTCCATGGTGTCATAATGGTTCCTTGTTTCTATTGGGCCCCATGCGGTCACAGTTCATCCCTGGTCCTTTTGCGCCCCCTGGTGTCAAAAGGGATCATTAGATTGTTAGCCTGCACTGGGTCACAATGGTTCCTTAGTTTCCTTAACCCCTGAGGCGTCACAATGCATCCCATGCCCTTTTAGGCCACTTGATGTCACAATGAATCATTTGATTCTTGGCCTCCATGGTGTCATAATAGTTCCTCGCTTCTAGTGGGCCCCATGTGTTCACAATTCATCCCTGGCCCTTTTACAACCCCTGGTGTCACTAGGGATCATTAGATTGTTAGCCTGCATTGGGTCACAATGCTTCCTTGCTTCTCTTAACCTCTGTGGTGTCACAATGCATTCCATGCCCTTTTAGGCCACTTGATGTCACAATGAATCATTTCATTCTGGGCCACATGGTGTCATAATGTTTCCATGTTTTTATTGGGCCCCATGCTGTAACAATCCATCCCTGGAGCTTTTACAACCCCTGGTGACACAAGGGATCATTAGATTGTTAGCCTGCATTGGGTCACAATGGTTCCTTGCTTCTCTTAACCTCTGTGGTGTCACAATGCATCCCATGCCCTTTTAGGCCACTTCATGTCACAATGAATCATTTGATTCTTGGCCTTCATGGTGTCATAATATTTCCTTGTTTTTCTTGGGCCCCATGGTGTCACTATTCGTTCCTGGCCATTTTAGGTCCATTGGTGTCACAAGGGATCATTAGATTGTTAGCCTGCCCTGGGTCACAATGGTTCCTTGCTTCTCTTAACCGCTGTGCTGTCACAATGCATCCCATGCCCTTTTAGGCTACTTGATGTCACAATGAATCATTTGATTCTTGGCCTCCATGGTGTCATAATAGATCCTTGATTCTATTGGTCCCCGTGCTGTAACAATCCATCCCTGGCCCTTTTAGGCCCCCTGGTGACACAAGGGATCATTAGATTGTTAGCCTCCTTTGGGTCACAATGGTTCCTTTCTTCTCTTAACCTCTGTGCTGTCACAATGCATCCCATGCCCTTTTAGGCCATTTGATGTCACAATGAATCATTTGATTCTTGGCCTCCATGGTGTCATAATGGTTCCTTGTTTCTATTGGGCCCCATGCTTTCACAATTCATCCCTGGCCCTTTTACAACCCCTGGTGTCACAAGGGATCATTAGATTGTTAGCCTGCACTGGGTCACAATGGTTCCTTCTTTCTCTTGACCTCTGTGGTGCCACAATGCATCCCATGCCCTTTTAGGCCACTTGATGTCACAATGAATCATTTGATTCTTGGCCTCCATGGTGTCATAATGGTTCCTTGCTTCTATTGGGCCCCATGCTGTCACAGTTCGTCCCTGGTCCTTTTGCGCCCCCTGGTGTCAAAAGGGATTCTTAGATTGTTAGCCTGCATTGGGTCACAATGGTTCCTTAGTTTCCTTAACGCGTGAGGCGTCACAATGCATCCCATGCCCTTTTAGGCCACTTGATGTCACAATGAATCATTTGATTCTGGGCCACATGGTGTCATAATGTTTCCACGTTTTTATTGGGCCCCATGCTGTAACAATCCATCCCTGGACCTGTTACAACCCCTGGTGTCACAAGGGATCATTAGATTGTTAGCCTGCATTGGGTCACAATGGTTCCCTTCTTCTCTTTTCCTCTGTGGTGTCACAATGCATCCCATGCCCTTTTAGGCCACTTCATGACACAATGAATCATTTGATTCTTGGCCTTCATGGTGTCATAATATTTCCTTGTTTCTATTGGGCCCCATGGTGTCACTATTCGTTCCTGGCCATTTTAGGCCCATTGGTGTCACAAGGGATCATTAGATTGTTAGCCTGCATTGGGTCACAATGGTTCCTTTCTTCTCCTAACCTCTGTGGTGTCACAATGCATCCCATGCCCTTTTAGGCTTCTTGATGTCACAATGAATCATTTGATTCTTGGCCTCCATGGTGTCATAATAGATCCTTGATTCTATTGGTCCCCGTGCTGTAACAATCCATCCCTGGCCCTTTTACGCCCCGTGGTGTCACAAGGGATTCTTAGATTGTTAGCCTGCATTGGGTCACAATGGTTCCTTGCTTCTCTTAACACCTGTGGTGTCACAATGCATCCCATGACCTTTTAGGCCACTTCATGTCACAATGAATCATTTGATTCTTGGCCTCCATGGTGTCATAATGGTTCCTTGCTTCTATTGGGCCCCATGCTGTCGCAGTTCATCCCTGGTACTTTTGCGCCCGCTGTTGTCAAAAGGGATTCTTAGATTGTTAGCCTGCATTGGGTCACAATGGTTCCTTGCTTCTCTTAACCTCTGTGGTGTCACAATGCATCCCATGCCCTTTTAGGACACTTGATGTCACAATGAATCATTTGATTCTGGGCCACATGGTGTCATAATGTTTCCATGTTTTTATTGGGCCCCATGGTGTAACAATCCATCCCTGGACCTGTTACAACCCCTGGTGTCACAAGGGATCATTAGATTGTTAGCCTGCATTGGGTCACAATGCTTCCTTGCTTCTCTTAACCTCTGTGGTGTCACAATGCATTCCATGCCCTTTTAGGCCACTTGATGTCACAATGAATCATTTCATTCTGGGCCACATGGTGTCATAATGTTTCCATGTTTTTATTGGGCCCCATGCTGTAACAATCCATCCCTGGAGCTTTTACAACCCCTGGTGACACAAGGGATCATTAGATTGTTAGCCTGCATTGGGTCACAATGGTTCCTTGCTTCTCTTAACCTCTGTGGTGTCACAATGCATCCCATGCCCTTTTAGGCCACTTCATGTCACAATGAATCATTTGATTCTTGGCCTTCATGGTGTCATAATATTTCCTTGTTTTTCTTGGGCCCCATGGTGTCACTATTCGTTCCTGGCCATTTTAGGTCCATTGGTGTCACAAGGGATCATTAGATTGTTAGCCTGCCCTGGGTCACAATGGTTCCTTGCTTCTCTTAACCGCTGTGCTGTCACAATGCATCCCATGCCCTTTTAGGCTACTTGATGTCACAATGAATCATTTGATTCTTGGCCTCCATGGTGTCATAATAGATCCTTGATTCTATTGGTCCCCGTGCTGTAACAATCCATCCCTGGCCCTTTTAGGCCCCCTGGTGACACAAGGGATCATTAGATTGTTAGCCTCCTTTGGGTCACAATGGTTCCTTTCTTCTCTTAACCTCTGTGCTGTCACAATGCATCCCATGCCCTTTTAGGCCATTTGATGTCACAATGAATCATTTGATTCTTGGCCTCCATGGTGTCATAATGGTTCCTTGTTTCTATTGCGCCCCATGCGGTCACAGTTCATCCCTGGTCCTTTTGCGCCCCCTGGTGTCAAAAGGGATTCTTAGATTGTTAGCCTGCATTGGGTCACAATGGTTCCTTGCTTCTCTTAACCTCTGTGGTGTCACAATGCATCCCATGCCCTTTTAGGCCACTTTGTGTTACAATGAATCATTTGATTCTTGGCCTTCATGGTGTCATAATATTTCCTTGCTTCTATTGGGCCCCATGCTGTCACTATTCGTTCCTGGCCATTTTAGGCCCATTGGTGTCACAAGGGATCATTAGATTGTTAGCCTGCATTGGGTCACAATGGTTCCTTTCTTCTCCTAACCTCTGTGGTGTCACAATGCATCCCATGCCCTTTTAGGCTTCTTGATGTCACAATGAATCATTTGATTCTTGGCCTCCATGGTGTCATAATAGATCCTTGATTCTATTGGTCCCCGTGCTGTAACAATCCATCCCTGGCCCTTTTACGCCCCGTGGTGTCACAAGGGATCCTTAGATTGTTAGCCTGCATTGGGTCACAATGGTTCCTTGCTTCTCTTAACCTCTGTGGTGTCACAATGCATCCCATGCCCTTTTAGGCCACTTGATGTCACAATGAATCATTTGATTCTGGGCCACATGGTGTCATAATGTTTCCATGTTTTATTGGGCCCCATGCTGTAACAGTTCATCCCTGGTCCTTTTGCGCCCGCTGTTGTCAAATGGGATTCTTAGATTGTTAGCCTGCATTGGGTCACAATGGTTCCTTTCTTCTCTCAACCTCTCTGGTGTCACAATGCATCCCATGCCCTTTTAGGCTACTTGATGTCACAATGAATCATTTGATTCTTGGCCTCCATGGTGTCATAATAGTTCCTCGCTTCTATTGGGCCCCATGCTTTCACAATTCATCCCTGGCCCTTTTACAACCCCTGGTGTCACAAGGGATCATTAGATTGTTAGCCTCCTTTGGGTCACAATGGTTCCCTTCTTCTCTTTTCCTCTGTGGTGTCACAATGCACTCCAAGCTCTTTTAGGCCACTTGATGTCACAATGAATCATTTGATTCTTGGCCTCCATGGTGTCATAATAGTTCCTTGCTTCTATTGGGCCCCATGCTTTCACAGTTCATCCGTGGTACTTTTGCGCCCGCTGTTGTCAAAAGGGATTCTTAGATTGTTAGCCTGCACTGGGTCACAATGGTTCCTTCTTTCTCTTAACCTCTGTGGTGTCACAATGCATCCCATGCCCTTTTAGGCCACTTCATGTCACAATGAATCATTTGATTCTTGGCCTTCATGGTGTCATAATATTTCCTTGTTTCTCTTGGGCCCCTTTGTGTCACTATTCGTTCCTGGCCATTTTAGGCCCATTGGTGTCACAAGGGATCATTAGATTGTTAGCCTGCATTGGGTCACAATGGTTCCTTGCTTCTCTTAACCTCTGTGCTGTCACGATGCATCCCATGCCCTTTTAGGCTACTTGATGTCAAAATGAATCATTTGATTCATGGCCTCCATGGTGTCATAATAGTTCCATGTTTTTATTGGGCCCCATGCTGTAACAATCCATCCCTGGCCCTTTTACGCCCCCTGGTGCACAAGGGATTCTTAGATTGTTAGCCTGCATTGGGTCACAATGGTTCCGTGCTTCTCTTAACACCTGTGGTGTCACAATGCATCCCATTCACTTTTAGGCCACTTGATGTCACAATGAATCATTTGATTCTTGGCCTCCATGGTTTCATAATGGTTCCTTGCTTCTATTGGGCCCCATGCTATCACAGTTCATTCCTGGTCCTTTTGCTCCCTCTGGTGTCAAAAGGGATTCTTAGATTGTTAGCCTGCATTGGGTCACAATGGTTCCTTGCTTCTCTTAACCTCTGTGGTGTCACAATGCATCCCATGCCCTTTTAGGCCACTTCATGACACAATGAATCATTTGATTCTTGGTCTCTATGGTGTCATAATGTTTCCATGTTTTTCTTGGGCCCCATGATGTAACAATCCATCCCTGGCCCTTTTACAACCCCTGGTGTCACAAGGGATCATTAGATTGTTAGCTTCCCTTGGGTCACAATGGTTCCTTGCTTCTCTTAACCTCTGTGGTGTCACAATGCATTCCATGCCCTTTTAGGCCACTTGGTGTTACAATGAATCATTTGATTCTTGGCCTTCATGGTGTCATAATGGTTCCTTGCTTCCATAGGTCCCTATGCTGTCACAGTTCATCCGTGGTCCTTTTGCGCCCCCTGGTGTCTATAGGGATTCTTAGATTAATAGCCTCCATTCTGTCACAATGGTTCCTTAGTTTCCTTAACCCCTGTGGTGTCACAATGCATTCCATGCCCTTTTAGGCCACTTGATGTCACAATGAATCATTTGATTCTTGGCCTTCATGGTGTCATAATGGTTCCTTGCTTCTATTGGGCCCCATGCTACAACAGTTCATCCCTGGTCCTTTTGCTCCCCCTGGTGTCAAAAGGGATTATTAGATTGTTAGCCTGCATTGGGTCACACTGGTTCCTTAGTTTCCTTAACCCCTGAGGCGTCACAATGCATCCCATGCCCTTTTAGGCCACTTGATGTCACAATGAATCATTTGATTCTGGGCCACATGGTGTCATAATGTTTCCATGTTTTTCATGGGCCCCATGCTGTAACAATCCATCCCTGGACCTTTTACAACCCCTGGTATCACAAGGGATCATTAGATTGTTAGCCTGCATTGGGTCACAATGGTTCCTTGCTTCTCTTAACCTCTGTGGTGTCACAATGCATCCCATGCCCTTTTAGGCCACTTCATGTCACAATGAATCATTTGATTCTTGGCCTTCATGGTGTCATAATATTTCCTTGTTTCTATTGGGCCCCATGGTGTCACTATTCGTTCCTGGCCATTTTAGGCCCATTGGTGTCACAAGGGATCATTAGATTGTTAGCCTCCTTTGGGTCACAATGGTTCCTTGCTTCTCTTAACCCCTGTGGTGTCACAATGCATCCCATGCCCTTTTAGGCCACTTCATGTCACAATGAATCATTTGATTCTTGGCCTCCATGGTGTCATAATAGATCCTTGATTCTATTGGTCCCCGTGCTGTAACAATCCATCCCTGGCCCTTTTACGCCCCCTGGTGTCACAAGGGATCATTAGATTGTTAGCCTCCTTTGGGTCACAATGGTTCCTTGCTTCTCTTAACCCCTGTGGTGTCACAATGCATCCCATGCCCTTTTAGGCCACTTGATGTCACAATGAATCATTTGATTCTTGGCCTCCATGGTGTCATAATGGTTCCTTGCTTGTATTGCGCCCCATGCTGTCACAGTTCATCTGTGGTCCTTTTGCGCCCCCTGGTGTCAAAAGGGATTCTTAGATTGTTAGCCTGCATTGGGTCACAATGGTTCCTTGCTTCTCTTAACCCCTGAGGCGTCACAATGCATCCCATGCCCTTTTAGGCCACTTCATGACACAATGAATCATTTGATTCTTGGTCTCTATGGTGTCATAATGTTTCCATGTTTTTCTTGGGCCCCATGCTGTAACAATCCATCCCTGGCCCTTTTACAACCCCTGGTGTCACAAGGGATCATTAGATTGTTAGCTTCCCTTGGGGCACAATGGTTCCTTGCTTCTCTTAACCTCTGTGGTGTCACAATGCATTCCATGCCCTTTTAGGCCACTTGGTGTTACAATGAATCATTTGATTCTTGGCCTTCATGGTGTCATAATGGTTCCTTGCTTCTATAGGTCCCTATGCTGTCACAGTTCATCCGTGGTCCTTTTGCGCCCCCTGGTGTCTATAGGGATTCTTAGATTAATAGCCTCCATTCTGTCACAATGGTTCCGTAGTTTCCTTAACCCCTGTGGTGTCACAATGAATTCCATGCCCTTTTAGGCCACTTGATGTCACAATGAATCATTTGATTCTTGGCCTTCATGGTGTCATAATGGTTCCTTGCTTCTATTGGGCCCCATGCTGTCACAGTTCATCCCTGGTCCTTTTGCTCCCCCTGGTGTCAAAAGGGATTCTTAGATTGTTAGCCTGCATTGGGTCACAATGGTTCCTTAGTTTCCTTAACCCCTGAGGCGTCACAATGCATCCCATGCCCTTTTAGGCCACTTGATGTCACAATGAATCATTTGATTCTGGGCCACATGGTGTCATAATGTTTCCATGTTTTTCTTGGGCCCCATGCTGTAACAATCCATCCCTGGAACTTTTACAACCCCTGGTATCACAAGGGATCATTAGATTGTTAGCCTGCATTGGGTCACAATGGTTCCTTGCTTCTCTTAACCTCTGTGGTGTCACAATGCATCCCATGCCCTTTTAGGCCACTTCATGTCACAATGCATCATTTGATTCTTGGCCTTCATGGTGTCATAATATTTCCTTGTTTCTATTGGGCCCCATGGTGTCACTATTCGTTCCTGGCCATTTTAGGCCCATTGGTGTCACAAGGGATCATTAGATTGTTAGCCTGCATTGGGTCACAATGGTTCCTTTCTTCTCTTAACCTCTGTGCTGTCACAATGCATCCCATGCCCTTTTAGGCTACTTGATGTCACAATGAATCATTTGATTCTTGGCCTTCATGGTGTCATAATGGTTCCTTGCTTACATAGGTCCCTATGCTGTCACAGTTCATCCGTGGACCTTTTGCGCCCCCTGGTGTCAATAGGAATTCTTAGATTAATAGCCTCCATTCTGTCACAATGGTTCCTTCGTTTCCTTAACCCCTGTGGTGTCACAATGCATCCCATGCCCTTTTAGGCCACTTGATGTCACAATGAATCATTTGATTCTTGGTCTCTATGGTGTCATAATAGTTCCTCGCTTCTTTTGGGCCCCATGCTGTAACAATTCATCCCTGGCCCTTTTACAACCCCTGGTGTCACAATGGATCATTAGATTGTTAGCCTGCATTGGGTCACAATGGTTCCTTGCTTCTCTTAACCTCTGTGGTGTCACAATGCATCCCATGCCCTTTTAGGCCATTTGATGTCACAATGAATCATTTGATTCTTGGCCTCCATGGTGTCATAATGGTTCCTTGCTTGTATTGCGCCCCATGCTGTCACAGTTCATCTGTGGTCCTTTTGCGCCCCCTGGTGTCAAAAGGGATTCTTAGATTGTTAGCCTGCATTGGGTCACAATGGTTCCTTGCTTCTCTTAACCTCGGTGGTGTCACAATGCATCCCATGGCCTTTTAGGCCACTTCATGTCACAATGAATCATTTGATTCTTGGCCTTCATGGTGTCATAATATTTCCTTGTTTCTATTGGGCCCCATGCTGTCACTATTCGTTCCTGGCCATTTTAGGCCCATTAGGTGTCACAAGGGATCATTAGATTGTTAGCCTGCATTGGGTCACAATGGTTCCTTTCTTCTCTTAACCTCTGTGCTGTCACAATGCATCCCATGCCCTTTTAGGCTACTTCATGTCACAATGAATCATTTGATTCTTGGCCTCCATGGTGTCATAATAGATCCTTGATTCTATTGGTCCCCGTGCTGTAACAATCCATCCCGGGCCCTTTTAGGCCCCCTGGTGACACAAGGGATCATTAGATTGTTAGCCTCCTTTGGGTCACAATGGTTCCTTGCTTCTCTTAACCCCTGTGGTGTCACAATGCATCCCATTCACTTTTAGGCCATTTGATGTCACAATGAATCATTTGATTCTTGGTCTCTATGGTGTCATAATGTTTCCATGTTTTTCTTGGGCCCCATGCTGTAACAATCCATCCCTGGACCTTTTACGGCCCCTGGTGTCACTAGGGATCATTAGATTGTTAGCTTCCCTTGGGGCACAATGGTTCCTTGCTTCTCTTAACCTCTGTGGTGTCACAATGCATCCCATGCCCTTTTAGGCCACTTCATGTCACAATGAATCATTTGATTCTTGGCCCCCATGGTGTCATAATAGTTCCTCGCTTCTATTGGGCCCCATGCTTTCACAAATCATCCCTGGCCCTTTTACAACCCCTGGTGTCACAAGGGATCATTAGATTGTTAGCCTGCATTGGGTCACAATGGTTCCTTGCTTCTCTTAACCTCTGTGGTGTCACAATGCATCCCATGCCCTTTTAGGCCACTTGATGTCACAATGAATCATTTGATTCTGGGCCACATGGTGTCATAATGTTTCCATGCTTTTCTTGGGCCCCATGCTGTAACAATCCATCCCTGGACCTTTTACAACCCCTGGTGACACAAGGGATCATTAGATTGTTAGCCTGCATTGGGTCACAATGGTTCCTTGGTTCTCTTAACCTCTGTGGTGTCACAATGCATCCCATGCCCTTTTAGGCCACTTGATGTCACAATGAATCATTTGATTCTTGGCCTTCATGATGTCATAATATTTCCTTGTTTCTATTGGGCCCCATGGTGTCACTATTCATTCCTGGCCATTTTAGGCCCATTGGTGTCACAAGGGATCATTAGATTGTTAGACTACATTGGGTCACATTGGTTCCTTTCTTCTCTTAACCTCTGTGGTGTCACAATGCATCCCATGCCCTTTTAGGCCACTTGATGTCACAATGAATCATTTGATTCTTGGCCTCCATGGTGTCATAATAGATCCTTGATTCTATTGGTCCCCGTGCTGTAACAATCCATCCCTGGCCCTTTTAGGCCCCCTGGTGACACAAGGGATCATTAGAATGTTAGCCTCCTTTGGGTCACAATGGTTCCTTGCTTCTCTTAACCCCTGTGGTGTCACAATGCATCCCATTCAATTTTAGGCCATTTGATGTCACAATGAATCATTTGATTCTTGGCCTCCATGGTGTCATAATGGTTCCTTCCGTCTATTGGGCCCCATGCTGTCACAGTTCATCCCTGGTCCTTTTGCGCCCCCTGGTGTCAAAAGGGATTCTTAGATTGTTAGCCTGCATTGGGTCACAATGGTTCCTTGCTTCTCTTAACCTCTGTGGTGTCACAATGCATCCTATGCCCTTTTAGGCTACTTGGTGTTACAATGAATCATTTGATTCTTGGTCTCTATGGTGTCATAATGTTTCCATGTTTTTCTTGGGCCCATGCTGTAACAATCCATCCCTGGTCCTTTTACAACCCCTGGTGTCACTAGGGATCATTAGAATGTTAGCTTCCCTTGGGTCACAATGGTTCCTTGCTTCTCTTAACCTCTGTGCTGTCACAATGCATTCCATGCCCTTTTAGGCCACTTGGGGTTACAATGAATCATTTGATTCTTGGCCTTCATGGTGTCATAATGGTTCCTTGCTTCAACAGGTCCCTATGCTGTCACAGTTCATCCGTGGTCCTTTTGCGCCCCCTGGTGACAAAAGGGATTCTTAGATTGTTAGCCTGCATTGGGTCACAATGGTTCCTTTCTTCTCTTAACCTCTGTGTTGTCACAATGCTTCCCATGCCATTTTAGGCCACTTGGTGTTACAATGAATCATTTGATTCTTGGCCTTCATGGTGTAATAATGTTTCCATGTTTTTCTTGGGCCCCATGCTGTAACAATCCATCCCTGGACCTTTTACAACCCCTGGTGTCACAATGGATCATTAGATTGTTAGCTTCCCTTGGGGCACAATGGTTCCTTGCTTCTCTTAACCTCTGTGGTGTCACAATGCATCCCATGCCCTTTTAGGCCACTTGGTGTTACAATGAATCATTTGATTCTTGGCCTCCATGGTGTCATAATAGTTCCTCTCTTCTATTGGGCCCCATGCTTTCACAAATCATCCCTGGCCCTTTTACAACCCCTGGTGTCACAAGGGATCATTAGATTGTTAGCCTGCATTGGGTCACAATGGTTCCTTGCTTCTCTTAACCTCTGTGGTGTCACAATGCATCCCATGCCCTTTTAGGCCACTTCATGTCACAATGCATCATTTGATTCTTGGCCTTCATGGTGTCATAATATTTCCTTGTTTCTATTGGGCCCCATGGTGTCACTATTCGTTCCTGGCCATTTTAGGCCCATTGGTGTCACAAGGGATCCTTAGATTGTTAGCCTCCTTTGGGTCACAATGGTTCCTTGCTTCTCTTAACCCCTGTGCTGTCACAATGCATCCCATGCCCTTTTAGGCCATTTGATGTCACAATGAATCATTTGATTCTTGGCCTCCATGGTGTCATAATGGTTCCTTGCTTCTATTGGGCCCCATGCTGTCACAGTTCATCCCTAGGTCCTTTTGCGCCCGCTGTTGTCAAAATGGATTCTTAGATTGTGAGCCTGCATTGGGTCACAATGGTTCCTTGCTTCTCTTAACCTCTGTGGTGTCACAATGCATCCTATGCCCTTTTAGGCCACTTGGTGTTACAATGAATCATTTGATTCTTGGTCTCTATGGTGTCATAATGTTTCCATGTTTTTCTTGGGCCCCATGCTGTAACAATCCATCCCTGGACCTTTTACGGCCCCTGGTGTCACTAGGGATCATTAGATTGTTAGCTTCCCTTGGGGCACAATGGTTCCTTGCTTCTCTTAACCTCTGTGGTGTCACAATGCATCCCATGCCCTTTTAGGCCACTTCATGTCACAATGAATCATTTGATTCTTGGCCCCCATGGTGTCATAATAGTTCCTCGCTTCTATTGGGCCCCATGCTGTAACAATCCATCCCTGGCCCTTTTACAACCCCTGGTGCCACAAGGGATCATTAGATTGTTAGCCTGCATTGGGTCACAATGGTTCCTTGCTTCTATTAACCTCTGTGGTGTCACAATGCATCCCATGCCCTTTTAGGCCACTTGATGTCACAATGAATCATTTGATTCTGGGCCACATGGTGTCATAATGTTTCCATGCTTTTCTTGGGCCCCATGCTGTAACAATCCATCCCTGGACCTTTTACAACCCCTGGTGACACAAGGGATCATTAGATTGTTAGCCTGCATTGGGTCACAATGGTTCCTTGGTTCTCTTAACCTCTGTGGTGTCACAATGCATCCCATGCCCTTTTAGGCCACTTGATGTCACAATGAATCATTTGATTCTTGGCCTTCATGATGTCATAATATTTCCTTGTTTCTATTGGGCCCCATGGTGTCACTATTCATTCCTGGCCATTTTAGGCCCATTGGTGTCACAAGGGATCATTAGATTGTTAGACTACATTGGGTCACATTGGTTCCTTTCTTCTCTTAACCTCTGTGGTGTCACAATGCATCCCATGCCCTTTTAGGCCACTTGATGTCACAATGAATCATTTGATTCTTGGCCTCCATGGTGTCATAATAGATCCTTGATTCTATTGGTCCCCGTGCTGTAACAATCCATCCCGGGCCCTTTTAGGCCCCCTGGTGACACAAGGGATCATTAGAATGTTAGCCTCCTTTGGGTCACAATGGTTCCTTGCTTCTCTTAACCCCTGTGGTGTCACAATGCATCCCATTCAATTTTAGGCCATTTGATGTCACAATGAATCATTTGATTCTTGGCCTCCATGGTGTCATAATGGTTCCTTCCGTCTATTGGGCCCCATGCTGTCACAGTTCATCCCTGGTCCTTTTGCGCCCCCTGGTGTCAAAAGGGATTCTTAGATTGTTAGCCTGCATTGGGTCACAATGGTTCCTTGCTTCTCTTAACCTCTGTGGTGTCACAATGCATCCTATGCCCTTTTAGGCTACTTGGTGTTACAATGAATCATTTGATTCTTGGTGTCTATGGTGTCATAATGTTTCCATGTTTTTCTTGGGCCCATGCTGTAACAATCCATCCCTGGTCCTTTTACAACCCCTGGTGTCACAATGGATCATTAGATTGTTAGCTTCCCTTGGGTCACAATGGTTCCTTGCTTCTCTTAACCTCTGTGCTGTCACAATGCATTCCATGCCCTTTTAGGCCACTTGGGGTTACAATGAATCATTTGATTCTTGGCCTTCATGGTGTCATAATGGTTCCTTGCTTCTACAGGTCCCTATGCTGTCACAGTTCATCCGTGGTCCTTTTGCGCCCCCTGGTGTCAAAAGGGATTCTTAGATTGTTAGCCTGCATTGGGTCACAATGGTTCCTTTCTTCTCTTAACCTCTGTGTTGTCACAATGCTTCCCATGCCATTTTAGGCCACTTGGTGTTACAATGAATCATTTGATTCTTGGTCTCTATGGTGTAATAATGTTTCCATGTTTTTCTTGGGCCCCATGCTGTAACAATCCATCCCTGGACCTTTTACAACCCCTGGTGTCACAATGGATCATTAGATTGTTAGCTTCCCTTGGGGCACAATGGTTCCTTGCTTCTCTTAACCTCTGTGGTGTCACAATGCATCCCATGCCCTTTTAGGCCACTTGGTGTTACAATGAATCATTTGATTCTTGGCCTCCATGGTGTCATAATAGTTCCTCGCTTCTAGTGGGCCCCATGCTTTCACAAATCATCCCTGGCCCTTTTACAACCCCTGGTGTCACAAGGGATCATTAGAATGTTAGCCTGCATTGGGTCACAATGGTTCCTTGCTTCTCTTAACCTCTGTGCTGTCACAATGCATCCCATGCCCTTTTAGGCTACTTGATGTCACAATGAATCATTTGATTCTTGGCCTTCATGGTGTCATAATGGTTCCTTGCTTACATAGGTCCCTATGCTGTCACAGTTCATCCGTGGTCCTTTTGCGCCCCCTGGTGTCAATAGGGATTCGTAGATTAATTGCCTCCATTCTGTCACAAAGGTTCCTTCGTTTCCTTAACCCCTGTGGTGTCACAATGCATCCCATGCCCTTTTAGGCCACTTGATGTCACAATGAATCATTTGATTCTTGGCCTTCATGGTGTCCTAATAGTTCCTCGCTTCTATTGGGCCCCATGCTTTCACAATTCATCCCTGGCCCTTTTACAAACCCTGGTGTCACAAGGGATCATTAGATTGTTTGCCTGCATTGGGTCACAATGGTTCCTTGCTTCTCTTAACCTCTGTGGTGTCACAATGCATCCCATGCCCTTTTAGGCCACTTGGTGTTACAATGAATCATTTGATTCTTGGTCTCTATGGTGTCATAATGTTTCCATGTTTTTCTTGGGCCCCATGCTGTAACAATCCATCCCTGGCCCTTTTACAAACCCTGGTGTCACAATGGATCATTAGATTGTTAGATTCCCTTGGGGCACAATGGTTCCTTGCTTCTCTTAACCTCTGTGGTGTCACAATGCATTCCATGCCCTTTTAGGCCACTTTGTTTCACAATGAATCATTTGATTCTTGGCCTCCATGGTGTCATAATGGTTCCTTGCTTCTATTGGGCCCCATGCTGTCACAGTTCATCCCTGGTCCTTTTGCGCCCCCTGGTGTCAAAAGGGATTCTTAGATTGTTAGCCTGCATTGGGTCACAATGGTTCCTTGCTTCTCTTAACCTCTGTGGTGTCACAATGCATCCTATGCCCTTTTAGGCCACTTGGTGTTACAATGAATCATTTGATTCTTGTTCTCTATGGTGTCACAATGTTTCCATGTTTTTCTTGGGCCCCATGCTGTAACAATCCATCCCTGGCCCTTTTACAACCCCTGGTATCTCAAGGGATCATTAGATTGTTACCTTCCCTTGGGGCACAATGCTTCCTTGCTTCTCTTAACCTCTGTGGTGTCACAATGCATCCCATGCCCTTTTAGGCCACTTCATGTCACAATGCATCATTTGATTCTTGGCCTTCATGGTGTCATAATATTTCCTTGTTTCTATTGGGCCCCATGGTGTCACTATTCGTTCCTGGCCATTTTAGGCCCATTGGTGTCACAAGGGATCCTTAGATTGTTAGCCTCCTTTGGGTCACAATGGTTCCTTGCTTCTCTTAACCCCTGTGGTGTCACAATGCATCCCATGCCCTTTTAGGCCATTTGATGTCACAATGAATCATTTGATTCTTGGCCTCCATGGTGTCATAATGGTTCCTTGCTTCTATTGGGCCCCATGTTGTCACAGTTCATCCCTAGGTCCTTTTGCGCCCGCTGTTGTCAAAATGGATTCTTAGATTGTGAGCCTGCATTGGGTCACAATGGTTCCTTGCTTCTCTTAACCTCTGTGGTGTCACAATGCATCCTATGCCCTTTTAGGCCACTTGGTGTTACAATGAATCATTTGATTCTTGGTCTCTATGGTGTCATAATGTTTCCATGTTTTTCTTGGGCCCCATGCTGTAACAATCCATCCCTGGAACTTTTACAACCCCTGGTGTCACTAGGGATCATTAGATTGTTAGCTTCCCTTGGGGCACAATGGTTCCTTGCTTCTCTTAACCTCTGTGGTGTCACAATGCATCCCATGCCCTTTTAGGCCACTTCATGTCACAATGAATCATTTGATTCTTGGCCCCCATGGTGTCATAATAGTTCCTCGCTTCTATTGGGCCCCATGCCTTCACAAATCATCCCTGGCCCTTTTACAACCCCTGGTGTCACAAGGGATCATTAGATTGTTAGCCTGCATTGGGTCACAATGGTTCCTTGCTTCTCTTAACCTCTGTGCTGTCACAATGCATCCCATGCCCTTTTAGGCTACTTGATGTCACAATGAATCATTTGTTTCTTGGCCTTCATGGTGTCATAATGGTTCCTTGCTTCTATAGGTCCCTATGCTGTCACAGTTCATCCGTGGACCTTTTGCGCCCCCTGGTGTCAATAGGAATTCTTAGATTAGTAGCCTCCATTCTGTCACAATGGTTTCTTCGTTTCCTTAACCCCTGTGGTGTCACAATGCATCCCATGCCCTTTTAGGCCACTTGATGTCACAATGAATCATTTCATTCTGGGCCACATGGTGTCATAATGTTTCCATGCTTTTCTTGGGCCCCATGCTGTAACAATCCATCCCTGGACCTTTTACAACCCCTGGTGACACAAGGGATCATTAGATTGTTAGCCTGCATTGGGTCACAATGGTTCCTTGGTTCTCTTAACCTCTGTGGTGTCACAATGCATCCCATGCCCTTTTAGGCCACTTGATGTCACAATGAATCATTTGATTCTTGGCCTTCATGATGTCATAATATTTCCTTGTTTCTATTGGGCCCCATGGTGTCACTATTCATTCCTGGCCATTTTAGGCCCATTGGTGTCACAAGGGATCATTAGATTGTTAGACTACATTGGGTCACATTGGTTCCTTTCTTCTCTTAACCTCTGTGGTGTCACAATGCATCCCATGCCCTTTTAGGCCACTTGATGTCACAATGAATCATTTGATTCTTGGCCTCCATGGTGGCATAATAGATCCTTGATTCTATTGGTCCCCGTGCTGTAACAATCCATCCCTGGCCCTTTTAGGCCCCCTGGTGACACAAGGGATCATTAGAATGTTAGAGTCCTTTGGGTCACAATGGTTCCTTGCTTCTCTTAACCCCTGTGGTGTCACAATGCATCCCATTCAATTTTAGGGCATTTGATGTCACAATGAATCATTTGATTCTTGGCCTCCATGGTGTCATAATGGTTCCTTCCGTCTATTGGGCCCCATGCTGTCACAGTTCATCCCTGGTCCTTTTGCGCCCCCTGGTGTCAAAAGGGATTCTTAGATTGTTAGCCTGCATTGGGTCACAATGGTTCCTTGCTTCTCTTAACCCCTGTGGTGTCACAATGCATCCTATGCCCTTTTAGGCTACTTGGTGTTACAATGAATCATTTGATTCTTGGTCTCTATGGTGTCATAATGTTTCCATGTTTTTCTTGGGTCCCATGCTGTAACAATCCATCCCTGTTCCTTTTACAACCCCTGGTGTCACAATGGATCATTAGATTGTTAGCTTCCCTTGGGTCACAATGGTTCCTTGCTTCTCTTAACCTATGTGCTGTCACAATGTATTCCATGCCCTTTTAGGCCACTTGGGGTTACAATGAATCATTTGAATCTTGGCCTTCATGGTGTCATAATGGTTCCTTGCTTCTACAGGTCCCTATGCTGTCACAGTTCATCCGTGGTCCTTTTGCGCCCCCTGGTGTCAAAAGGGATTCTTAGATTGTTAGCCTGCATTGGGTCACAATGGTTCCTTGCTTCTCTTAACCTCTGTGGTGTCACAATGCATCCCATGCCCTTTTAGGCCACTTCATGACACAATGAATCATTTGATTCTTGGTCTCTATGGTGTCATAATGTTTCCATGTTTTTCTTGGGCCCCATGATGTAACAATCCATCCCTGGCCCTTTTACAACCCCTGGTGTCACAAGGGATCATTAGATTGTTAGCTTCCCTTGGGTCACAATGGTTCCTTGCTTCTCTTAACCTCTGTGGTGTCACAATGCATTCCATGCCCTTTTAGGCCACTTGGTGTTACAATGAATCATTTGATTCTTGGCCTTCATGGTGTCATAATGGTTCCTTGCTTCCATAGGTCCCTATGCTGTCACAGTTCATCCGTGGTCCTTTTGCGCCCCCTGGTGTCTATAGGGATTCTTAGATTAATAGCCTCCATTCTGTCACAATGGTTCCTTAGTTTCCTTAACCCCTGTGGTGTCACAATGCATCCCATGCCCTTTTAGGCCACTTGATGTCACAATGAATCATTTGATTCTTGGCCTTCATGGTGTCATAATGGTTCCTTGCTTCTATTGGGCCCCATGCTACAACAGTTCATCCCTGGTCCTTTTGCTCCCCCTGGTGTCAAAAGGGATTATTAGATTGTTAGCCTGCATTGGGTCACACTGGTTCCTTAGTTTCCTTAACCCCTGAGGCGTCACAATGCATCCCATGCCCTTTTAGGCCACTTGATGTCACAATGAATCATTTGATTCTGGGCCACATGGTGTCATAATGTTTCCATGTTTTTCATGGGCCCCATGCTGTAACAATCCATCCCTGGACCTTTTACAACCCCTGGTATCACAAGGGATCATTAGATTGTTAGCCTGCATTGGGTCACAATGGTTCCTTGCTTCTCTTAACCTCTGTGGTGTCACAATGCATCCCATGCCCTTTTAGGCCACTTCATGTCACAATGAATCATTTGATTCTTGGCCTTCATGGTGTCATAATATTTCCTTGTTTCTATTGGGCCCCATGGTGTCACTATTCGTTCCTGGCCATTTTAGGCCCATTGGTGTCACAAGGGATCATTAGATTGTTAGCCTCCTTTGGGTCACAATGGTTCCTTGCTTCTCTTAACCCCTGTGGTGTCACAATGCATCCCATGCCCTTTTAGGCCACTTCATGTCACAATGAATCATTTGATTCTTGGCCTCCATGGTGTCATAATAGATCCTTGATTCTATTGGTCCCCGTGCTGTAACAATCCATCCCTGGCCCTTTTACGCCCCCTGGTGTCACAAGGGATCATTAGATTGTTAGCCTCCTTTGGGTCACAATGGTTCCTTGCTTCTCTTAACCCCTGTGGTGTCACAATGCATCCCATGCCCTTTTAGGCCACTTGATGTCACAATGAATCATTTGATTCTTGGCCTCCATGGTGTCATAATGGTTCCTTGCTTGTATTGCGCCCCATGCTGTCACAGTTCATCTGTGGTCCTTTTGCGCCCCCTGGTGTCAAAAGGGATTCTTAGATTGTTAGCCTGCATTGGGTCACAATGGTTCCTTGCTTCTCTTAACCCCTGAGGCGTCACAATGCATCCCATGCCCTTTTAGGCCACTTCATGACACAATGAATCATTTGATTCTTGGTCTCTATGGTGTCATAATGTTTCCATGTTTTTCTTGGGCCCCATGCTGTAACAATCCATCCCTGGCCCTTTTACAACCCCTGGTGTCACAAGGGATCATTAGATTGTTAGCTTCCCTTGGGGCACAATGGTTCCTTGCTTCTCTTAACCTCTGTGGTGTCACAATGCATTCCATGCCCTTTTAGGCCACTTGGTGTTACAATGAATCATTTGATTCTTGGCCTTCATGGTGTCATAATGGTTCCTTGCTTCTATAGGTCCCTATGCTGTCACAGTTCATCCGTGGTCCTTTTGCGCCCCCTGGTGTCTATAGGGATTCTTAGATTAATAGCCTCCATTCTGTCACAATGGTTCCGTAGTTTCCTTAACCCCTGTGGTGTCACAATGAATTCCATGCCCTTTTAGGCCACTTGATGTCACAATGAATCATTTGATTCTTGGCCTTCATGGTGTCATAATGGTTCCTTGCTTCTATTGGGCCCCATGCTGTCACAGTTCATCCCTGGTCCTTTTGCTCCCCCTGGTGTCAAAAGGGATTCTTAGATTGTTAGCCTGCATTGGGTCACAATGGTTCCTTAGTTTCCTTAACCCCTGAGGCGTCACAATGCATCCCATGCCCTTTTAGGCCACTTGATGTCACAATGAATCATTTGATTCTGGGCCACATGGTGTCATAATGTTTCCATGTTTTTCTTGGGCCCCATGCTGTAACAATCCATCCCTGGAACTTTTACAACCCCTGGTATCACAAGGGATCATTAGATTGTTAGCCTGCATTGGGTCACAATGGTTCCTTGCTTCTCTTAACCTCTGTGGTGTCACAATGCATCCCATGCCCTTTTAGGCCACTTCATGTCACAATGCATCATTTGATTCTTGGCCTTCATGGTGTCATAATATTTCCTTGTTTCTATTGGGCCCCATGGTGTCACTATTCGTTCCTGGCCATTTTAGGCCCATTGGTGTCACAAGGGATCATTAGATTGTTAGCCTGCATTGGGTCACAATGGTTCCTTTCTTCTCTTAACCTCTGTGCTGTCACAATGCATCCCATGCCCTTTTAGGCTACTTGATGTCACAATGAATCATTTGATTCTTGGCCTTCATGGTGTCATAATGGTTCCTTGCTTACATAGGTCCCTATGCTGTCACAGTTCATCCGTGGACCTTTTGCGCCCCCTGGTGTCAATAGGAATTCTTAGATTAATAGCCTCCATTCTGTCACAATGGTTCCTTCGTTTCCTTAACCCCTGTGGTGTCACAATGCATCCCATGCCCTTTTAGGCCACTTGATGTCACAATGAATCATTTGATTCTTGGCCCCCATGGTGTCATAATAGTTCCTCGCTTCTTTTGGGCCCCATGCTGTAACAATTCATCCCTGGCCCTTTTACAACCCCTGGTGTCACAATGGATCATTAGATTGTTAGCCTGCATTGGGTCACAATGGTTCCTTGCTTCTCTTAACCTCTGTGGTGTCACAATGCATCCCATGCCCTTTTAGGCCATTTGATGTCACAATGAATCATTTGATTCTTGGCCTTCATGGTGTCATAATGGTTCCTTGCTTGTATTGCGCCCCATGCTGTCACAGTTCATCTGTGGTCCTTTTGCGCCCCCTGGTGTCAAAAGGGATTCTTAGATTGTTAGCCTGCATTGGGTCACAATGGTTCCTTGCTTCTCTTAACCTCGGTGGTGTCACAATGCATCCCATGGCCTTTTAGGCCACTTCATGTCACAATGAATCATTTGATTCTTGGCCTTCATGGTGTCATAATATTTCCTTGTTTCTATTGGGCCCCATGCTGTCACTATTCGTTCCTGGCCATTTTAGGCCCATTAGGTGTCACAAGGGATCATTAGATTGTTAGCCTGCATAGGGTCACAATGGTTCCTTTCTTCTCTTAACCTCTGTGCTGTCACAATGCATCCCATGCCCTTTTAGGCTACTTCATGTCACAATGAATCATTTGATTCTTGGCCTCCATGGTGTCATAATAGATCCTTGATTCTATTGGTCCCCGTGCTGTAACAATCCATCCCGGGCCCTTTTAGGCCCCCTGGTGACACAAGGGATCATTAGATTGTTAGCCTCCTTTGGGTCACAATGGTTCCTTGCTTCTCTTAACCCCTGTGGTGTCACAATGCATCCCATTCACTTTTAGGCCATTTGATGTCACAATGAATCATTTGATTCTTGGTCTCTATGGTGTCATAATGTTTCCATGTTTTTCTTGGGCCCCATGCTGTAACAATCCATCCCTGGACCTTTTACGGCCCCTGGTGTCACTAGGGATCATTAGATTGTTAGCTTCCCTTGGGGCACAATGGTTCCTTGCTTCTCTTAACCTCTGTGGTGTCACAATGCATCCCATGCCCTTTTAGGCCACTTCATGTCACAATGAATCATTTGATTCTTGGCCCCCATGGTGTCATAATAGTTCCTCGCTTCTATTGGGCCCCATGCTTTCACAAATCATCCCTGGCCCTTTTACAACCCCTGGTGTCACAAGGGATCATTAGATTGTTAGCCTGCATTGGGTCACAATGGTTCCTTGCTTCTCTTAACCTCTGTGGTGTCACAATGCATCCCATGCCCTTTTAGGCCACTTGATGTCACAATGAATCATTTGATTCTGGGCCACATGGTGTCATAATGTTTCCATGCTTTTCTTGGGCCCCATGCTGTAACAATCCATCCCTGGACCTTTTACAACCCCTGGTGACACAAGGGATCATTAGATTGTTAGCCTGCATTGGGTCACAATGGTTCCTTGGTTCTCTTAACCTCTGTGGTGTCACAATGCATCCCATGCCCTTTTAGGCCACTTGATGTCACAATGAATCATTTGATTCTTGGCCTTCATGATGTCATAATATTTCCTTGTTTCTATTGGGCCCCATGGTGTCACTATTCATTCCTGGCCATTTTAGGCCCATTGGTGTCACAAGGGATCATTAGATTGTTAGACTACATTGGGTCACATTGGTTCCTTTCTTCTCTTAACCTCTGTGGTGTCACAATGCATCCCATGCCCTTTTAGGCCACTTGATGTCACAATGAATCATTTGATTCTTGGCCTCCATGGTGTCATAATAGATCCTTGATTCTATTGGTCCCCGTGCTGTAACAATCCATCCCTGGCCCTTTTAGGCCCCCTGGTGACACAAGGGATCATTAGAATGTTAGCCTCCTTTGGGTCACAATGGTTCCTTGCTTCTCTTAACCCCTGTGGTGTCACAATGCATCCCATTCAATTTTAGGCCATTTGATGTCACAATGAATCATTTGATTCTTGGCCTCCATGGTGTCATAATGGTTCCTTCCGTCTATTGGGCCCCATGCTGTCACAGTTCATCCCTGGTCCTTTTGCGCCCCCTGGTGTCAAAAGGGATTCTTAGATTGTTAGCCTGCATTGGGTCACAATGGTTCCTTGCTTCTCTTAACCTCTGTGGTGTCACAATGCATCCCATGCCCTTTTAGGCCACTTCATGACACAATGAATCATTTGATTCTTGGTCTCTATGGTGTCATAATGTTTCCATGTTTTTCTTGGGCCCCATGATGTAACAATCCATCCCTGGCCCTTTTACAACCCCTGGTGTCACAAGGGATCATTAGATTGTTAGCTTCCCTTGGGTCACAATGGTTCCTTGCTTCTCTTAACCTCTGTGGTGTCACAATGCATTCCATGCCCTTTTAGGCCACTTGGTGTTACAATGAATCATTTGATTCTTGGCCTTCATGGTGTCATAATGGTTCCTTGCTTCCATAGGTCCCTATGCTGTCACAGTTCATCCGTGGTCCTTTTGCGCCCCCTGGTGTCTATAGGGATTCTTAGATTAATAGCCTCCATTCTGTCACAATGGTTCCTTAGTTTCCTTAACCCCTGTGGTGTCACAATGCATCCCATGCCCTTTTAGGCCACTTGATGTCACAATGAATCATTTGATTCTTGGCCTTCATGGTGTCATAATGGTTCCTTGCTTCTATTGGGCCCCATGCTACAACAGTTCATCCCTGGTCCTTTTGCTCCCCCTGGTGTCAAAAGGGATTATTAGATTGTTAGCCTGCATTGGGTCACACTGGTTCCTTAGTTTCCTTAACCCCTGAGGCGTCACAATGCATCCCATGCCCTTTTAGGCCACTTGATGTCACAATGAATCATTTGATTCTGGGCCACATGGTGTCATAATGTTTCCATGTTTTTCATGGGCCCCATGCTGTAACAATCCATCCCTGGACCTTTTACAACCCCTGGTATCACAAGGGATCATTAGATTGTTAGCCTGCATTGGGTCACAATGGTTCCTTGCTTCTCTTAACCTCTGTGGTGTCACAATGCATCCCATGCCCTTTTAGGCCACTTCATGTCACAATGAATCATTTGATTCTTGGCCTTCATGGTGTCATAATATTTCCTTGTTTCTATTGGGCCCCATGGTGTCACTATTCGTTCCTGGCCATTTTAGGCCCATTGGTGTCACAAGGGATCATTAGATTGTTAGCCTCCTTTGGGTCACAATGGTTCCTTGCTTCTCTTAACCCCTGTGGTGTCACAATGCATCCCATGCCCTTTTAGGCCACTTCATGTCACAATGAATCATTTGATTCTTGGCCTCCATGGTGTCATAATAGATCCTTGATTCTATTGGTCCCCGTGCTGTAACAATCCATCCCTGGCCCTTTTACGCCCCCTGGTGTCACAAGGGATCATTAGATTGTTAGCCTCCTTTGGGTCACAATGGTTCCTTGCTTCTCTTAACCCCTGTGGTGTCACAATGCATCCCATGCCCTTTTAGGCCACTTGATGTCACAATGAATCATTTGATTCTTGGCCTCCATGGTGTCATAATGGTTCCTTGCTTGTATTGCGCCCCATGCTGTCACAGTTCATCTGTGGTCCTTTTGCGCCCCCTGGTGTCAAAAGGGATTCTTAGATTGTTAGCCTGCATTGGGTCACAATGGTTCCTTGCTTCTCTTAACCCCTGAGGCGTCACAATGCATCCCATGCCCTTTTAGGCCACTTCATGACACAATGAATCATTTGATTCTTGGTCTCTATGGTGTCATAATGTTTCCATGTTTTTCTTGGGCCCCATGCTGTAACAATCCATCCCTGGCCCTTTTACAACCCCTGGTGTCACAAGGGATCATTAGATTGTTAGCTTCCCTTGGGGCACAATGGTTCCTTGCTTCTCTTAACCTCTGTGGTGTCACAATGCATTCCATGCCCTTTTAGGCCACTTGGTGTTACAATGAATCATTTGATTCTTGGCCTTCATGGTGTCATAATGGTTCCTTGCTTCTATAGGTCCCTATGCTGTCACAGTTCATCCGTGGTCCTTTTGCGCCCCCTGGTGTCTATAGGGATTCTTAGATTAATAGCCTCCATTCTGTCACAATGGTTCCGTAGTTTCCTTAACCCCTGTGGTGTCACAATGAATTCCATGCCCTTTTAGGCCACTTGATGTCACAATGAATCATTTGATTCTTGGCCTTCATGGTGTCATAATGGTTCCTTGCTTCTATTGGGCCCCATGCTGTCACAGTTCATCCCTGGTCCTTTTGCTCCCCCTGGTGTCAAAAGGGATTCTTAGATTGTTAGCCTGCATTGGGTCACAATGGTTCCTTAGTTTCCTTAACCCCTGAGGCGTCACAATGCATCCCATGCCCTTTTAGGCCACTTGATGTCACAATGAATCATTTGATTCTGGGCCACATGGTGTCATAATGTTTCCATGTTTTTCTTGGGCCCCATGCTGTAACAATCCATCCCTGGAACTTTTACAACCCCTGGTATCACAAGGGATCATTAGATTGTTAGCCTGCATTGGGTCACAATGGTTCCTTGCTTCTCTTAACCTCTGTGGTGTCACAATGCATCCCATGCCCTTTTAGGCCACTTCATGTCACAATGCATCATTTGATTCTTGGCCTTCATGGTGTCATAATATTTCCTTGTTTCTATTGGGCCCCATGGTGTCACTATTCGTTCCTGGCCATTTTAGGCCCATTGGTGTCACAAGGGATCATTAGATTGTTAGCCTGCATTGGGTCACAATGGTTCCTTTCTTCTCTTAACCTCTGTGCTGTCACAATGCATCCCATGCCCTTTTAGGCTACTTGATGTCACAATGAATCATTTGATTCTTGGCCTTCATGGTGTCATAATGGTTCCTTGCTTACATAGGTCCCTATGCTGTCACAGTTCATCCGTGGACCTTTTGCGCCCCCTGGTGTCAATAGGAATTCTTAGATTAATAGCCTCCATTCTGTCACAATGGTTCCTTCGTTTCCTTAACCCCTGTGGTGTCACAATGCATCCCATGCCCTTTTAGGCCACTTGATGTCACAATGAATCATTTGATTCTTGGCCCCCATGGTGTCATAATAGTTCCTCGCTTCTTTTGGGCCCCATGCTGTAACAATTCATCCCTGGCCCTTTTACAACCCCTGGTGTCACAATGGATCATTAGATTGTTAGCCTGCATTGGGTCACAATGGTTCCTTGCTTCTCTTAACCTCTGTGGTGTCACAATGCATCCCATGCCCTTTTAGGCCATTTGATGTCACAATGAATCATTTGATTCTTGGCCTCCATGGTGTCATAATGGTTCCTTGCTTGTATTGCGCCCCATGCTGTCACAGTTCATCTGTGGTCCTTTTGCGCCCCCTGGTGTCAAAAGGGATTCTTAGATTGTTAGCCTGCATTGGGTCACAATGGTTCCTTGCTTCTCTTAACCTCGGTGGTGTCACAATGCATCCCATGGCCTTTTAGGCCACTTCATGTCACAATGAATCATTTGATTCTTGGCCTTCATGGTGTCATAATATTTCCTTGTTTCTATTGGGCCCCATGCTGTCACTATTCGTTCCTGGCCATTTTAGGCCCATTAGGTGTCACAAGGGATCATTAGATTGTTAGCCTGCATTGGGTCACAATGGTTCCTTTCTTCTCTTAACCTCTGTGCTGTCACAATGCATCCCATGCCCTTTTAGGCTACTTCATGTCACAATGAATCATTTGATTCTTGGCCTCCATGGTGTCATAATAGATCCTTGATTCTATTGGTCCCCGTGCTGTAACAATCCATCCCGGGCCCTTTTAGGCCCCCTGGTGACACAAGGGATCATTAGATTGTTAGCCTCCTTTGGGTCACAATGGTTCCTTGCTTCTCTTAACCCCTGTGGTGTCACAATGCATCCCATTCACTTTTAGGCCATTTGATGTCACAATGAATCATTTGATTCTTGGTCTCTATGGTGTCATAATGTTTCCATGTTTTTCTTGGGCCCCATGCTGTAACAATCCATCCCTGGACCTTTTACGGCCCCTGGTGTCACTAGGGATCATTAGATTGTTAGCTTCCCTTGGGGCACAATGGTTCCTTGCTTCTCTTAACCTCTGTGGTGTCACAATGCATCCCATGCCCTTTTAGGCCACTTCATGTCACAATGAATCATTTGATTCTTGGCCCCCATGGTGTCATAATAGTTCCTCGCTTCTATTGGGCCCCATGCTTTCACAAATCATCCCTGGCCCTTTTACAACCCCTGGTGTCACAAGGGATCATTAGATTGTTAGCCTGCATTGGGTCACAATGGTTCCTTGCTTCTCTTAACCTCTGTGGTGTCACAATGCATCCCATGCCCTTTTAGGCCACTTGATGTCACAATGAATCATTTGATTCTGGGCCACATGGTGTCATAATGTTTCCATGCTTTTCTTGGGCCCCATGCTGTAACAATCCATCCCTGGACCTTTTACAACCCCTGGTGACACAAGGGATCATTAGATTGTTAGCCTGCATTGGGTCACAATGGTTCCTTGGTTCTCTTAACCTCTGTGGTGTCACAATGCATCCCATGCCCTTTTAGGCCACTTGATGTCACAATGAATCATTTGATTCTTGGCCTTCATGATGTCATAATATTTCCTTGTTTCTATTGGGCCCCATGGTGTCACTATTCATTCCTGGCCATTTTAGGCCCATTGGTGTCACAAGGGATCATTAGATTGTTAGACTACATTGGGTCACATTGGTTCCTTTCTTCTCTTAACCTCTGTGGTGTCACAATGCATCCCATGCCCTTTTAGGCCACTTGATGTCACAATGAATCATTTGATTCTTGGCCTCCATGGTGTCATAATAGATCCTTGATTCTATTGGTCCCCGTGCTGTAACAATCCATCCCTGGCCCTTTTAGGCCCCCTGGTGACACAAGGGATCATTAGAATGTTAGCCTCCTTTGGGTCACAATGGTTCCTTGCTTCTCTTAACCCCTGTGGTGTCACAATGCATCCCATTCAATTTTAGGCCATTTGATGTCACAATGAATCATTTGATTCTTGGCCTCCATGGTGTCATAATGGTTCCTTCCGTCTATTGGGCCCCATGCTGTCACAGTTCATCCCTGGTCCTTTTGCGCCCCCTGGTGTCAAAAGGGATTCTTAGATTGTTAGCCTGCATTGGGTCACAATGGTTCCTTGCTTCTCTTAACCTCTGTGGTGTCACAATGCATCCTATGCCCTTTTAGGCTACTTGGTGTTACAATGAATCATTTGATTCTTGGTCTCTATGGTGTCATAATGTTTCCATGTTTTTCTTGGGCCCATGCTGTAACAATCCATCCCTGGTCCTTTTACAACCCCTGGTGTCACTAGGGATCATTAGAACGTTAGCTTCCCTTGGGTCACAATGGTTCCTTGCTTCTCTTAACCTCTGTGGTGTCACAATGCATTCCATGCCCTTTTAGGCCACTTGGTGTTACAATGAATCATTTGATTCTTGGCCTTCATGGTGTCATAATGGTTCCTTGCTTCCATAGGTCCCTATGCTGTCACAGTTCATCCGTGGTCCTTTTGCGCCCCCTGGTGACAAAAGGGATTCTTAGATTGTTAGCCTGCATTGGGTCACAATGGTTCCTTTCTTCTCTTAACCTCTGTGTTGTCACAATGCTTCCCATGCCATTTTAGGCCACTTGGTGTTACAATGAATCATTTGATTCTTGGCCTTCATGGTGTAATAATGTTTCCATGTTTTTCTTGGGCCCCATGCTGTAACAATCCATCCCTGGACCTTTTACAACCCCTGGTGTCACAATGGATCATTAGATTGTTAGCTTCCCTTGGGGCACAATGGTTCCTTGCTTCTCTTAACCTCTGTGGTGTCACAATGCATCCCATGCCCTTTTAGGCCACTTGGTGTTACAATGAATCATTTGATTCTTGGCCTCCATGGTGTCATAATAGTTCCTCTCTTCTATTGGGCCCCATGCTTTCACAAATCATCCCTGGCCCTTTTACAACCCCTGGTGTCACAAGGGATCATTAGATTGTTAGCCTGCATTGGGTCACAATGGTTCCTTGCTTCTCTTAACCTCTGTGGTGTCACAATGCATCCCATGCCCTTTTAGGCCACTTCATGTCACAATGCATCATTTGATTCTTGGCCTTCATGGTGTCATAATATTTCCTTGTTTCTATTGGGCCCCATGGTGTCACTATTCGTTCCTGGCCATTTTAGGCCCATTGGTGTCACAAGGGATCCTTAGATTGTTAGCCTCCTTTGGGTCACAATGGTTCCTTGCTTCTCTTAACCCCTGTGCTGTCACAATGCATCCCATGCCCTTTTAGGCCATTTGATGTCACAATGAATCATTTGATTCTTGGCCTCCATGGTGTCATAATGGTTCCTTGCTTCTATTGGGCCCCATGCTGTCACAGTTCATCCCTAGGTCCTTTTGCGCCCGCTGTTGTCAAAATGGATTCTTAGATTGTGAGCCTGCATTGGGTCACAATGGTTCCTTGCTTCTCTTAACCTCTGTGGTGTCACAATGCATCCTATGCCCTTTTAGGCCACTTGGTGTTACAATGAATCATTTGATTCTTGGTCTCTATGGTGTCATAATGTTTCCATGTTTTTCTTGGGCCCCATGCTGTAACAATCCATCCCTGGACCTTTTACGGCCCCTGGTGTCACTAGGGATCATTAGATTGTTAGCTTCCCTTGGGGCACAATGGTTCCTTGCTTCTCTTAACCTCTGTGGTGTCACAATGCATCCCATGCCCTTTTAGGCCACTTCATGTCACAATGAATCATTTGATTCTTGGCCCCCATGGTGTCATAATAGTTCCTCGCTTCTATTGGGCCCCATGCTGTAACAATCCATCCCTGGCCCTTTTACAACCCCTGGTGCCACAAGGGATCATTAGATTGTTAGCCTGCATTGGGTCACAATGGTTCCTTGCTTCTATTAACCTCTGTGGTGTCACAATGCATCCCATGCCCTTTTAGGCCACTTGATGTCACAATGAATCATTTGATTCTGGGCCACATGGTGTCATAATGTTTCCATGCTTTTCTTGGGCCCCATGCTGTAACAATCCATCCCTGGACCTTTTACAACCCCTGGTGACACAAGGGATCATTAGATTGTTAGCCTGCATTGGGTCACAATGGTTCCTTGGTTCTCTTAACCTCTGTGGTGTCACAATGCATCCCATGCCCTTTTAGGCCACTTGATGTCACAATGAATCATTTGATTCTTGGCCTTCATGATGTCATAATATTTCCTTGTTTCTATTGGGCCCCATGGTGTCACTATTCATTCCTGGCCATTTTAGGCCCATTGGTGTCACAAGGGATCATTAGATTGTTAGACTACATTGGGTCACATTGGTTCCTTTCTTCTCTTAACCTCTGTGGTGTCACAATGCATCCCATGCCCTTTTAGGCCACTTGATGTCACAATGAATCATTTGATTCTTGGCCTCCATGGTGTCATAATAGATCCTTGATTCTATTGGTCCCCGTGCTGTAACAATCCATCCCGGGCCCTTTTAGGCCCCCTGGTGACACAAGGGATCATTAGAATGTTAGCCTCCTTTGGGTCACAATGGTTCCTTGCTTCTCTTAACCCCTGTGGTGTCACAATGCATCCCATTCAATTTTAGGCCATTTGATGTCACAATGAATCATTTGATTCTTGGCCTCCATGGTGTCATAATGGTTCCTTCCGTCTATTGGGCCCCATGCTGTCACAGTTCATCCCTGGTCCTTTTGCGCCCCCTGGTGTCAAAAGGGATTCTTAGATTGTTAGCCTGCATTGGGTCACAATGGTTCCTTGCTTCTCTTAACCTCTGTGGTGTCACAATGCATCCTATGCCCTTTTAGGCTACTTGGTGTTACAATGAATCATTTGATTCTTGGTGTCTATGGTGTCATAATGTTTCCATGTTTTTCTTGGGCCCATGCTGTAACAATCCATCCCTGGTCCTTTTACAACCCCTGGTGTCACAATGGATCATTAGATTGTTAGCTTCCCTTGGGTCACAATGGTTCCTTGCTTCTCTTAACCTCTGTGCTGTCACAATGCATTCCATGCCCTTTTAGGCCACTTGGGGTTACAATGAATCATTTGATTCTTGGCCTTCATGGTGTCATAATGGTTCCTTGCTTCTACAGGTCCCTATGCTGTCACAGTTCATCCGTGGTCCTTTTGCGCCCCCTGGTGTCAAAAGGGATTCTTAGATTGTTAGCCTGCATTGGGTCACAATGGTTCCTTTCTTCTCTTAACCTCTGTGTTGTCACAATGCTTCCCATGCCATTTTAGGCCACTTGGTGTTACAATGAATCATTTGATTCTTGGTCTCTATGGTGTAATAATGTTTCCATGTTTTTCTTGGGCCCCATGCTGTAACAATCCATCCCTGGACCTTTTACAACCCCTGGTGTCACAATGGATCATTAGATTGTTAGCTTCCCTTGGGGCACAATGGTTCCTTGCTTCTCTTAACCTCTGTGGTGTCACAATGCATCCCATGCCCTTTTAGGCCACTTGGTGTTACAATGAATCATTTGATTCTTGGCCTCCATGGTGTCATAATAGTTCCTCGCTTCTATTGGGCCCCATGCTGTAACAATCCATCCCTGGCCCTTTTACAACCCCTGGTGCCACAAGGGATCATTAGATTGTTAGCCTGCATTGGGTCACAATGGTTCCTTGCTTCTCTTAACCTCTGTGCTGTCACAATGCATCCCATGCCCTTTTAGGCTACTTGATGTCACAATGAATCATTTGATTCTTGGCCTTCATGGTGTCATAATGGTTCCTTGCTTACATAGGTCCCTATGCTGTCACAGTTCATCCGTGGTCCTTTTGCGCCCCCTGGTGTCAATAGGGATTCGTAGATTAATAGCCTCCATTCTGTCACAAAGGTTCCTTCGTTTCCTTAACCCCTGTGGTGTCACAATGCATCCCATGCCCTTTTAGGCCACTTGATGTCACAATGAATCATTTGATTCTTGGCCTTCATGGTGTCCTAATAGTTCCTCGCTTCTATTGGGCCCCATGCTTTCACAATTCATCCCTGGCCCTTTTACAAACCCTGGTGTCACAAGGGATCATTAGATTGTTTGCCTGCATTGGGTCACAATGGTTCCTTGCTTCTCTTAACCTCTGTGGTGTCACAATGCATCCCATGCCCTTTTAGGCCACTTGGTGTTACAATGAATCATTTGATTCTTGGTCTCTATGGTGTCATAATGTTTCCATGTTTTTCTTGGGCCCCATGCTGTAACAATCCATCCCTGGCCCTTTTACAACCCCTGGTGTCACAATGGATCATTAGATTGTTAGATTCCCTTGGGGCACAATGGTTCCTTGCTTCTCTTAACCTCTGTGGTGTCACAATGCATTCCATGCCCTTTTAGGCCACTTTGTTTCACAATGAATCATTTGATTCTTGGCCTCCATGGTGTCATAATGGTTCCTTGCTTCTATTGGGCCCCATGCTGTCACAGTTCATCCCTGGTCCTTTTGCGCCCCCTGGTGTCAAAAGGGATTCTTAGATTGTTAGCCTGCATTGGGTCACAATGGTTCCTTGCTTCTCTTAACCTCTGTGGTGTCACAATGCATCCTATGCCCTTTTAGGCCACTTGGTGTTACAATGAATCATTTGATTCTTGTTCTCTATGGTGTCACAATGTTTCCATGTTTTTCTTGGGCCCCATGCTGTAACAATCCATCCCTGGCCCTTTTACAACCCCTGGTATCTCAAGGGATCATTAGATTGTTACCTTCCCTTGGGGCACAATGCTTCCTTGCTTCTCTTAACCTCTGTGGTGTCACAATGCATCCCATGCCCTTTTAGGCCACTTCATGTCACAATGCATCATTTGATTCTTGGCCTTCATGGTGTCATAATATTTCCTTGTTTCTATTGGGCCCCATGGTGTCACTATTCGTTCCTGGCCATTTTAGGCCCATTGGTGTCACAAGGGATCCTTAGATTGTTAGCCTCCTTTGGGTCACAATGGTTCCTTGCTTCTCTTAACCCCTGTGGTGTCACAATGCATCCCATGCCCTTTTAGGCCATTTGATGTCACAATGAATCATTTGATTCTTGGCCTCCATGGTGTCATAATGGTTCCTTGCTTCTATTGGGCCCCATGTTGTCACAGTTCATCCCTAGGTCCTTTTGCGCCCGCTGTTGTCAAAATGGATTCTTAGATTGTGAGCCTGCATTGGGTCACAATGGTTCCTTGCTTCTCTTAACCTCTGTGGTGTCACAATGCATCCTATGCCCTTTTAGGCCACTTGGTGTTACAATGAATCATTTGATTCTTGGTCTCTATGGTGTCATAATGTTTCCATGTTTTTCTTGGGCCCCATGCTGTAACAATCCATCCCTGGAACTTTTACAACCCCTGGTGTCACTAGGGATCATTAGATTGTTAGCTTCCCTTGGGGCACAATGGTTCCTTGCTTCTCTTAACCTCTGTGGTGTCACAATGCATCCCATGCCCTTTTAGGCCACTTCATGTCACAATGAATCATTTGATTCTTGGCCCCCATGGTGTCATAATAGTTCCTCGCTTCTATTGGGCCCCATGCTTTCACAAATCATCCCTGGCCCTTTTACAACCCCTGGTGTCACAAGGGATCATTAGATTGTTAGCCTGCATTGGGTCACAATGGTTCCTTGCTTCTCTTAACCTCTGTGCTGTCACAATGCATCCCATGCCCTTTTAGGCTACTTGATGTCACAATGAATCATTTGTTTCTTGGCCTTCATGGTGTCATAATGGTTCCTTGCTTCTATAGGTCCCTATGCTGTCACAGTTCATCCGTGGACCTTTTGCGCCCCCTGGTGTCAATAGGAATTCTTAGATTAGTAGCCTCCATTCTGTCACAATGGTTTCTTCGTTTCCTTAACCCCTGTGGTGTCACAATGCATCCCATGCCCTTTTAGGCCACTTGATGTCACAATGAATCATTTGATTCTGGGCCACATGGTGTCATAATGTTTCCATGCTTTTCTTGGGCCCCATGCTGTAACAATCCATCCCTGGACCTTTTACAACCCCTGGTGACACAAGGGATCATTAGATTGTTAGCCTGCATTGGGTCACAATGGTTCCTTGGTTCTCTTAACCTCTGTGGTGTCACAATGCATCCCATGCCCTTTTAGGCCACTTGATGTCACAATGAATCATTTGATTCTTGGCCTTCATGATGTCATAATATTTCCTTGTTTCTATTGGGCCCCATGGTGTCACTATTCATTCCTGGCCATTTTAGGCCCATTGGTGTCACAAGGGATCATTAGATTGTTAGACTACATTGGGTCACATTGGTTCCTTTCTTCTCTTAACCTCTGTGGTGTCACAATGCATCCCATGCCCTTTTAGGCCACTTGATGTCACAATGAATCATTTGATTCTTGGCCTCCATGGTGGCATAATAGATCCTTGATTCTATTGGTCCCCGTGCTGTAACAATCCATCCCTGGCCCTTTTAGGCCCCCTGGTGACACAAGGGATCATTAGAATGTTAGAGTCCTTTGGGTCACAATGGTTCCTTGCTTCTCTTAACCCCTGTGGTGTCACAATGCATCCCATTCAATTTTAGGGCATTTGATGTCACAATGAATCATTTGATTCTTGGCCTCCATGGTGTCATAATGGTTCCTTCCGTCTATTGGGCCCCATGCTGTCACAGTTCATCCCTGGTCCTTTTGCGCCCCCTGGTGTCAAAAGGGATTCTTAGATTGTTAGCCTGCATTGGGTCACAATGGTTCCTTGCTTCTCTTAACCCCTGTGGTGTCACAATGCATCCTATGCCCTTTTAGGCTACTTGGTGTTACAATGAATCATTTGATTCTTGGTCTCTATGGTGTCATAATGTTTCCATGTTTTTCTTGGGTCCCATGCTGTAACAATCCATCCCTGTTCCTTTTACAACCCCTGGTGTCACAATGGATCATTAGATTGTTAGCTTCCCTTGGGTCACAATGGTTCCTTGCTTCTCTTAACCTATGTGCTGTCACAATGTATTCCATGCCCTTTTAGGCCACTTGGGGTTACAATGAATCATTTGAATCTTGGCCTTCATGGTGTCATAATGGTTCCTTGCTTCTACAGGTCCCTATGCTGTCACAGTTCATCCGTGGTCCTTTTGCGCCCCCTGGTGTCAAAAGGGATTCTTAGATTGTTAGCCTGCATTGGGTCACAATGGTTCCTTTCTTCTCTTAACCTCTGTGTTGTCACAATGCTTCCCATGCCATTTTAGGCCACTTGGTGTTACAATGAATCATTTGATTTTTGGTCTCTATGGTGTAATAATGTTTCCATGTTTTTCTTGGGCCCCATGCTGTAACAATCCATCCCTGGACCTTTTACAACCCCTGGTGTCACAATGGATCATTAGATTGTTAGCTTCCCTTGGGGCACAATGGTTCCTTGCTTCTCTTAACCTCTGTGGTGTCACAATGCATCCCATGCCCTTTTAGGCCACTTGGTGTTACAATGAATCATTTGATTCTTGGCCTCCATGGTGTCATAATAGTTCCTCGCTTCTATTGGGCCCCATGCTTTCACAAATCATCCCTGGCCCTTTTACAACCCCTGGTGTCACAAGGGATCATTAGATTGTTAGCCTGCATTGGGTCACAATGGTTCCTTGCTTCTCTTAACCTCTGTGGTGTCACAATGCATCCCATGCCCTTTTAGGCCACTTCATGTCACAATGCATCATTTGATTCTTGGCCTTCATGGTGTCATAATATTTCCTTGTTTCTATTGGGCCCCATGGTGTCACTATTCGTTCCTGGCCATTTTAGGCCCATTGGTGTCACAAGGGATCATTAGAATGTTAGCCTGCATTGGGTCACAATGGTTCCTTTCTATTCTTAACCTCTGTGCTGTCACAATGCATCCCATGCCCTTTTAGGCTACTTGATGTCACAATGAATCATTTGATTCTTGGCCTTCATGGTGTCATAATGGTTCCTTGCTTACATAGGTCCCTAAGCTGTCACAGTTCTTCCGTGGTCCTTTTGCGCCCCCTGGTGTCAATAGGGATTCGTAGATTAATGGCCTCCATTCTGTCACAATGGTTCCTTCGTTTCCTTAACCCCTGTGGTGTCACAATGCATCCCATGCCCTTTTAGGCCACTTGATGTCACAATGAATCATTTGATTCTTGGCCTTCATGGTGTCCTAATAGTTCCTCGCTTCTATTGGGCCCCATGCTTTCACAATTCATCCCTGGCCCTTTTACAAACCCTGGTGTCACAAGGGATCATTAGATTGTTTGCCTGCATTGGGTCACAATGGTTCCTTGCTTCTCTTAACCTCTGTGGTGTCACAATGCATCCCATGCCCTTTTAGGCCACTTGGTGTTACAATGAATCATTTGATTCTTGGTCTCTATGGTGTCATAATGTTTCCATGTTTTTCTTGGGCCCCATGCTGTAACAATCCATCCCTGGCCCTTTTACAACCCCTGGTGTCACAATGGATCATTAGATTGTTAGCTTCCCTTGGGGCACAATGGTTCCTTGCTTCTCTTAACCTCTGTGGTGTCACAATGCATCCCATGCCCTTTTAGGCCACTTGGTGTTACAATGAATCATTTGATTCTTGGCCTCCATGGTGTCATAATAGTTCCTCGCTTCTATTGGGCCCCATGCTTTCACAAATCATCCCTGGCCCTTTTACAACCCCTGGTGTCACAAGGGATCATTAGATTGTTAGCCTGCATTGGGTCACAATGGTTCCTTGCTTCTCTTAACCTCTGTGGTGTCACAATGCATCCCATGCCCTTTTAGGCCACTTCATGTCACAATGCATCATTTGATTCTTGGCCTTCATGGTGTCATAATATTTCCTTGTTTCTATTGGGCCCCATGGTGTCACTATTCGTTCCTGGCCATTTTAGGCCCATTGGTGTCACAAGGGATCATTAGAATGTTAGCCTGCATTGGGTCACAATGGTTCCTTTCTTCTCTTAACCTCTGTGCTGTCACAATGCATCCCATGCCCTTTTAGGCTACTTGATGTCACAATGAATCATTTGATTCTTGGCCTTCATGGTGTCATAATGGTTCCTTGCTTACATAGGTCCCTATGCTGTCACAGTTCATCCGTGGTCCTTTTGCGCCCCCTGGTGTCAATAGGGATTCGTAGATTAATAGCCTCCATTCTGTCACAAAGGTTCCTTCGTTTCCTTAACCCCTGTGGTGTCACAATGCATCCCATGCCCTTTTAGGCCACTTGATGTCACAATGAATCATTTGATTCTTGGCCTTCATGGTGTCCTAATAGTTCCTCGCTTCTATTGGGCCCCATGCTTTCACAATTCATCCCTGGCCCTTTTACAAACCCTGGTGTCACAAGGGATCATTAGATTGTTTGCCTGCATTGGGTCACAATGGTTCCTTGCTTCTCTTAACCTCTGTGGTGTCACAATGCATCCCATGCCCTTTTAGGCCACTTGGTGTTACAATGAATCATTTGATTCTTGGTCTCTATGGTGTCATAATGTTTCCATGTTTTTCTTGGGCCCCATGCTGTAACAATCCATCCCTGGCCCTTTTACAACCCCTGGTGTCACAATGGATCATTAGATTGTTAGCTTCCCTTGGGGCACAATGGTTCCTTGCTTCTCTTAACCTCTGTGGTGTCACAATGCATTCCATGCCCTTTTAGGCCACTTTGTGTCACAATGAATCATTTGATTCTTGGCCTCCATGGTGTCATAATGGTTCCTTGCTTCTATTGGGCCCCATGCTGTCACAGTTCATCCCTGGTCCTTTTGCGCCCCCTGGTGTCAAAAGGGATTCTTAGATTGTTAGCCTGCATTGGGTCACAATGGTTCCTTGCTTCTCTTAACCTCTGTGGTGTCACAATGCATCCTATGCCCTTTTAGGCCACTTGGTGTTACAATGAATCATTTGATTCTTGTTCTCTATGGTGTCACAATGTTTCCATGTTTTTCTTGGGCCCCATGCTGTAACAATCCATCCCTGGCCCTTTTACAACCCCTGGTATCTCAAGGGATCATTAGATTGTTACCTTCCCTTGGGGCACAATGGTTCCTTGCTTCTCTTAACCTCTGTGGTGTCACAATGCATCCCATGCCCTTTTAGGCCACTTCATGTCACAATGCATCATTTGATTCTTGGCCTTCATGGTGTCATAATATTTCCTTGTTTCTATTGGGCCCCATGGTGTCACTATTCGTTCCTGGCCATTTTAGGCCCATTGGTGTCACAAGGGATCCTTAGATTGTTAGCCTCCTTTGGGTCACAATGGTTCCTTGCTTCTCTTAACCCCTGTGGTGTCACAATGCATCCCATTCACTTTTAGGCCATTTGATGTCACAATGAATCATTTGATTCTTGGCCTCCATGGTGTCATAATGGTTCCTTGCTTCTATTGGGCCCCATGTTGTCACAGTTCATCCCTAGGTCCTTTTGCGCCCGCTGTTGTCAAAATGGATTCTTAGATTGTGAGCCTGCATTGGGTCACAATGGTTCCTTGCTTCTCTTAACCTCTGTGGTGTCACAATGCATCCTATGCCCTTTTAGGCCACTTGGTGTTACAATGAATCATTTGATTCTTGGTCTCTATGGTGTCATAATGTTTCCATGTTTTTCTTGGGCCCCATGCTGTAACAATCCATCCCTGGAACTTTTACAACCCCTGGTGTCACTAGGGATCATTAGATTGTTAGCTTCCCTTGGGGCACAATGGTTCCTTGCTTCTCTTAACCTCTGTGGTGTCACAATGCATTCCATGCCCTTTTAGGCCACTTCATGTCACAATGAATCATTTGATTCTTGGCCCCCATGGTGTCATAATAGTTCCTCGCTTCTATTGGGCCCCATGCTTTCACAAATCATCCCTGGCCCTTTTACAACCCCTGGTGTCACAAGGGATCATTAGATTGTTAGCCTGCATTGGGTCACAATGGTTCCTTGCTTCTCTTAACCCCTGTGGTGTCACAATGCATCCCATGCCCTTTTAGGCCACTTGATGTCACAATGAATCATTTGATTCTGGGCCACATGGTGTCATAATGTTTCCATGTTTTATTGGGCCCCATGCTGTAACAGTTCATCCCTGGTCCTTTTGCGCCCGCTGTTGTCAAATGGGATTCTTAGATTGTTAGCCTGCATTGGGTCACAATGGTTCCTTTCTTCTCTCAACCTCTCTGGTGTCACAATGCATCCCATGCCCTTTTAGGCTACTTGATGTCACAATGAATCATTTGATTCTTGGCCTCCATGGTGTCATAATAGTTCCTCGCTTCTATTGGGCCCCATGCTTTCACAATTCATCCCTGGCCCTTTTACAACCCCTGGTGTCACAAGGGATCATTAGATTGTTAGCCTCCTTTGGGTCACAATGGTTCCCTTCTTCTCTTTTCCTCTGTGGTGTCACAATGCACTCCAAGCTCTTTTAGGCCACTTGATGTCACAATGAATCATTTGATTCTTGGCCTCCATGGTGTCATAATAGTTCCTTGCTTCTATTGGGCCCCATGCTTTCACAGTTCATCCGTGGTACTTTTGCGCCCGCTGTTGTCAAAAGGGATTCTTAGATTGTTAGCCTGCATTGGGTCACAATGGTTCCTTGCTTCTCTTAACCTCTGTGGTGTCACAATGCATCCCATGCCCTTTTAGGCCACTTGATGTCACAATGAATCATTTGATTCTTGGCCCCCATGGTGTCATAATAGTTCCTCGCTTCTTTTGGGCCCCATGCTGTAACAATCCATCCCTGGCCCTTTTACAACCCCTGGTGTCACAATGGATCATTAGATTGTTAGCTTCCTTTGGGGCACAATGGTTCCTTGCTTCTCTTAATCTCTGTGGTGTCACAATGCATTCCATGCCCTTTTAGGCCACTTGGTGTTACAATGAATCATTTGATTCTTGGCCTCCATGGTGTCATAATAGTTCCTCGCTTCAATTGGGCCCCATGCTTTCACAATTCATTCCTGGCCCTTTTACAAACCCTGGTATCAAAAGGGATCATTAGATTGTTAGCCTGCATTGGGTCACAATGGTTCCTTTCTTCTCTTAACCTCTGTGCTGTCACAATGCATCCCATGCCCTTTTAGGCCACTTGATGTCACAATGAATCATTTGATTCTTGGCCTCCATGGTGTCATAATAGTTCCTCGCTTCTATTGGGCCCCATGATTTCACAATTCATCCCTGGCCCTTTTACAACCCCTGGTGTCACAAGGGATCATTAGATTGTTAGCCTGCACTGGGTCACAATGGTTCCTTCTTTCTCTTAACCTCTGTGGTGTCACAATGCATCCCATGCCCTTTTAGGCCACTTCATGACACAATGAATCATTTGATTCTTGGCCTTCATGGTGTCATAATATTTCCTTGTTTCTCTTGGGCCCCTTTGTGTCACTATTCGTTCCTGGCCATTTTAGGCCCATTGGTGTCACAAGGGATCATTAGATTGTTAGCCTGCATTGGGTCACAATGGTTCCTTGCTTCTCTTAACCTCTGTGCTGTCACGATGCATCCCATGCCCTTTTAGGCTACTTGATGTCAAAATGAATCATTTGATTCATGGCCTCCATGGTGTCATAATAGTTCCATGTTTTTATTGGGCCCCATGCTGTAACAATCCATCCCTGGCCCTTTTACGCCCCCTGGTGCACAAGGGATTCTTAGATTGTTAGCCTGCATTGGGTCACAATGGTTCCGTGCTTCTCTTAACACCTGTGGTGTCACAATGCATCCCATTCACTTTTAGGCCACTTGATGTCACAATGAATCATTTGATTCTTGGCCTCCATGGTTTCATAATGGTTCCTTGCTTCTATTGGGCCCCATGCTATCACAGTTCATTCCTGGTCCTTTTGCTCCCTCTGGTGTCAAAAGGGATTCTTAGATTGTTAGCCTGCATTGGGTCACAATGGTTCCTTGCTTCTCTTAACCTCTGTGGTGTCACAATGCATCCCATGCCCTTTTAGGCCACTTCATGACACAATGAATCATTTGATTCTTGGTCTCTATGGTGTCATAATGTTTCCATGTTTTTCTTGGGCCCCATGATGTAACAATCCATCCCTGGCCCTTTTACAACCCCTGGTGTCACAAGGGATCATTAGATTGTTAGCTTCCCTTGGGTCACAATGGTTCCTTGCTTCTCTTAACCTCTGTGGTGTCACAATGCATTCCATGCCCTTTTAGGCCACTTGGTGTTACAATGAATCATTTGATTCTTGGCCTTCATGGTGTCATAATGGTTCCTTGCTTCCATAGGTCCCTATGCTGTCACAGTTCATCCGTGGTCCTTTTGCGCCCCCTGGTGTCTATAGGGATTCTTAGATTAATAGCCTCCATTCTGTCACAATGGTTCCTTAGTTTCCTTAACCCCTGTGGTGTCACAATGCATTCCATGCCCTTTTAGGCCACTTGATGTCACAATGAATCATTTGATTCTTGGCCTTCATGGTGTCATAATGGTTCCTTGCTTCTATTGGGCCCCATGCTACAACAGTTCATCCCTGGTCCTTTTGCTCCCCCTGGTGTCAAAAGGGATTATTAGATTGTTAGCCTGCATTGGGTCACACTGGTTCCTTAGTTTCCTTAACCCCTGAGGCGTCACAATGCATCCCATGCCCTTTTAGGCCACTTGATGTCACAATGAATCATTTGATTCTGGGCCACATGGTGTCATAATGTTTCCATGTTTTTCATGGGCCCCATGCTGTAACAATCCATCCCTGGACCTTTTACAACCCCTGGTATCACAAGGGATCATTAGATTGTTAGCCTGCATTGGGTCACAATGGTTCCTTGCTTCTCTTAACCTCTGTGGTGTCACAATGCATCCCATGCCCTTTTAGGCCACTTCATGTCACAATGAATCATTTGATTCTTGGCCTTCATGGTGTCATAATATTTCCTTGTTTCTATTGGGCCCCATGGTGTCACTATTCGTTCCTGGCCATTTTAGGCCCATTGGTGTCACAAGGGATCATTAGATTGTTAGCCTCCTTTGGGTCACAATGGTTCCTTGCTTCTCTTAACCCCTGTGGTGTCACAATGCATCCCATGCCCTTTTAGGCCACTTCATGTCACAATGAATCATTTGATTCTTGGCCTCCATGGTGTCATAATAGATCCTTGATTCTATTGGTCCCCGTGCTGTAACAATCCATCCCTGGCCCTTTTACGCCCCCTGGTGTCACAAGGGATCATTAGATTGTTAGCCTCCTTTGGGTCACAATGGTTCCTTGCTTCTCTTAACCCCTGTGGTGTCACAATGCATCCCATGCCCTTTTAGGCCACTTGATGTCACAATGAATCATTTGATTCTTGGCCTCCATGGTGTCATAATGGTTCCTTGCTTGTATTGCGCCCCATGCTGTCACAGTTCATCTGTGGTCCTTTTGCGCCCCCTGGTGTCAAAAGGGATTCTTAGATTGTTAGCCTGCATTGGGTCACAATGGTTCCTTGCTTCTCTTAACCCCTGAGGCGTCACAATGCATCCCATGCCCTTTTAGGCCACTTCATGACACAATGAATCATTTGATTCTTGGTCTCTATGGTGTCATAATGTTTCCATGTTTTTCTTGGGCCCCATGCTGTAACAATCCATCCCTGGCCCTTTTACAACCCCTGGTGTCACAAGGGATCATTAGATTGTTAGCTTCCCTTGGGGCACAATGGTTCCTTGCTTCTCTTAACCTCTGTGGTGTCACAATGCATTCCATGCCCTTTTAGGCCACTTGGTGTTACAATGAATCATTTGATTCTTGGCCTTCATGGTGTCATAATGGTTCCTTGCTTCTATAGGTCCCTATGCTGTCACAGTTCATCCGTGGTCCTTTTGCGCCCCCTGGTGTCTATAGGGATTCTTAGATTAATAGCCTCCATTCTGTCACAATGGTTCCGTAGTTTCCTTAACCCCTGTGGTGTCACAATGAATTCCATGCCCTTTTAGGCCACTTGATGTCACAATGAATCATTTGATTCTTGGCCTTCATGGTGTCATAATGGTTCCTTGCTTCTATTGGGCCCCATGCTGTCACAGTTCATCCCTGGTCCTTTTGCTCCCCCTGGTGTCAAAAGGGATTCTTAGATTGTTAGCCTGCATTGGGTCGCAATGGTTCCTTAGTTTCCTTAACCCCTGAGGCGTCACAATGCATCCCATGCCCTTTTAGGCCACTTGATGTCACAATGAATCATTTGATTCTGGGCCACATGGTGTCATAATGTTTCCATGTTTTTCTTGGGCCCCATGCTGTAACAATCCATCCCTGGAACTTTTACAACCCCTGGTATCACAAGGGATCATTAGATTGTTAGCCTGCATTGGGTCACAATGGTTCCTTGCTTCTCTTAACCTCTGTGGTGTCACAATGCATCCCATGCCCTTTTAGGCCACTTCATGTCACAATGCATCATTTGATTCTTGGCCTTCATGGTGTCATAATATTTCCTTGTTTCTATTGGGCCCCATGGTGTCACTATTCGTTCCTGGCCATTTTAGGCCCATTGGTGTCACAAGGGATCATTAGATTGTTAGCCTGCATTGGGTCACAATGGTTCCTTTCTTCTCTTAACCTCTGTGCTGTCACAATGCATCCCATGCCCTTTTAGGCTACTTGATGTCACAATGAATCATTTGATTCTTGGCCTTCATGGTGTCATAATGGTTCCTTGCTTACATAGGTCCCTATGCTGTCACAGTTCATCCGTGGACCTTTTGCGCCCCCTGGTGTCAATAGGAATTCTTAGATTAATAGCCTCCATTCTGTCACAATGGTTCCTTCGTTTCCTTAACCCCTGTGGTGTCACAATGCATCCCATGCCCTTTTAGGCCACTTGATGTCACAATGAATCATTTGATTCTTGGCCCCCATGGTGTCATAATAGTTCCTCGCTTCTTTTGGGCCCCATGCTGTAACAATTCATCCCTGGCCCTTTTACAACCCCTGGTGTCACAATGGATCATTAGATTGTTAGCCTGCATTGGGTCACAATGGTTCCTTGCTTCTCTTAACCTCTGTGGTGTCACAATGCATCCCATGCCCTTTTAGGCCATTTGATGTCACAATGAATCATTTGATTCTTGGCCTCCATGGTGTCATAATGGTTCCTTGCTTGTATTGCGCCCCATGCTGTCACAGTTCATCTGTGGTCCTTTTGCGCCCCCTGGTGTCAAAAGGGATTCTTAGATTGTTAGCCTGCATTGGGTCACAATGGTTCCTTGCTTCTCTTAACCTCGGTGGTGTCACAATGCATCCCATGGCCTTTTAGGCCACTTCATGTCACAATGAATCATTTGATTCTTGGCCTTCATGGTGTCATAATATTTCCTTGTTTCTATTGGGCCCCATGCTGTCACTATTCGTTCCTGGCCATTTTAGGCCCATTAGGTGTCACAAGGGATCATTAGATTGTTAGCCTGCATTGGGTCACAATGGTTCCTTTCTTCTCTTAACCTCTGTGCTGTCACAATGCATCCCATGCCCTTTTAGGCTACTTCATGTCACAATGAATCATTTGATTCTTGGCCTCCATGGTGTCATAATAGATCCTTGATTCTATTGGTCCCCGTGCTGTAACAATCCATCCCGGGCCCTTTTAGGCCCCCTGGTGACACAAGGGATCATTAGATTGTTAGCCTCCTTTGGGTCACAATGGTTCCTTGCTTCTCTTAACCCCTGTGGTGTCACAATGCATCCCATTCACTTTTAGGCCATTTGATGTCACAATGAATCATTTGATTCTTGGTCTCTATGGTGTCATAATGTTTCCATGTTTTTCTTGGGCCCCATGCTGTAACAATCCATCCCTGGACCTTTTACGGCCCCTGGTGTCACTAGGGATCATTAGATTGTTAGCTTCCCTTGGGGCACAATGGTTCCTTGCTTCTCTTAACCTCTGTGGTGTCACAATGCATCCCATGCCCTTTTAGGCCACTTCATGTCACAATGAATCATTTGATTCTTGGCCCCCATGGTGTCATAATAGTTCCTCGCTTCTATTGGGCCCCATGCTTTCACAAATCATCCCTGGCCCTTTTACAACCCCTGGTGTCACAAGGGATCATTAGATTGTTAGCCTGCATTGGGTCACAATGGTTCCTTGCTTCTCTTAACCTCTGTGGTGTCACAATGCATCCCATGCCCTTTTAGGCCACTTGATGTCACAATGAATCATTTGATTCTGGGCCACATGGTGTCATAATGTTTCCATGCTTTTCTTGGGCCCCATGCTGTAACAATCCATCCCTGGACCTTTTACAACCCCTGGTGACACAAGGGATCATTAGATTGTTAGCCTGCATTGGGTCACAATGGTTCCTTGGTTCTCTTAACCTCTGTGGTGTCACAATGCATCCCATGCCCTTTTAGGCCACTTGATGTCACAATGAATCATTTGATTCTTGGCCTTCATGATGTCATAATATTTCCTTGTTTCTATTGGGCCCCATGGTGTCACTATTCATTCCTGGCCATTTTAGGCCCATTGGTGTCACAAGGGATCATTAGATTGTTAGACTACATTGGGTCACATTGGTTCCTTTCTTCTCTTAACCTCTGTGGTGTCACAATGCATCCCATGCCCTTTTAGGCCACTTGATGTCACAATGAATCATTTGATTCTTGGCCTCCATGGTGTCATAATAGATCCTTGATTCTATTGGTCCCCGTGCTGTAACAATCCATCCCTGGCCCTTTTAGGCCCCCTGGTGACACAAGGGATCATTAGAATGTTAGCCTCCTTTGGGTCACAATGGTTCCTTGCTTCTCTTAACCCCTGTGGTGTCACAATGCATCCCATTCAATTTTAGGCCATTTGATGTCACAATGAATCATTTGATTCTTGGCCTCCATGGTGTCATAATGGTTCCTTCCGTCTATTGGGCCCCATGCTGTCACAGTTCATCCCTGGTCCTTTTGCGCCCCCTGGTGTCAAAAGGGATTCTTAGATTGTTAGCCTGCATTGGGTCACAATGGTTCCTTGCTTCTCTTAACCTCTGTGGTGTCACAATGCATCCTATGCCCTTTTAGGCTACTTGGTGTTACAATGAATCATTTGATTCTTGGTCTCTATGGTGTCATAATGTTTCCATGTTTTTCTTGGGCCCATGCTGTAACAATCCATCCCTGGTCCTTTTACAACCCCTGGTGTCACTAGGGATCATTAGAATGTTAGCTTCCCTTGGGTCACAATGGTTCCTTGCTTCTCTTAACCTCTGTGCTGTCACAATGCATTCCATGCCCTTTTAGGCCACTTGGGGTTACAATGAATCATTTGATTCTTGGCCTTCATGGTGTCATAATGGTTCCTTGCTTCTACAGGTCCCTATGCTGTCACAGTTCATCCGTGGTCCTTTTGCGCCCCCTGGTGACAAAAGGGATTCTTAGATTGTTAGCCTGCATTGGGTCACAATGGTTCCTTTCTTCTCTTAACCTCTGTGTTGTCACAATGCTTCCCATGCCATTTTAGGCCACTTGGTGTTACAATGAATCATTTGATTCTTGGCCTTCATGGTGTAATAATGTTTCCATGTTTTTCTTGGGCCCCATGCTGTAACAATCCATCCCTGGACCTTTTACAACCCCTGGTGTCACAATGGATCATTAGATTGTTAGCTTCCCTTGGGGCACAATGGTTCCTTGCTTCTCTTAACCTCTGTGGTGTCACAATGCATCCCATGCCCTTTTAGGCCACTTGGTGTTACAATGAATCATTTGATTCTTGGCCTCCATGGTGTCATAATAGTTCCTCTCTTCTATTGGGCCCCATGCTTTCACAAATCATCCCTGGCCCTTTTACAACCCCTGGTGTCACAAGGGATCATTAGATTGTTAGCCTGCATTGGGTCACAATGGTTCCTTGCTTCTCTTAACCTCTGTGGTGTCACAATGCATCCCATGCCCTTTTAGGCCACTTCATGTCACAATGCATCATTTGATTCTTGGCCTTCATGGTGTCATAATATTTCCTTGTTTCTATTGGGCCCCATGGTGTCACTATTCGTTCCTGGCCATTTTAGGCCCATTGGTGTCACAAGGGATCCTTAGATTGTTAGCCTCCTTTGGGTCACAATGGTTCCTTGCTTCTCTTAACCCCTGTGCTGTCACAATGCATCCCATGCCCTTTTAGGCCATTTGATGTCACAATGAATCATTTGATTCTTGGCCTCCATGGTGTCATAATGGTTCCTTGCTTCTATTGGGCCCCATGCTGTCACAGTTCATCCCTAGGTCCTTTTGCGCCCGCTGTTGTCAAAATGGATTCTTAGATTGTGAGCCTGCATTGGGTCACAATGGTTCCTTGCTTCTCTTAACCTCTGTGGTGTCACAATGCATCCTATGCCCTTTTAGGCCACTTGGTGTTACAATGAATCATTTGATTCTTGGTCTCTATGGTGTCATAATGTTTCCATGTTTTTCTTGGGCCCCATGCTGTAACAATCCATCCCTGGACCTTTTACGGCCCCTGGTGTCACTAGGGATCATTAGATTGTTAGCTTCCCTTGGGGCACAATGGTTCCTTGCTTCTCTTAACCTCTGTGGTGTCACAATGCATCCCATGCCCTTTTAGGCCACTTCATGTCACAATGAATCATTTGATTCTTGGCCCCCATGGTGTCATAATAGTTCCTCGCTTCTATTGGGCCCCATGCTGTAACAATCCATCCCTGGCCCTTTTACAACCCCTGGTGCCACAAGGGATCATTAGATTGTTAGCCTGCATTGGGTCACAATGGTTCCTTGCTTCTATTAACCTCTGTGGTGTCACAATGCATCCCATGCCCTTTTAGGCCACTTGATGTCACAATGAATCATTTGATTCTGGGCCACATGGTGTCATAATGTTTCCATGCTTTTCTTGGGCCCCATGCTGTAACAATCCATCCCTGGACCTTTTACAACCCCTGGTGACACAAGGGATCATTAGATTGTTAGCCTGCATTGGGTCACAATGGTTCCTTGGTTCTCTTAACCTCTGTGGTGTCACAATGCATCCCATGCCCTTTTAGGCCACTTGATGTCACAATGAATCATTTGATTCTTGGCCTTCATGATGTCATAATATTTCCTTGTTTCTATTGGGCCCCATGGTGTCACTATTCATTCCTGGCCATTTTAGGCCCATTGGTGTCACAAGGGATCATTAGATTGTTAGACTACATTGGGTCACATTGGTTCCTTTCTTCTCTTAACCTCTGTGGTGTCACAATGCATCCCATGCCCTTTTAGGCCACTTGATGTCACAATGAATCATTTGATTCTTGGCCTCCATGGTGTCATAATAGATCCTTGATTCTATTGGTCCCCGTGCTGTAACAATCCATCCCGGGCCCTTTTAGGCCCCCTGGTGACACAAGGGATCATTAGAATGTTAGCCTCCTTTGGGTCACAATGGTTCCTTGCTTCTCTTAACCCCTGTGGTGTCACAATGCATCCCATTCAATTTTAGGCCATTTGATGTCACAATGAATCATTTGATTCTTGGCCTCCATGGTGTCATAATGGTTCCTTCCGTCTATTGGGCCCCATGCTGTCACAGTTCATCCCTGGTCCTTTTGCGCCCCCTGGTGTCAAAAGGGATTCTTAGATTGTTAGCCTGCATTGGGTCACAATGGTTCCTTGCTTCTCTTAACCTCTGTGGTGTCACAATGCATCCTATGCCCTTTTAGGCTACTTGGTGTTACAATGAATCATTTGATTCTTGGTGTCTATGGTGTCATAATGTTTCCATGTTTTTCTTGGGCCCATGCTGTAACAATCCATCCCTGGTCCTTTTACAACCCCTGGTGTCACAATGGATCATTAGATTGTTAGCTTCCCTTGGGTCACAATGGTTCCTTGCTTCTCTTAACCTCTGTGCTGTCACAATGCATTCCATGCCCTTTTAGGCCACTTGGGGTTACAATGAATCATTTGATTCTTGGCCTTCATGGTGTCATAATGGTTCCTTGCTTCTACAGGTCCCTATGCTGTCACAGTTCATCCGTGGTCCTTTTGCGCCCCCTGGTGTCAAAAGGGATTCTTAGATTGTTAGCCTGCATTGGGTCACAATGGTTCCTTTCTTCTCTTAACCTCTGTGTTGTCACAATGCTTCCCATGCCATTTTAGGCCACTTGGTGTTACAATGAATCATTTGATTCTTGGTCTCTATGGTGTAATAATGTTTCCATGTTTTTCTTGGGCCCCATGCTGTAACAATCCATCCCTGGACCTTTTACAACCCCTGGTGTCACAATGGATCATTAGATTGTTAGCTTCCCTTGGGGCACAATGGTTCCTTGCTTCTCTTAACCTCTGTGGTGTCACAATGCATCCCATGCCCTTTTAGGCCACTTGGTGTTACAATGAATCATTTGATTCTTGGCCTCCATGGTGTCATAATAGTTCCTCGCTTCTATTGGGCCCCATGCTTTCACAAATCATCCCTGGCCCTTTTACAACCCCTGGTGTCACAAGGGATCATTAGAATGTTAGCCTGCATTGGGTCACAATGGTTCCTTGCTTCTCTTAACCTCTGTGCTGTCACAATGCATCCCATGCCCTTTTAGGCTACTTGATGTCACAATGAATCATTTGATTCTTGGCCTTCATGGTGTCATAATGGTTCCTTGCTTACATAGGTCCCTATGCTGTCACAGTTCATCCGTGGTCCTTTTGCGCCCCCTGGTGTCAATAGGGATTCGTAGATTAATAGCCTCCATTCTGTCACAAAGGTTCCTTCGTTTCCTTAACCCCTGTGGTGTCACAATGCATCCCATGCCCTTTTAGGCCACTTGATGTCACAATGAATCATTTGATTCTTGGCCTTCATGGTGTCCTAATAGTTCCTCGCTTCTATTGGGCCCCATGCTTTCACAATTCATCCCTGGCCCTTTTACAAACCCTGGTGTCACAAGGGATCATTAGATTGTTTGCCTGCATTGGGTCACAATGGTTCCTTGCTTCTCTTAACCTCTGTGGTGTCACAATGCATCCCATGCCCTTTTAGGCCACTTGGTGTTACAATGAATCATTTGATTCTTGGTCTCTATGGTGTCATAATGTTTCCATGATTTTCTTGGGCCCCATGCTGTAACAATCCATCCCTGGCCCTTTTACAACCCCTGGTGTCACAATGGATCATTAGATTGTTAGATTCCCTTGGGGCACAATGGTTCCTTGCTTCTCTTAACCTCTGTGGTGTCACAATGCATTCCATGCCCTTTTAGGCCACTTTGTTTCACAATGAATCATTTGATTCTTGGCCTCCATGGTGTCATAATGGTTCCTTGCTTCTATTGGGCCCCATGCTGTCACAGTTCATCCGTGGTCCTTTTGCGCCCCCTGGTGTCAAAAGGGATTCTTAGATTGTTAGCCTGCATTGGGTCACAATGGTTCCTTGCTTCTCTTAACCTCTGTGGTGTCACAATGCATCCCATGCCCTTTTAGGCCACTTCATGACACAATGAATCATTTGATTCTTGGTCTCTATGGTGTCATAATGTTTCCATGTTTTTCTTGGGCCCCATGATGTAACAATCCATCCCTGGCCCTTTTACAACCCCTGGTGTCACAAGGGATCATTAGATTGTTAGCTTCCCTTGGGTCACAATGGTTCCTTGCTTCTCTTAACCTCTGTGGTGTCACAATGCATTCCATGCCCTTTTAGGCCACTTGGTGTTACAATGAATCATTTGATTCTTGGCCTTCATGGTGTCATAATGGTTCCTTGCTTCCATAGGTCCCTATGCTGTCACAGTTCATCCGTGGTCCTTTTGCGCCCCCTGGTGTCTATAGGGATTCTTAGATTAATAGCCTCCATTCTGTCACAATGGTTCCTTAGTTTCCTTAACCCCTGTGGTGTCACAATGCATTCCATGCCCTTTTAGGCCACTTGATGTCACAATGAATCATTTGATTCTTGGCCTTCATGGTGTCATAATGGTTCCTTGCTTCTATTGGGCCCCATGCTACAACAGTTCATCCCTGGTCCTTTTGCTCCCCCTGGTGTCAAAAGGGATTATTAGATTGTTAGCCTGCATTGGGTCACACTGGTTCCTTAGTTTCCTTAACCCCTGAGGCGTCACAATGCATCCCATGCCCTTTTAGGCCACTTGATGTCACAATGAATCATTTGATTCTGGGCCACATGGTGTCATAATGTTTCCATGTTTTTCATGGGCCCCATGCTGTAACAATCCATCCCTGGACCTTTTACAACCCCTGGTATCACAAGGGATCATTAGATTGTTAGCCTGCATTGGGTCACAATGGTTCCTTGCTTCTCTTAACCTCTGTGGTGTCACAATGCATCCCATGCCCTTTTAGGCCACTTCATGTCACAATGAATCATTTGATTCTTGGCCTTCATGGTGTCATAATATTTCCTTGTTTCTATTGGGCCCCATGGTGTCACTATTCGTTCCTGGCCATTTTAGGCCCATTGGTGTCACAAGGGATCATTAGATTGTTAGCCTCCTTTGGGTCACAATGGTTCCTTGCTTCTCTTAACCCCTGTGGTGTCACAATGCATCCCATGCCCTTTTAGGCCACTTCATGTCACAATGAATCATTTGATTCTTGGCCTCCATGGTGTCATAATAGATCCTTGATTCTATTGGTCCCCGTGCTGTAACAATCCATCCCTGGCCCTTTTACGCCCCCTGGTGTCACAAGGGATCATTAGATTGTTAGCCTCCTTTGGGTCACAATGGTTCCTTGCTTCTCTTAACCCCTGTGGTGTCACAATGCATCCCATGCCCTTTTAGGCCACTTGATGTCACAATGAATCATTTGATTCTTGGCCTCCATGGTGTCATAATGGTTCCTTGCTTGTATTGCGCCCCATGCTGTCACAGTTCATCTGTGGTCCTTTTGCGCCCCCTGGTGTCAAAAGGGATTCTTAGATTGTTAGCCTGCATTGGGTCACAATGGTTCCTTGCTTCTCTTAACCCCTGAGGCGTCACAATGCATCCCATGCCCTTTTAGGCCACTTCATGACACAATGAATCATTTGATTCTTGACCGTCATGGTGTCATAATATTTCCTTGTTTCTCTTGGGCCCCATGCTGTAACAATCCATCCCTGGCCCTTTTACAACCCCTGGTGTCACAAGGGATCATTAGATTGTTAGCTTCCCTTGGGGCACAATGGTTCCTTGCTTCTCTTAACCTCTGTGGTGTCACAATGCATTCCATGCCCTTTTAGGCCACTTGGTGTTACAATGAATCATTTGATTCTTGGCCTTCATGGTGTCATAATGGTTCCTTGCTTCTATAGGTCCCTATGCTGTCACAGTTCATCCGTGGTCCTTTTGCGCCCCCTGGTGTCTATAGGGATTCTTAGATTAATAGCCTCCATTCTGTCACAATGGTTCCGTAGTTTCCTTAACCCCTGTGGTGTCACAATGAATTCCATGCCCTTTTAGGCCACTTGATGTCACAATGAATCATTTGATTCTTGGCCTTCATGGTGTCATAATGGTTCCTTGCTTCTATTGGGCCCCATGCTGTCACAGTTCATCCCTGGTCCTTTTGCTCCCCCTGGTGTCAAAAGGGATTCTTAGATTGTTAGCCTGCATTGGGTCACAATGGTTCCTTAGTTTCCTTAACCCCTGAGGCGTCACAATGCATCCCATGCCCTTTTAGGCCACTTGATGTCACAATGAATCATTTGATTCTGGGCCACATGGTGTCATAATGTTTCCATGTTTTTCTTGGGCCCCATGCTGTAACAATCCATCCCTGGAACTTTTACAACCCCTGGTATCACAAGGGATCATTAGATTGTTAGCCTGCATTGGGTCACAATGGTTCCTTGCTTCTCTTAACCTCTGTGGTGTCACAATGCATCCCATGCCCTTTTAGGCCACTTCATGTCACAATGCATCATTTGATTCTTGGCCTTCATGGTGTCATAATATTTCCTTGTTTCTATTGGGCCCCATGGTGTCACTATTCGTTCCTGGCCATTTTAGGCCCATTGGTGTCACAAGGGATCATTAGATTGTTAGCCTGCATTGGGTCACAATGGTTCCTTTCTTCTCTTAACCTCTGTGCTGTCACAATGCATCCCATGCCCTTTTAGGCTACTTGATGTCACAATGAATCATTTGATTCTTGGCCTTCATGGTGTCATAATGGTTCCTTGCTTACATAGGTCCCTATGCTGTCACAGTTCATCCGTGGACCTTTTGCGCCCCCTGGTGTCAATAGGAATTCTTAGATTAATAGCCTCCATTCTGTCACAATGGTTCCTTCGTTTCCTTAACCCCTGTGGTGTCACAATGCATCCCATGCCCTTTTAGGCCACTTGATGTCACAATGAATCATTTGATTCTTGGCCCCCATGGTGTCATAATAGTTCCTCGCTTCTTTTGGGCCCCATGCTGTAACAATTCATCCCTGGCCCTTTTACAACCCCTGGTGTCACAATGGATCATTAGATTGTTAGCCTGCATTGGGTCACAATGGTTCCTTGCTTCTCTTAACCTCTGTGGTGTCACAATGCATCCCATGCCCTTTTAGGCCATTTGATGTCACAATGAATCATTTGATTCTTGGCCTCCATGGTGTCATAATGGTTCCTTGCTTGTATTGCGCCCCATGCTGTCACAGTTCATCTGTGGTCCTTTTGCGCCCCCTGGTGTCAAAAGGGATTCTTAGATTGTTAGCCTGCATTGGGTCACAATGGTTCCTTGCTTCTCTTAACCTCGGTGGTGTCACAATGCATCCCATGGCCTTTTAGGCCACTTCATGTCACAATGAATCATTTGATTCTTGGCCTTCATGGTGTCATAATATTTCCTTGTTTCTATTGGGCCCCATGCTGTCACTATTCGTTCCTGGCCATTTTAGGCCCATTAGGTGTCACAAGGGATCATTAGATTGTTAGCCTGCATTGGGTCACAATGGTTCCTTTCTTCTCTTAACCTCTGTGCTGTCACAATGCATCCCATGCCCTTTTAGGCTACTTCATGTCACAATGAATCATTTGATTCTTGGCCTCCATGGTGTCATAATAGATCCTTGATTCTATTGGTCCCCGTGCTGTAACAATCCATCCCGGGCCCTTTTAGGCCCCCTGGTGACACAAGGGATCATTAGATTGTTAGCCTCCTTTGGGTCACAATGGTTCCTTGCTTCTCTTAACCCCTGTGGTGTCACAATGCATCCCATTCACTTTTAGGCCATTTGATGTCACAATGAATCATTTGATTCTTGGTCTCTATGGTGTCATAATGTTTCCATGTTTTTCTTGGGCCCCATGCTGTAACAATCCATCCCTGGACCTTTTACGGCCCCTGGTGTCACTAGGGATCATTAGATTGTTAGCTTCCCTTGGGGCACAATGGTTCCTTGCTTCTCTTAACCTCTGTGGTGTCACAATGCATCCCATGCCCTTTTAGGCCACTTCATGTCACAATGAATCATTTGATTCTTGGCCCCCATGGTGTCATAATAGTTCCTCGCTTCTATTGGGCCCCATGCTTTCACAAATCATCCCTGGCCCTTTTACAACCCCTGGTGTCACAAGGGATCATTAGATTGTTAGCCTGCATTGGGTCACAATGGTTCCTTGCTTCTCTTAACCTCTGTGGTGTCACAATGCATCCCATGCCCTTTTAGGCCACTTGATGTCACAATGAATCATTTGATTCTGGGCCACATGGTGTCATAATGTTTCCATGCTTTTCTTGGGCCCCATGCTGTAACAATCCATCCCTGGACCTTTTACAACCCCTGGTGACACAAGGGATCATTAGATTGTTAGCCTGCATTGGGTCACAATGGTTCCTTGGTTCTCTTAACCTCTGTGGTGTCACAATGCATCCCATGCCCTTTTAGGCCACTTGATGTCACAATGAATCATTTGATTCTTGGCCTTCATGATGTCATAATATTTCCTTGTTTCTATTGGGCCCCATGGTGTCACTATTCATTCCTGGCCATTTTAGGCCCATTGGTGTCACAAGGGATCATTAGATTGTTAGACTACATTGGGTCACATTGGTTCCTTTCTTCTCTTAACCTCTGTGGTGTCACAATGCATCCCATGCCCTTTTAGGCCACTTGATGTCACAATGAATCATTTGATTCTTGGCCTCCATGGTGTCATAATAGATCCTTGATTCTATTGGTCCCCGTGCTGTAACAATCCATCCCTGGCCCTTTTAGGCCCCCTGGTGACACAAGGGATCATTAGAATGTTAGCCTCCTTTGGGTCACAATGGTTCCTTGCTTCTCTTAACCCCTGTGGTGTCACAATGCATCCCATTCAATTTTAGGCCATTTGATGTCACAATGAATCATTTGATTCTTGGCCTCCATGGTGTCATAATGGTTCCTTCCGTCTATTGGGCCCCATGCTGTCACAGTTCATCCCTGGTCCTTTTGCGCCCCCTGGTGTCAAAAGGGATTCTTAGATTGTTAGCCTGCATTGGGTCACAATGGTTCCTTGCTTCTCTTAACCTCTGTGGTGTCACAATGCATCCTATGCCCTTTTAGGCTACTTGGTGTTACAATGAATCATTTGATTCTTGGTCTCTATGGTGTCATAATGTTTCCATGTTTTTCTTGGGCCCATGCTGTAACAATCCATCCCTGGTCCTTTTACAACCCCTGGTGTCACTAGGGATCATTAGAATGTTAGCTTCCCTTGGCTCACAATGGTTCCTTGCTTCTCTTAACCTCTGTGCTGTCACAATGCATTCCATGCCCTTCTAGGCCACTTGGGGTTACAATGAATCATTTGATTCTTGGCCTTCATGGTGTCATAATGGTTCCTTGCTTCTACAGGTCCCTATGCTGTCACAGTTCATCCGTGGTCCTTTTGCGCCCCCTGGTGACAAAAGGGATTCTTAGATTGTTAGCCTGCATTGGGTCACAATGGTTCCTTTCTTCTCTTAACCTCTGTGTTGTCACAATGCTTCCCATGCCATTTTAGGCCACTTGGTGTTACAATGAATCATTTGATTCTTGGCCTTCATGGTGTAATAATGTTTCCATGTTTTTCTTGGGCCCCATGCTGTAACAATCCATCCCTGGACCTTTTACAACCCCTGGTGTCACAATGGATCATTAGATTGTTAGCTTCCCTTGGGGCACAATGGTTCCTTGCTTCTCTTAACCTCTGTGGTGTCACAATGCATCCCATGCCCTTTTAGGCCACTTGGTGTTACAATGAATCATTTGATTCTTGGCCTCCATGGTGTCATAATAGTTCCTCTCTTCTATTGGGCCCCATGCTTTCACAAATCATCCCTGGCCCTTTTACAACCCCTGGTGTCACAAGGGATCATTAGATTGTTAGCCTGCATTGGGTCACAATGGTTCCTTGCTTCTCTTAACCTCTGTGGTGTCACAATGCATCCCATGCCCTTTTAGGCCACTTCATGTCACAATGCATCATTTGATTCTTGGCCTTCATGGTGTCATAATATTTCCTTGTTTCTATTGGGCCCCATGGTGTCACTATTCGTTCCTGGCCATTTTAGGCCCATTGGTGTCACAAGGGATCCTTAGATTGTTAGCCTCCTTTGGGTCACAATGGTTCCTTGCTTCTCTTAACCCCTGTGCTGTCACAATGCATCCCATGCCCTTTTAGGCCATTTGATGTCACAATGAATCATTTGATTCTTGGCCTCCATGGTGTCATAATGGTTCCTTGCTTCTATTGGGCCCCATGCTGTCACAGTTCATCCCTAGGTCCTTTTGCGCCCGCTGTTGTCAAAATGGATTCTTAGATTGTGAGCCTGCATTGGGTCACAATGGTTCCTTGCTTCTCTTAACCTCTGTGGTGTCACAATGCATCCTATGCCCTTTTAGGCCACTTGGTGTTACAATGAATCATTTGATTCTTGGTCTCTATGGTGTCATAATGTTTCCATGTTTTTCTTGGGCCCCATGCTGTAACAATCCATCCCTGGACCTTTTACGGCCCCTGGTGTCACTAGGGATCATTAGATTGTTAGCTTCCCTTGGGGCACAATGGTTCCTTGCTTCTCTTAACCTCTGTGGTGTCACAATGCATCCCATGCCCTTTTAGGCCACTTCATGTCACAATGAATCATTTGATTCTTGGCCCCCATGGTGTCATAATAGTTCCTCGCTTCTATTGGGCCCCATGCTGTAACAATCCATCCCTGGCCCTTTTACAACCCCTGGTGCCACAAGGGATCATTAGATTGTTAGCCTGCATTGGGTCACAATGGTTCCTTGCTTCTATTAACCTCTGTGGTGTCACAATGCATCCCATGCCCTTTTAGGCCACTTGATGTCACAATGAATCATTTGATTCTGGGCCACATGGTGTCATAATGTTTCCATGCTTTTCTTGGGCCCCATGCTGTAACAATCCATCCCTGGACCTTTTACAACCCCTGGTGACACAAGGGATCATTAGATTGTTAGCCTGCATTGGGTCACAATGGTTCCTTGGTTCTCTTAACCTCTGTGGTGTCACAATGCATCCCATGCCCTTTTAGGCCACTTGATGTCACAATGAATCATTTGATTCTTGGCCTTCATGATGTCATAATATTTCCTTGTTTCTATTGGGCCCCATGGTGTCACTATTCATTCCTGGCCATTTTAGGCCCATTGGTGTCACAAGGGATCATTAGATTGTTAGACTACATTGGGTCACATTGGTTCCTTTCTTCTCTTAACCTCTGTGGTGTCACAATGCATCCCATGCCCTTTTAGGCCACTTGATGTCACAATGAATCATTTGATTCTTGGCCTCCATGGTGTCATAATAGATCCTTGATTCTATTGGTCCCCGTGCTGTAACAATCCATCCCGGGCCCTTTTAGGCCCCCTGGTGACACAAGGGATCTTTAGAATGTTAGCCTCCTTTGGGTCACAATGGTTCCTTGCTTCTCTTAACCCCTGTGGTGTCACAATGCATCCCATTCAATTTTAGGCCATTTGATGTCACAATGAATCATTTGATTCTTGGCCTCCATGGTGTCATAATGGTTCCTTCCGTCTATTGGGCCCCATGCTGTCACAGTTCATCCCTGGTCCTTTTGCGCCCCCTGGTGTCAAAAGGGATTCTTAGATTGTTAGCCTGCATTGGGTCACAATGGTTCCTTGCTTCTCTTAACCTCTGTGGTGTCACAATGCATCCTATGCCCTTTTAGGCTACTTGGTGTTACAATGAATCATTTGATTCTTGGTGTCTATGGTGTCATAATGTTTCCATGTTTTTCTTGGGCCCATGCTGTAACAATCCATCCCTGGTCCTTTTACAACCCCTGGTGTCACAATGGATCATTAGATTGTTAGCTTCCCTTGGGTCACAATGGTTCCTTGCTTCTCTTAACCTCTGTGCTGTCACAATGCATTCCATGCCCTTTTAGGCCACTTGGGGTTACAATGAATCATTTGATTCTTGGCCTTCATGGTGTCATAATGGTTCCTTGCTTCTACAGGTCCCTATGCTGTCACAGTTCATCCGTGGTCCTTTTGCGCCCCCTGGTGTCAAAAGGGATTCTTAGATTGTTAGCCTGCATTGGGTCACAATGGTTCCTTTCTTCTCTTAACCTCTGTGTTGTCACAATGCTTCCCATGCCATTTTAGGCCACTTGGTGTTACAATGAATCATTTGATTCTTGGTCTCTATGGTGTAATAATGTTTCCATGTTTTTCTTGGGCCCCATGCTGTAACAATCCATCCCTGGACCTTTTACAACCCCTGGTGTCACAATGGATCATTAGATTGTTAGCTTCCCTTGGGGCACAATGGTTCCTTGCTTCTCTTAACCTCTGTGGTGTCACAATGCATCCCATGCCCTTTTAGGCCACTTGGTGTTACAATGAATCATTTGATTCTTGGCCTCCATGGTGTCATAATAGTTCCTCGCTTCTATTGGGCCCCATGCTTTCACAAATCATCCCTGGCCCTTTTACAACCCCTGGTGTCACAAGGGATCATTAGAATGTTAGCCTGCATTGGGTCACAATGGTTCCTTGCTTCTCTTAACCTCTGTGCTGTCACAATGCATCCCATGCCCTTTTAGGCTACTTGATGTCACAATGAATCATTTGATTCTTGGCCTTCATGGTGTCATAATGGTTCCTTGCTTACATAGGTCCCTATGCTGTCACAGTTCATCCGTGGTCCTTTTGCGCCCCCTGGTGTCAATAGGGATTCGTAGATTAATAGCCTCCATTCTGTCACAAAGGTTCCTTCGTTTCCTTAACCCCTGTGGTGTCACAATGCATCCCATGCCCTTTTAGGCCACTTGATGTCACAATGAATCATTTGATTCTTGGCCTTCATGGTGTCCTAATAGTTCCTCGCTTCTATTGGGCCCCATGCTTTCACAATTCATCCCTGGCCCTTTTACAAACCCTGGTGTCACAAGGGATCATTAGATTGTTTGCCTGCATTGGGTCACAATGGTTCCTTGCTTCTCTTAACCTCTGTGGTGTCACAATGCATCCCATGCCCTTTTAGGCCACTTGGTGTTACAATGAATCATTTGATTCTTGGTCTCTATGGTGTCATAATGTTTCCATGTTTTTCTTGGGCCCCATGCTGTAACAATCCATCCCTGGCCCTTTTACAACCCCTGGTGTCACAATGGATCATTAGATTGTTAGCTTCCCTTGGGGCACAATGGTTCCTTGCTTCTCTTAACCTCTGTGGTGTCACAATGCATTCCATGCCCTTTTAGGCCACTTTGTTTCACAATGAATCATTTGATTCTTGGCCTCCATGGTGTCATAATGGTTCCTTGCTTCTATTGGGCCCCATGCTGTCACAGTTCATCCCTGGTCCTTTTGCGCCCCCTGGTGTCAAAAGGGATTCTTAGATTGTTAGCCTGCATTGGGTCACAATGGTTCCTTGCTTCTCTTAACCTCTGTGGTGTCACAATGCATCCTATGCCCTTTTAGGCCACTTGGTGTTACAATGAATCATTTGATTCTTGTTCTCTATGGTGTCACAATGTTTCCATGTTTTTCTTGGGCCCCATGCTGTAACAATCCATCCCTGGCCCTTTTACAACCCCTGGTATCTCAAGGGATCATTAGATTGTTACCTTCCCTTGGGGCACAATGCTTCCTTGCTTCTCTTAACCTCTGTGGTGTCACAATGCATCCCATGCCCTTTTAGGCCACTTCATGTCACAATGCATCATTTGATTCTTGGCCTTCATGGTGTCATAATATTTCCTTGTTTCTATTGGGCCCCATGGTGTCACTATTCGTTCCTGGCCATTTTAGGCCCATTGGTGTCACAAGGGATCCTTAGATTGTTAGCCTCCTTTGGGTCACAATGGTTCCTTGCTTCTCTTAACCCCTGTGGTGTCACAATGCATCCCATGCCCTTTTAGGCCATTTGATGTCACAATGAATCATTTGATTCTTGGCCTCCATGGTGTCATAATGGTTCCTTGCTTCTATTGGGCCCCATGTTGTCACAGTTCATCCCTAGGTCCTTTTGCGCCCGCTGTTGTCAAAATGGATTCTTAGATTGTGAGCCTGCATTGGGTCACAATGGTTCCTTGCTTCTCTTAACCTCTGTGGTGTCACAATGCATCCTATGCCCTTTTAGGCCACTTGGTGTTACAATGAATCATTTGATTCTTGGTCTCTATGGTGTCATAATGTTTCCATGTTTTTCTTGGGCCCCATGCTGTAACAATCCATCCCTGGAACTTTTACAACCCCTGGTGTCACTAGGGATCATTAGATTGTTAGCTTCCCTTGGGGCACAATGGTTCCTTGCTTCTCTTAACCTCTGTGGTGTCACAATGCATCCCATGCCCTTTTAGGCCACTTCATGTCACAATGAATCATTTGATTCTTGGCCCCCATGGTGTCATAATAGTTCCTCGCTTCTATTGGGCCCCATGCTTTCACAAATCATCCCTGGCCCTTTTACAACCCCTGGTGTCACAAGGGATCATTAGATTGTTAGCCTGCATTGGGTCACAATGGTTCCTTGCTTCTCTTAACCTCTGTGCTGTCACAATGCATCCCATGCCCTTTTAGGCTACTTGATGTCACAATGAATCATTTGATTCTTGGCCTTCATGGTGTCATAATGGTTCCTTGCTTCTATAGGTCCCTATGCTGTCACAGTTCATCCGTGGACCTTTTGCGCCCCCTGGTGTCAATAGGAATTCTTAGATTAGTAGCCTCCATTCTGTCACAATGGTTTCTTCGTTTCCTTAACCCCTGTGGTGTCACAATGCATCCCATGCCCTTTTAGGCCACTTGATGTCACAATGAATCATTTCATTCTGGGCCACATGGTGTCATAATGTTTCCATGCTTTTCTTGGGCCCCATGCTGTAACAATCCATCCCTGGACCTTTTACAACCCCTGGTGTCACAATGGATCATTAGATTGTTAGCTTCCCTTGGGGCACAATGGTTCCTTGCTTCTCTTAACCTCTGTGGTGTCACAATGCATCCCATGCCCTTTTAGGCCACTTGGTGTTACAATGAATCATTTGATTCTTGGCCTCCATGGTGTCATAATAGTTCCTCGCTTCTATTGGGCCCCATGCTTTCACAAATCATCCCTGGCCCTTTTACAACCCCTGGTGTCACAAGGGATCATTAGAATGTTAGCCTGCATTGGGTCACAATGGTTCCTTGCTTCTCTTAACCTCTGTGCTGTCACAATGCATCCCATGCCCTTTTAGGCTACTTGATGTCACAATGAATCATTTGATTCTTGGCCTTCATGGTGTCATAATGGTTCCTTGCTTACATAGGTCCCTATGCTGTCACAGTTCATCCGTGGTCCTTTTGCGCCCCCTGGTGTCAATAGGGATTCGTAGATTAATAGCCTCCATTCTGTCACAAAGGTTCCTTCGTTTCCTTAACCCCTGTGGTGTCACAATGCATCCCATGCCCTTTTAGGCCACTTGATGTCACAATGAATCATTTGATTCTTGGCCTTCATGGTGTCCTAATAGTTCCTCGCTTCTATTGGGCCCCATGCTTTCACAATTCATCCCTGGCCCTTTTACAAACCCTGGTGTCACAAGGGATCATTAGATTGTTTGCCTGCATTGGGTCACAATGGTTCCTTGCTTCTCTTAACCTCTGTGGTGTCACAATGCATCCCATGCCCTTTTAGGCCACTTGGTGTTACAATGAATCATTTGATTCTTGGTCTCTATGGTGTCATAATGTTTCCATGTTTTTCTTGGGCCCCATGCTGTAACAATCCATCCCTGGCCCTTTTACAACCCCTGGTGTCACAATGGATCATTAGATTGTTAGCTTCCCTTGGGGCACAATGGTTCCTTGCTTCTCTTAACCTCTGTGGTGTCACAATGCATTCCATGCCCTTTTAGGCCACTTTGTTTCACAATGAATCATTTGATTCTTGGCCTCCATGGTGTCATAATGGTTCCTTGCTTCTATTGGGCCCCATGCTGTCACAGTTCATCCCTGGTCCTTTTGCGCCCCCTGGTGTCAAAAGGGATTCTTAGATTGTTAGCCTGCATTGGGTCACAATGGTTCCTTGCTTCTCTTAACCTCTGTGGTGTCACAATGCATCCTATGCCCTTTTAGGCCACTTGGTGTTACAATGAATCATTTGATTCTTGTTCTCTATGGTGTCACAATGTTTCCATGTTTTTCTTGGGCCCCATGCTGTAACAATCCATCCCTGGCCCTTTTACAACCCCTGGTATCTCAAGGGATCATTAGATTGTTACCTTCCCTTGGGGCACAATGCTTCCTTGCTTCTCTTAACCTCTGTGGTGTCACAATGCATCCCATGCCCTTTTAGGCCACTTCATGTCACAATGCATCATTTGATTCTTGGCCTTCATGGTGTCATAATATTTCCTTGTTTCTATTGGGCCCCATGGTGTCACTATTCGTTCCTGGCCATTTTAGGCCCATTGGTGTCACAAGGGATCCTTAGATTGTTAGCCTCCTTTGGGTCACAATGGTTCCTTGCTTCTCTTAACCCCTGTGGTGTCACAATGCATCCCATGCCCTTTTAGGCCATTTGATGTCACAATGAATCATTTGATTCTTGGCCTCCATGGTGTCATAATGGTTCCTTGCTTCTATTGGGCCCCATGTTGTCACAGTTCATCCCTAGGTCCTTTTGCGCCCGCTGTTGTCAAAATGGATTCTTAGATTGTGAGCCTGCATTGGGTCACAATGGTTCCTTGCTTCTCTTAACCTCTGTGGTGTCACAATGCATCCTATGCCCTTTTAGGCCACTTGGTGTTACAATGAATCATTTGATTCTTGGTCTCTATGGTGTCATAATGTTTCCATGTTTTTCTTGGGCCCCATGCTGTAACAATCCATCCCTGGAACTTTTACAACCCCTGGTGTCACTAGGGATCATTAGATTGTTAGCTTCCCTTGGGGCACAATGGTTCCTTGCTTCTCTTAACCTCTGTGGTGTCACAATGCATCCCATGCCCTTTTAGGCCACTTCATGTCACAATGAATCATTTGATTCTTGGCCCCCATGGTGTCATAATAGTTCCTCGCTTCTATTGGGCCCCATGCTTTCACAAATCATCCCTGGCCCTTTTACAACCCCTGGTGTCACAAGGGATCATTAGATTGTTAGCCTGCATTGGGTCACAATGGTTCCTTGCTTCTCTTAACCTCTGTGCTGTCACAATGCATCCCATGCCCTTTTAGGCTACTTGATGTCACAATGAATCATTTGTTTCTTGGCCTTCATGGTGTCATAATGGTTCCTTGCTTCTATAGGTCCCTATGCTGTCACAGTTCATCCGTGGACCTTTTGCGCCCCCTGGTGTCAATAGGAATTCTTAGATTAGTAGCCTCCATTCTGTCACAATGGTTTCTTCGTTTCCTTAACCCCTGTGGTGTCACAATGCATCCCATGCCCTTTTAGGCCACTTGATGTCACAATGAATCATTTCATTCTGGGCCACATGGTGTCATAATGTTTCCATGCTTTTCTTGGGCCCCATGCTGTAACAATCCATCCCTGGACCTTTTACAACCCCTGGTGACACAAGGGATCATTAGATTGTTAGCCTGCATTGGGTCACAATGGTTCCTTGGTTCTCTTAACCTCTGTGGTGTCACAATGCATCCCATGCCCTTTTAGGCCACTTGATGTCACAATGAATCATTTGATTCTTGGCCTTCATGATGTCATAATATTTCCTTGTTTCTATTGGGCCCCATGGTGTCACTATTCATTCCTGGCCATTTTAGGCCCATTGGTGTCACAAGGGATCATTAGATTGTTAGACTACATTGGGTCACATTGGTTCCTTTCTTCTCTTAACCTCTGTGGTGTCACAATGCATCCCATGCCCTTTTAGGCCACTTGATGTCACAATGAATCATTTGATTCTTGGCCTCCATGGTGGCATAATAGATCCTTGATTCTATTGGTCCCCGTGCTGTAACAATCCATCCCTGGCCCTTTTAGGCCCCCTGGTGACACAAGGGATCATTAGAATGTTAGAGTCCTTTGGGTCACAATGGTTCCTTGCTTCTCTTAACCCCTGTGGTGTCACAATGCATCCCATTCAATTTTAGGGCATTTGATGTCACAATGAATCATTTGATTCTTGGCCTCCATGGTGTCATAATGGTTCCTTCCGTCTATTGGGCCCCATGCTGTCACAGTTCATCCCTGGTCCTTTTGCGCCCCCTGGTGTCAAAAGGGATTCTTAGATTGTTAGCCTGCATTGGGTCACAATGGTTCCTTGCTTCTCTTAACCCCTGTGGTGTCACAATGCATCCTATGCCCTTTTAGGCTACTTGGTGTTACAATGAATCATTTGATTCTTGGTCTCTATGGTGTCATAATGTTTCCATGTTTTTCTTGGGTCCCATGCTGTAACAATCCATCCCTGTTCCTTTTACAACCCCTGGTGTCACAATGGATCATTAGATTGTTAGCTTCCCTTGGGTCACAATGGTTCCTTGCTTCTCTTAACCTATGTGCTGTCACAATGTATTCCATGCCCTTTTAGGCCACTTGGGGTTACAATGAATCATTTGAATCTTGGCCTTCATGGTGTCATAATGGTTCCTTGCTTCTACAGGTCCCTATGCTGTCACAGTTCATCCGTGGTCCTTTTGCGCCCCCTGGTGTCAAAAGGGATTCTTAGATTGTTAGCCTGCATTGGGTCACAATGGTTCCTTTCTTCTCTTAACCTCTGTGTTGTCACAATGCTTCCCATGCCATTTTAGGCCACTTGGTGTTACAATGAATCATTTGATTTTTGGTCTCTATGGTGTAATAATGTTTCCATGTTTTTCTTGGGCCCCATGCTGTAACAATCCATCCCTGGACCTTTTACAACCCCTGGTGTCACAATGGATCATTAGATTGTTAGCTTCCCTTGGGGCACAATGGTTCCTTGCTTCTCTTAACCTCTGTGGTGTCACAATGCATCCCATGCCCTTTTAGGCCACTTGGTGTTACAATGAATCATTTGATTCTTGGCCTCCATGGTGTCATAATAGTTCCTCGCTTCTATTGGGCCCCATGCTTTCACAAATCATCCCTGGCCCTTTTACAACCCCTGGTGTCACAAGGGATCATTAGATTGTTAGCCTGCATTGGGTCACAATGGTTCCTTGCTTCTCTTAACCTCTGTGGTGTCACAATGCATCCCATGCCCTTTTAGGCCACTTCATGTCACAATGCATCATTTGATTCTTGGCCTTCATGGTGTCATAATATTTCCTTGTTTCTATTGGGCCCCATGGTGTCACTATTCGTTCCTGGCCATTTTAGGCCCATTGGTGTCACAAGGGATCATTAGAATGTTAGCCTGCATTGGGTCACAATGGTTCCTTTCTATTCTTAACCTCTGTGCTGTCACAATGCATCCCATGCCCTTTTAGGCTACTTGATGTCACAATGAATCATTTGATTCTTGGCCTTCATGGTGTCATAATGGTTCCTTGCTTACATAGGTCCCTATGCTGTCACAGTTCTTCCGTGGTCCTTTTGCGCCCCCTGGTGTCAATAGGGATTCGTAGATTAATGGCCTCCATTCTGTCACAATGGTTCCTTCGTTTCCTTAACCCCTGTGGTGTCACAATGCATCCCATGCCCTTTTAGGCCACTTGATGTCACAATGAATCATTTGATTCTTGGCCTTCATGGTGTCCTAATAGTTCCTCGCTTCTATTGGGCCCCATGCTTTCACAATTCATCCCTGGCCCTTTTACAAACCCTGGTGTCACAAGGGATCATTAGATTGTTTGCCTGCATTGGGTCACAATGGTTCCTTGCTTCTCTTAACCTCTGTGGTGTCACAATGCATCCCATGCCCTTTTAGGCCACTTGGTGTTACAATGAATCATTTGATTCTTGGTCTCTATGGTGTCATAATGTTTCCATGTTTTTCTTGGGCCCCATGCTGTAACAATCCATCCCTGGCCCTTTTACAACCCCTGGTGTCACAATGGATCATTAGATTGTTAGCTTCCCTTGGGGCACAATGGTTCCTTGCTTCTCTTAACCTCTGTGGTGTCACAATGCATCCCATGCCCTTTTAGGCCACTTGGTGTTACAATGAATCATTTGATTCTTGGCCTCCATGGTGTCATAATAGTTCCTCGCTTCTATTGGGCCCCATGCTTTCACAAATCATCCCTGGCCCTTTTACAACCCCTGGTGTCACAAGGGATCATTAGATTGTTAGCCTGCATTGGGTCACAATGGTTCCTTGCTTCTCTTAACCTCTGTGGTGTCACAATGCATCCCATGCCCTTTTAGGCCACTTCATGTCACAATGCATCATTTGATTCTTGGCCTTCATGGTGTCATAATATTTCCTTGTTTCTATTGGGCCCCATGGTGTCACTATTCGTTCCTGGCCATTTTAGGCCCATTGGTGTCACAAGGGATCATTAGAATGTTAGCCTGCATTGGGTCACATTGGTTCCTTTCTTCTCTTAACCTCTGTGGTGTCACAATGCATCCCATGCCCTTTTAGGCCACTTGATGTCACAATGAATCATTTGATTCTTGGCCTCCATGGTGGCATAATAGATCCTTGATTCTATTGGTCCCCGTGCTGTAACAATCCATCCCTGGCCCTTTTAGGCCCCCTGGTGACACAAGGGATCATTAGAATGTTAGAGTCCTTTGGGTCACAATGGTTCCTTGCTTCTCTTAACCCCTGTGGTGTCACAATGCATCCCATTCAATTTTAGGGCATTTGATGTCACAATGAATCATTTGATTCTTGGCCTCCATGGTGTCATAATGGTTCCTTCCGTCTATTGGGCCCCATGCTGTCACAGTTCATCCCTGGTCCTTTTGCGCCCCCTGGTGTCAAAAGGGATTCTTAGATTGTTAGCCTGCATTGGGTCACAATGGTTCCTTGCTTCTCTTAACCCCTGTGGTGTCACAATGCATCCTATGCCCTTTTAGGCTACTTGGTGTTACAATGAATCATTTGATTCTTGGTCTCTATGGTGTCATAATGTTTCCATGTTTTTCTTGGGTCCCATGCTGTAACAATCCATCCCTGTTCCTTTTACAACCCCTGGTGTCACAATGGATCATTAGATTGTTAGCTTCCCTTGGGTCACAATGGTTCCTTGCTTCTCTTAACCTATGTGCTGTCACAATGTATTCCATGCCCTTTTAGGCCACTTGGGGTTACAATGAATCATTTGAATCTTGGCCTTCATGGTGTCATAATGGTTCCTTGCTTCTACAGGTCCCTATGCTGTCACAGTTCATCCGTGGTCCTTTTGCGCCCCCTGGTGTCAAAAGGGATTCTTAGATTGTTAGCCTGCATTGGGTCACAATGGTTCCTTTCTTCTCTTAACCTCTGTGTTGTCACAATGCTTCCCATGCCATTTTAGGCCACTTGGTGTTACAATGAATCATTTGATTTTTGGTCTCTATGGTGTAATAATGTTTCCATGTTTTTCTTGGGCCCCATGCTGTAACAATCCATCCCTGGACCTTTTACAACCCCTGGTGTCACAATGGATCATTAGATTGTTAGCTTCCCTTGGGGCACAATGGTTCCTTGCTTCTCTTAACCTCTGTGGTGTCACAATGCATCCCATGCCCTTTTAGGCCACTTGGTGTTACAATGAATCATTTGATTCTTGGCCTCCATGGTGTCATAATAGTTCCTCGCTTCTATTGGGCCCCATGCTTTCACAAATCATCCCTGGCCCTTTTACAACCCCTGGTGTCACAAGGGATCATTAGATTGTTAGCCTGCATTGGGTCACAATGGTTCCTTGCTTCTCTTAACCTCTGTGGTGTCACAATGCATCCCATGCCCTTTTAGGCCACTTCATGTCACAATGCATCATTTGATTCTTGGCCTTCATGGTGTCATAATATTTCCTTGTTTCTATTGGGCCCCATGGTGTCACTATTCGTTCCTGGCCATTTTAGGCCCATTGGTGTCACAAGGGATCATTAGAATGTTAGCCTGCATTGGGTCACAATGGTTCCTTTCTATTCTTAACCTCTGTGCTGTCACAATGCATCCCATGCCCTTTTAGGCTACTTGATGTCACAATGAATCATTTGATTCTTGGCCTTCATGGTGTCATAATGGTTCCTTGCTTACATAGGTCCCTATGCTGTCACAGTTCTTCCGTGGTCCTTTTGCGCCCCCTGGTGTCAATAGGGATTCGTAGATTAATGGCCTCCATTCTGTCACAATGGTTCCTTCGTTTCCTTAACCCCTGTGGTGTCACAATGCATCCCATGCCCTTTTAGGCCACTTGATGTCACAATGAATCATTTGATTCTTGGCCTTCATGGTGTCCTAATAGTTCCTCGCTTCTATTGGGCCCCATGCTTTCACAATTCATCCCTGGCCCTTTTACAAACCCTGGTGTCACAAGGGATCATTAGATTGTTTGCCTGCATTGGGTCACAATGGTTCCTTGCTTCTCTTAACCTCTGTGGTGTCACAATGCATCCCATGCCCTTTTAGGCCACTTGGTGTTACAATGAATCATTTGATTCTTGGTCTCTATGGTGTCATAATGTTTCCATGTTTTTCTTGGGCCCCATGCTGTAACAATCCATCCCTGGCCCTTTTACAACCCCTGGTGTCACAATGGATCATTAGATTGTTAGCTTCCCTTGGGGCACAATGGTTCCTTGCTTCTCTTAACCTCTGTGGTGTCACAATGCATCCCATGCCCTTTTAGGCCACTTGGTGTTACAATGAATCATTTGATTCTTGGCCTCCATGGTGTCATAATAGTTCCTCGCTTCTATTGGGCCCCATGCTTTCACAAATCATCCCTGGCCCTTTTACAACCCCTGGTGTCACAAGGGATCATTAGATTGTTAGCCTGCATTGGGTCACAATGGTTCCTTGCTTCTCTTAACCTCTGTGGTGTCACAATGCATCCCATGCCCTTTTAGGCCACTTCATGTCACAATGCATCATTTGATTCTTGGCCTTCATGGTGTCATAATATTTCCTTGTTTCTATTGGGCCCCATGGTGTCACTATTCGTTCCTGGCCATTTTAGGCCCATTGGTGTCACAAGGGATCATTAGAATGTTAGCCTGCATTGGGTCACAATGGTTCCTTTCTTCTCTTAACCTCTGTGCTGTCACAATGCATCCCATGCCCTTTTAGGCTACTTGATGTCACAATGAATCATTTGATTCTTGGCCTTCATGGTGTCATAATGGTTCCTTGCTTACATAGGTCCCTATGCTGTCACAGTTCATCCGTGGTCCTTTTGCGCCCCCTGGTGTCAATAGGGATTCGTAGATTAATAGCCTCCATTCTGTCACAAAGGTTCCTTCGTTTCCTTAACCCCTGTGGTGTCACAATGCATCCCATGCCCTTTTAGGCCACTTGATGTCACAATGAATCATTTGATTCTTGGCCTTCATGGTGTCCTAATAGTTCCTCGCTTCTATTGGGCCCCATGCTTTCACAATTCATCCCTGGCCCTTTTACAAACCCTGGTGTCACAAGGGATCATTAGATTGTTTGCCTGCATTGGGTCACAATGGTTCCTTGCTTCTCTTAACCTCTGTGGTGTCACAATGCATCCCATGCCCTTTTAGGCCACTTGGTGTTACAATGAATCATTTGATTCTTGGTCTCTATGGTGTCATAATGTTTCCATGTTTTTCTTGGGCCCCATGCTGTAACAATCCATCCCTGGCCCTTTTACAACCCCTGGTGTCACAATGGATCATTAGATTGTTAGCTTCCCTTGGGGCACAATGGTTCCTTGCTTCTCTTAACCTCTGTGGTGTCACAATGCATTCCATGCCCTTTTAGGCCACTTTGTGTCACAATGAATCATTTGATTCTTGGCCTCCATGGTGTCATAATGGTTCCTTGCTTCTATTGGGCCCCATGCTGTCACAGTTCATCCCTGGTCCTTTTGCGCCCCCTGGTGTCAAAAGGGATTCTTAGATTGTTAGCCTGCATTGGGTCACAATGGTTCCTTGCTTCTCTTAACCTCTGTGGTGTCACAATGCATCCTATGCCCTTTTAGGCCACTTGGTGTTACAATGAATCATTTGATTCTTGTTCTCTATGGTGTCACAATGTTTCCATGTTTTTCTTGGGCCCCATGCTGTAACAATCCATCCCTGGCCCTTTTACAACCCCTGGTATCTCAAGGGATCATTAGATTGTTACCTTCCCTTGGGGCACAATGCTTCCTTGCTTCTCTTAACCTCTGTGGTGTCACAATGCATCCCATGCCCTTTTAGGCCACTTCATGTCACAATGCATCATTTGATTCTTGGCCTTCATGGTGTCATAATATTTCCTTGTTTCTATTGGGCCCCATGGTGTCACTATTCGTTCCTGGCCATTTTAGGCCCATTGGTGTCACAAGGGATCCTTAGATTGTTAGCCTCCTTTGGGTCACAATGGTTCCTTGCTTCTCTTAACCCCTGTGGTGTCACAATGCATCCCATTCACTTTTAGGCCATTTGATGTCACAATGAATCATTTGATTCTTGGCCTCCATGGTGTCATAATGGTTCCTTGCTTCTATTGGGCCCCATGTTGTCACAGTTCATCCCTAGGTCCTTTTGCGCCCGCTGTTGTCAAAATGGATTCTTAGATTGTGAGCCTGCATTGGGTCACAATGGTTCCTTGCTTCTCTTAACCTCTGTGGTGTCACAATGCATCCTATGCCCTTTTAGGACACTTGGTGTTACAATGAATCATTTGATTCTTGGTCTCTATGGTGTCATAATGTTTCCATGTTTTTCTTGGGCCCCATGCTGTAACAATCCATCCCTGGAACTTTTAAAACCCCTGGTGTCACTAGGGATCATTAGATTGTTAGCTTCCCTTGGGGCACAATGGTTCCTTGCTTCTCTTAACCTCTGTGGTGTCACAATGCATCCCATGCCCTTTTAGGCCACTTCATGTCACAATGAATCATTTGATTCTTGGCCCCCATGGTGTCATAATAGTTCCTCGCTTCTATTGGGCCCCATGCTTTCACAAATCATCCCTGGCCCTTTTACAACCCCTGGTGTCACAAGGGATCATTAGATTGTTAGCCTGCATTGGGTCACAATGGTTCCTTGCTTCTCTTAACCCCTGTGGTGTCACAATGCATCCCATGCCCTTTTAGGCTACTTGGTGTTACAATGAATCATTTGATTCTTGGTCTCTATGGTGTCATAATGTTTCCATGTTTTTCTTGGGTCCCATGCTGTAACAATCCATCCCTGTTCCTTTTACAACCCCTGGTGTCACAATGGATCATTAGATTGTTAGCTTCCCTTGGGTCACAATGGTTCCTTGCTTCTCTTAACCTCTGTGCTGTCACAATGCATTCCATGCCCTTTTAGGCCACTTGGGGTTACAATGAATCATTTGAATCTTGGCCTTCATGGTGTCATAATGGTTCCTTGCTTCTACAGGTCCCTATGCTGTCACAGTTCATCCGTGGTCCTTTTGCGCCCCCTGGTGTCAAAAGGGATTCTTAGATTGTTAGCCTGCATTGGGTCACAATGGTTCCTTTCTTCTCTTAACCTCTGTGTTGTCACAATGCTTCCCATGCCATTTTAGGCCACTTGGTGTTACAATGAATCATTTGATTTTTGGTCTCTATGGTGTAATAATGTTTCCATGTTTTTCTTGGGCCCCATGCTGTAACAATCCATCCCTGGACCTTTTACAACCCCTGGTGTCACAATGGATCATTAGATTGTTAGCTTCCCTTGGGGCACAATGGTTCCTTGCTTCTCTTAACCTCTGTGGTGTCACAATGCATCCCATGCCCTTTTAGGCCACTTGGTGTTACAATGAATCATTTGATTCTTGGCCTCCATGGTGTCATAATAGTTCCTCGCTTCTATTGGGCCCCATGCTTTCACAAATCATCCCTGGCCCTTTTACAACCCCTGGTGTCACAAGGGATCATTAGATTGTTAGCCTGCATTGGGTCACAATGGTTCCTTGCTTCTCTTAACCTCTGTGGTGTCACAATGCATCCCATGCCCTTTTAGGCCACTTCATGTCACAATGCATCATTTGATTCTTGGCCTTCATGGTGTCATAATATTTCCTTGTTTCTATTGGGCCCCATGGTGTCACTATTCGTTCCTGGCCATTTTAGGCCCATTGGTGTCACAAGGGATCATTAGAATGTTAGCCTGCATTGGGTCACAATGGTTCCTTTCTATTCTTAACCTCTGTGCTGTCACAATGCATCCCATGCCCTTTTAGGCTACTTGATGTCACAATGAATCATTTGATTCTTGGCCTTCATGGTGTCATAATGGTTCCTTGCTTACATAGGTCCCTATGCTGTCACAGTTCTTCCGTGGTCCTTTTACGCCCCCTGGTGTCAATAGGGATTCGTAGATTAATGGCCTCCATTCTGTCACAATGGTTCCTTCGTTTCCTTAACCCCTGTGGTGTCACAATGCATCCCATGCCCTTTTAGGCCACTTGATGTCACAATGAATCATTTGATTCTTGGCCTTCATGGTGTCCTAATAGTTCCTCGCTTCTATTGGGCCCCATGCTTTCACAATTCATCCCTGGCCCTTTTACAAACCCTGGTGTCACAAGGGATCATTAGATTGTTAGCCTGCATTGGGTCACAATGGTTCCTTGCTTCTCTTAACCTCTGTGGTGTCACAATGCATCCCATGCCCTTTTAGGCCACTTGGTGTTACAATGAATCATTTGATTCTTGGTCTCTATGGTGTCATAATGTTTCCATGTTTTTCTTGGGCCCCATGCTGTAACAATCCATCCCTGGCCCTTTTACAACCCCTGGTGTCACAATGGATCATTAGATTGTTAGCTTCCCTTGGGGCACAATGGTTCCTTGCTTCTCTTAACCTCTGTGGTGTCACAATGCATTCCATGCCCTTTTAGGCCACTTTGTGTTACAATGAATCATTTGATTCTTGGCCTTCATGGTGTCATAATGGTTCCTTGCTTCTATAGGTCCCTATGCTGTCACAGTTCATCCGGGGTCCTTTTGCGCCCCCTGGTGTCAATAGGGATTCTTAGATTAATAGCCTCCATTCTTTCACAATGGTTCCTTAGTTTCCTTAACCCCTGTGGTGTCACAATGCATCCCATGCCCTTTTAGGCCACTTGATGTCACAATGAATCATTTGATTCTTGGCCTCCATGGTGTCATAATAGTTCCTCGCTTCTATTAGCCCCCATGCTTTCACAGTTCATCCCTGGTCCTTTTGCGCCCCCTGGTGTCAAAAGGGATTCTTAGATTGTTAGCCTGCATTGGGTCACAATGGTTCCTTAGTTTCCTTAACCCCTGAGGCGTCACAATGCATCCCATGCCCTTTTAGGCCACTTGGTGTTACAATGAATCATTTGATTCTTGGCCTCCATGGTGGCATAAGAGTTCCTCGCTTCTATTGTGCCCCATGCTTTCACAATTCATCCCTGGCCCTTTTACAACCCCTGGTGTCACTAGGGATCATTAGATTGTTAGCCTCCATTCTGTCACAATGGTTCCTTAGTTTCCTTAACCCCTGTGGTGTCACAATGCATCCCATGCCCTTTTAGGCCACTTGATGTCACAATGAATCATTTGATTCTTGGCCTCCATGGTGTCATAATAGTTCCTCGCTTCTATTGGGCCCCATGCTTTCACAATTCATCCCTGGCCCTTTTACAACCCCTGGTGTCACAAGGGATCATTAGATTGTTAGCCTGCATTGGGTCACAATGGTTCCCTTCTTCTCTTTTCCTCTGTGGTATCACAATGCACTCCAAGCTCTTTTAGGCCACTTGATGTCACAATGAATCATTTGATCCTTGGCCTCCATCGTGTCATAATGGTTCCTCGCTTCTATTGGGCCCCATGCTGTAACAATTCATCCCTGGCCCTTTTACAACCCCTGGTGTCACAATGGATCATTAGATTGTTAGCTTCCCTTGGCGCACAATGGTTCCTTGCTTCTCTTAACCTCTGTGGTGTCACAATGCATTCCATGCCCTTTTAGGCCACTTGATGTCACAATGAATCATTTGATCCTTGGCCTCCATGGTGTCATAATAGTTCCTCGCTTCTATTGGGCCCCATGCTTTCACAAATCATCCCTGGCCCTTTTAAAACCCCTGGTGTCACAAGGGATCATTAGATTGTTAGCCTGCATTGGGTCACAATGGTTCCTTGCTTCTCTTAACCTCTGTGCTGTCACAATGCATCCCATGCCCTTTTAGGCCACTTGATGTCACAATGAATCATTTGATTCTGGGCCACATGGTGTCATAATGTTTCCATGTTTTTCTTGGGCCCCATGCTGTAACAATCCATCCCTGGACCTTTTACAACCCCTGGTGACAATAGGGATCATTAGATTGTTAGCCTGCATTGGGTCACAATGGTTCCTTGCTTCTCTTAACCTCTGTGGTGTCACAATGCATCCCATGTCCTTTTAGGCCACTTCATGTCACAATGAATCATTTGATTCTTGGCCTTCATGGTGTCATAATATTTCCTTGTTTCTATTGGGCCCCATGGGGTCACTATTCGTTCCTGGCCATTTTAGGCCCATTGGTGTCATAAGGGATCATTAGATTGTTAGACTGCATTGGGTCACATTAGTTCCTTTCTTCTCTTAACCTCTGTGGTGTCACAATGCATAGCATGCCCTTTTAGGCTACTTGATGTCACAATGAATCATTTGATTCTTGGCCTCCATGGTGTCATAATAGATCCTTGATTCTATTGGTCCCCGTGCTGTAACAATCCATCCCTGGTCCTTTTACGCCCCCTGGTGACACAAGGGATCATTAGATTGTTAGCCTCCTTTGGGTCACAATGGATCCTTGCTTCTCTTAACCCCTGTGGTGTCACAATGCATCCCATTCACTTTTATGCCATTTGATGTCACAATGAATCATTTGATTCTTCGCCTCCATGGTGTCATAATGGTTCCTTTCGTCTATTGGGCCCCATGCTGTCACAGTTCATCCCTGGTCCTTTTGCGCCCCCTGGTGTCAAAAGGGATTCTTAGATTGTTAGCCTGCATTGGGTCACAATGGATCCTTGCTTCTCTTAACCTCTGTGGAGTCACAATGCATCCTATGCCCTTTTAGGCCACTTGGTGTTACAATGAATCATTTGATTCTTGGTCTCTATGGTGTAATAATGTTTCCATGTTTTTCTTGGGCCCCATGCTGTAAAAATCCATCCCTGGCCCTTTTACAACCCCTGGTGTCACTAGGGATCATTAGATTGTTAGCCTCCATTCTGTCACAATGGTTCCTTAGTTTCCTTAACCCCTGTGGTGTCACAATGCATCCCATGCCCTTTTAGGCCACTTGATGTCACAATGAATCATTTGATTCTTGGCCTCCATGGTGTCATAATGGTTCCTTGCTTCTATAGGTCCCTATGCTGTCACAGTTCATCCGTGGTCCTTTTGCGCCCCCTGGTGTCAATACGGATTCTTAGATTAATAGCCTCCATTCTGTCACAATGGTTCATTAGTTTCCTTAACCTCTGTGGTGTCACAATGCATCCCATGCCCTTTTAGGCCACTTGATGTCACAATGAATCATTTGATTCTTGGCCTCCATGGTGTCATAATAGTTCCTCACTTCTATTGGGCCCCATGGTGTCACTATTCGTTCCTGGCCATTTTAGGCCCATTGGTGTCACAAGGGATCATTAGAGTGTTAGCCTGCATTGGGTCACAATGTTTCCTTTCTTCTCTTAACCTCTGTGCTGTAACGATGCATCACCTTCCCTTTTAGGCCACTTGATGTCACAATGAATCATTTGATTCTTGGCCTTCATGGTGTCATAATGGTTCCTTGCTTCTATAGGTCCCTATGCTGTCACAGTTCATCCGTGGTCCTTTTGCGCCCCCTGGTGTCAATAGGGATTCTTAGATTAATAGCGTCCATTCTGTCACAATGGTTCCTTCGTTTCCTTAACCCCTGTGGTGTCACAATGCATCCCATGCCCTTTTAGGCCACTTGATGTCACAATGAATCATTTGATTCTTGGTCTCCATGGTGTCATAATGGTTCCTTGCTTCTATTAGGCCCCATGCTGTCACAGTTCATCCCTGGTCCTTTTGCGCCCCCTGGTGTCAAAAGGCATTCTTAGATTGTTAGCCTGCATTGGGTCACAATGCTTCCTTAGTTTCCTTAACCCCTGAGGCGTCACAATGCATCCCATGCCCTTTTAGGACACTTGGTGTTACAATGAATCATTTGATTCTTGGCCTCCATCGTGTTATAATAGTTCCTCGCTTCTATTGGGCCCCATGCTTTCACAATTCATCCCTGGCCCTTTTACAACCCCTGGTGTCACTAGGGATCATTAGGTTGTTAGCCTCCATTCTGTCACAATGGTTCCTTAGTTTCCTTAACCCCTGTGGTGTCACAATGCATCCCAGGCCCTTTTAGGCCACTTGATGTCACAATGAATCATTTGATCCTTGGCCTCCATGGTGTCATAATAGTTCCTCGCTTCTATTGGGCCCCATGCTTTCACAATTCATCCCTGGCCCTTTTACAACCCCTGGTGTCACTAGGGATCATTAGATTGTTAGCCTGCATTGGGTCACAATGGTTCCCTTGTTTCCTTAACCTCTGTGGTGTCACAATGCATCCCATGCCCTTTTAGGCCACTTCATGTCACAATGAATCATTTGATTCTGGGCCACATGGTGTCATAATGTTTCCATGTTTTATTGGGCCCCATGCTGTAACAATCCATCCCTGGACCTTTTACAACCCCTGGTGTCACTAGGGATCATTAGATTTTTAGCTTCCCTTGGGTCACAATGGTTCCTTGCTTCTCTTAACCTCTGTGGTGTCACAATGCACTCCAAGCTCTTTTAGGCCACTTCATGTCACAATGAATCATTTGATTCTTGGCCTTCATGGTGTCATAATATTTCCTTGTTTCTATTGGGCCCCATGCTGTCACTATTCGTTCCTGGCCATTTTAGGCCCATTAGGTGTCACAAGGGATCATTAGATTGTTAGCCTGCATTGGGTCACAATGGTTCCTTTCTTCTCTTAACCTCTGTGCTGTCACAATGCATCCCATGCCCTTTTAGGCTACTTGATGTCACAATGAATCATTTGATTCTTGGCCTCCATGGTGTCATAATAGATCCTTGATTCTATTGGTCCCCGTGCTGTAACAATCCATCCCGGGCCCTTTTAGGCCCCCTGGTGACACAAGGGATCATTAGATTGTTAGCCTCCTTTGGGTCACAATGGTTCCTTGCTTCTCTTAACCCCTGTGGTGTCACAATGCATCCCATTCACTTTTAGGCCATTTGATGTCTCAATGAATCATTTGATTCTTGGCCTCCATGGTGTAATAATGGTTCCTTGCTTCTATTGGGCCCCATGCTGTCACAGTTCATCCCTGGTCCTTTTGCGCCCCCTGGTGTCAAAAGGGATTCTTAGATTGTTAGCCTGCATTGGGTCACAATGGTTCCTTGCTTCTCTTAACCTCTGTGGTGTCACAATGCATCCTATGCCCTTTTAGGCCACTTGGTGTTACAATGAATCATTTGATTCTTGTTCTCTATGGTGTCACAATGTTTCCATGTTTTTCTTGGGCCCCATGCTGTAACAATCCATCCCTGGCCCTTTTACAACCCCTGGTGTCACAATGGATCATTAGATTGTTAGCTTCCCTTGGGGCACAATGCTTCCTTGCTTCTCTTAACCTCTGTGGTGTCACAATGCATCCCATGCCCTTTTAGGCCACTTCATGTCACAATGCATCATTTGATTCTTGGCCTTCATGGTGTCATAATATTTCCTTGTTTCTATTGGGCCCCATGGTGTCACTATTCGTTCCTGGCCATTTTAGGCCCATTGGTGTCACAAGGGATCCTTAGATTGTTAGCCTCCTTTGGGTCACAATGGTTCCTTGCTTCTCTTAACCCCTGTGGTGTCACAATGCATCCCATGCCCTTTTAGGCCATTTGATGTCACAATGAATCATTTGATTCTTGGCCTCCATGGTGTCATAATGGTTCCTTGCTTCTATTGGGCCCCATGCTGTCACAGTTCATCCCTAGGTCCTTTTGCGCCCGCTGTTGTCAAAATGGATTCTTAGATTGTGAGCCTGCATTGGGTCACAATGGTTCCTTGCTTCTCTTAACCTCTGTGGTGTCACAATGCATCCTATGCCCTTTTAGGCCACTTGGTGTTACAATGAATCATTTGATTCTTGGTCTCTATGGTGTCATAATGTTTCCATGTTTTTCTTGGGCCCCATGCTGTAACAATCCATCCCTGGACCTTTTACAACCCCTGGTGTCACTAGGGATCATTAGATTGTTAGCTTCCCTTGGGGCACAATGGTTCCTTGCTTCTCTAAACCTCTGTGGTGTCACAATGCATCCCATGCCCTTTTAGGCCACTTCATGTCACAATGAATCATTTGATTCTTGGCCCCCATGGTGTCATAATAGTTCCTCGCTTCTATTGGGCCCCATGCTTTCACAAATCATCCCTGGCCCTTTTACAACCCCTGGTGTCACAAGGGATCATTAGATTGTTAGCCTGCATTGGGTCACAATGGTTCCTTGCTTCTCTTAACCTCTGTGGTGTCACAATGCATCCCATGCCCTTTTAGGCCACTTGATGTCACAATGAATCATTTGATTCTGGGCCACATGGTGTCATAATGTTTCCATGCTTTTCTTGGGCCCCATGCTGTAACAATCCATCCCTGGACCTTTTACAACCCCTGGTGACACAAGGGATCATTAGATTGTTAGCCTGCATTGGGTCACAATGGTTCCTTGGTTCTCTTAACCTCTGTGGTGTCACAATGCATCCCATGCCCTTTTAGGCCACTTGATGTCACAATGAATCATTTGATTCTTGGCCTCCATGGTGTCATAATTGTTCCTTGCTTCTATTAGGCCCCATGCTGTCACAGTTCATCCGTGGTCCTTTTACGCCCCCTGGTGTCAAAAGGGATTCTTAGATTGTTAGCCTGCATTGGGTCACAATGGTTCCTTAGTTTCCTTAACCCCTGAGGCGTCACAATGCATCCCATGCCCTTTTAGGCCACTTGATGTCACAATGAATCATTTGATCCTTGGCCTCCATGGTGTCATAATAGTTCCTCGCTTCTATTGGGCCCCATGCTTTCTCAATTCATCCCTGGCCCTTTTACAACCCCTGGTGTCACTAGGGATCATTAGATTGTTAGCCTGCATTGGGTCGCAATGGTTCCTTGCTTCTCTTAACCTCTGTGGTGTCACAATGCATCCCATGCCCTTTTAGGCCACTTGATGTCACAATGAATCATTTGATTCTGGGCCACATGGTGTCATAATGTTTCCATGTTTTTATTGGGCCCCATGCTGTAACAATCCATCCCTGGACCTGTTACAACCCCTGGTGACACAAGGGATCATTAGATTGTTAGCCTGCATTGGGTCACAATGGTTCCTTGCTTCTCTTAACCTCTGTGGTGTCACAATGCATCCCATGCCCTTTTAGGCCACTTCATGTCACAATGAATCATTTGATTCTTGGCCTTCATGGTGTCATAATATTTCCTTGTTTCTATTGGGCCCCATGGTGTCACTATTCGTTCCTGGCCATTTTAGGCCCATTGGTGTCACAAGGGATCATTAGATTGTTAGCCTGCATTGGGTCACAATGGTTCCTTTCTTCTCCTAACCTCTGTGGTGTCACAATGCATCCCATGCCCTTTTAGGCTACTTGATGTCACAATGAATCATTTGATTCTTGGCCTCCATGGTGGCATAATAGATCCTTGATTCTATTGGTCCCCGTGCTGTAACAATCCATCCCTGGCCCTTTTACGCCCCTTGGTGTCACAAGGGATTCTTAGATTATTAGCCTGCATTGGGTCACAATGGTTCCTTGCTTCTCTTAACACCTGTGGTGTCACAATGCATCCCATTCACTTTTAGGCCATTTGATGTCACAATGAATCATTTGATTCTTGGCCTCCATGGTGTCATAATAGATCCTTGATTCTATTGGGCCCCATGCTTTCACAATTCATCCCTGGCCCTTTTACAACCCCTGGTGACACAAGGGATCATTAGATTGTTAGCCTGCACTGGGTCACAATGGTTCCTTTCTTTTCTTAACCTCTGTGCTGTCACAATGCATCCCATGCCCTTTTAGGCCACTTGGTGTTACAATGAATCATTTGATCCTTGGCCTCCATGGTGTCATAATAGTTCCTCGCTTCTATTGGGCCCCATGCTTTCACATTTCATCCCTGGCCCTTTTACAACCCCTGGTGTCACAAGGGATCATTAGATTGTTAGCCTGCATTGGGTCACAATGGTTCCTTGCTTCTCTTAACCTCTGTGGTGTCACAATGCATCCCATGCCCTTTTAGGCCACTTCATGTCACAATGAATCATTTGATTCTTCGTCTCCATGGTGTCATAATAGTTCCATGTTTTTCTTGGGCCCCATGCTGTAACAATCCATCCCTGGCCCTTTTACAACCCCTGGTGTCACAAGGGATCATTAGATTGTTAGCCTGCATTGGGTCACAATGGTTCCTTGCTTCTCTTAACCTCTGTGGTGTCACAATGCATCCCATGCCCTTTTAGGCCACTTGATGTCACAATGAATAATTTGATTCTTGGCCTCCATGGTGTCATAATAGATCCTTGATTCTATTGGTCCTGGTGCTGTAACAATCCATCCCTGGCCCTTTTACAACCCCTGGTGTCACAAGGGATCATTAGATTGTTAGCCTGCATTGGGTCACAATGGTTCCTTGCTTCTCTTAACCCCTGAGGCGTCACAATGCATCCCATGCCCTTTTAGGCCACTTGGTGTTACAATGACTCATTTGATTCTTGGTCTCTATGGTGTCATAATGTTTCCATGTTTTTCTTGGGCCCCATGCTGTAACAATCCATCCCTGGCCCTTTTACAACCCCTGGTGCCACAAGGGATCATTAGATTGTTAGCCTGCATTGGGTCACAATGGTTCCTTGCTTCTCTTAACCTCTGTGGTGTCACAATGCATCCCATGCCCTTTTAGGCCACTTGATGTCACAATGAATCATTTGATCCTTGGCCTCCATGGTGTCATAATAGTTCCTCGCTTCTATTGGGCCCCATGCTTTCACAATTCATCCCTGGCCCTTTTACAACCCCTGGTGTCACAAGGGATCATTAGATTGTTAGCCTGCATTGGGTCACAATGGTTCCCTTCTTCTCTTTTCCTCTGTGGTGTCACAATGCATCCCATGCCCTTTTAGGCCACTTGATGTCACAATGAATCATTTGATTCTGGGCCACATGGTGTCGTAATGTTTCCATGTTTTATTGGGCCCCATGGGGTCACTATTCGTTCGTGGCCATTTTAGGCCCATTGGTGTCACAAGGGATCATTAGATTGTTAGCCTGAATTGGGTCACATTGGTTCCTTGCTTCTCTTAACCTCTGTGGTGTCACAATGCATCCCATGTCCTTTTAGGCTACTTGATGTCACTATGAATCATTTGATTCTTGGCCTCCATGGTGTCATAATAGATCCTTGATTCTATTGGTCCCCGTGCTGTAACAATCCATCCCTGGCCCTTTTACGCCCCTTGGTGTCATAAGGGATTCTTAGATTATTAGCCTGCATTGGGTCACAATGGTTCCTTGCTTCTCTTAACACCTGTGGTGTCACAATGCATCCCATTCACTTTTAGGCCATTTGATGTCACAATGAATCATTTGATTCTTGGCCTCCATGGTGTCATAATAGATCCTTGATTCTATTGGTCCCCATGCTGAAACAATCCATCCCTGGTCCTTTTACAACCCCTGGTGCCACAAGGGATCATTAGATTTTTAGCCTGCACTGGGTCACAGTGGTTCCTTTCTTCTCTTAACCTCTGTGCTGTCACAATGCATCCCATGCCCTTTTAGGCCACTTGATGTCACAATGAATCATTTGATTCTTGGCCTCCATGGTGTCATAATAGTTCCTCGCTTCTATTGGGCCCCATGCTTTCACAATTCATCCCTGGCCCTTTTACAACCCCTGGTGTCACAAGGGATCATTAGATTGTTAGCCTGCATTGGGTCACAATGGTTCCTTGCTTCTCTTAACCTCTGTGGTGTCACAATGCATCCCATGCCCTTTTAGGCCACTTCATGTCACAATGAATCATTTGATTCTTGGCCTCCATGGTGTCATAATAGATCCTTGATTCTATTGGTCCCCGTGCTGTAACAATCCATCCCTGGCACTTTTAGGCCCCCTGGTGACACAAGGGATCATTAGATTGTTAGCCTACTTTGGGTCACAATGGTTCCTTGCTTCTCTTAACCCCTGTGGTGTCACAATGCATCCCATTCACTTTTCGGCCATTTGATGTCACAATGAATCATTTGATTCTTGGCCTCCATGGTGTCATAATGGTTCCTTGCTTCTATAGGTCCCTATGCTGTCACAGTTCATCCGTGGTCCTTTTGCGCCCCCTGGTGTCAAAAGGGATTCTTAGATTGTTAGCCTGCATTGGGTCACAATGGTTCCTTTCTTCTCTTAACCTCTGTGGTGTCACAATGCTTCCCATGCCATTTTAGGCCACTTGGTGTTACAATGAATCATTTGATTCTTGGTCTCTATGGTGTAATAATGTTTCCATGTTTTTCTTGGTCCCCGTGCTGTAACAATCCATCCCTGGCCCTTTTACAACCCCTGGTGTCACAATGGACCATTAGATTGTTAGCTTCCCTTGGGGCACAATGGTTCCTTGCTTCTCTTAACCTCTGTGGTGTCACAATGCATCCCATGCCCTTTTAGGCCACTTGGTGTTACAATGAATCATTTGATTCTTGGCCTCCATGGTGTCATAATGGTTCCTTGCTTCTATAGGTCCCTGTACTGTCACAGTTCATCCGTGGTCCTTTTGGGCCCCCTGGTGACAATAGGGATTCTTAGATTAATAGCCTCCATTCTGTCACAATGCTTCCTTAGTTTCCTTAACCCCTGTGCTGTCACAATGCATCCCATGCCCTTTTAGGCCACTTGATGTCACAATGAATCATTTGATTCTTGGCCTCCATGGTGTCATAATAGTTCCTCGCTTCTATTGGGCCCCATGCTGTCACAATTAATCCCTGGCCCTTTTACAACCCCTGGTGTCACTAGGGATCATTAGATTGTTAGCCTCCATTCTGTCACAATGTTTCCTTAGTTTCCTTAACCCCTGTGGTGTTACAATGCATCCCATGCCCTTTTAGGCCACTTGATGTCACAATGAATCATTTGATTCTTGGCCTCCATGGTGTCATAATGGTTCCTTGCTTCTATAGGTCCCTATGCTGTCACAGTTCATCCGTGGTCCTTTTTCGCCCCCGGGTGTCAAAAGGGATTCTTAGATTGTTAGCCTGCATTGGGTCACAATGGTTCCCTTCTTCTCTTTTCCTCTGTGGTGTCACAATGCCGTCCAAGCTCTTTTAGGCCACTTGATGTCACAATGAATCATTTGATTCTTGGCCTGCATGGTGTCATAATTGTTCCTTGCTTCTATTGGGCCCCATGCTTTCACAATTCATCCCTGGCCCTTTTACAACCCCTGGTGTCACTAGGGATCATTAGATTGTTAGCCTGCATTGGGTCACAATGGTTCCCTAGTTTCCTTAACCTCTGTGGTGTCACAATGCATCCCATGCCCTTTTAGGCCACTTGATGTCACAATGAATCATTTGATTCTGGGCCACATGGTGTCATAATGTTTCCATGTTTTATTGGGCCCCATGCTGTAACAATCCATCCCTGGACCTTTTACAACCCCTGGTGTCACAAGGGATCATTAGATTGTTAGCTTCCCTTGGGTCACAATGGTTCCTTGCTTCTCTTAACCTCTGTGGTGTCACAATGCATCCCATGCCCTTTTAGGCCACTTCATGTCACAATGAATCATTTGATTCTTGGCCTTCATGGTGTCATAATATTTCCTTGTTTCTATTGGGCCCCATGGTGTCACTATTCGTTCCTGGCCATTTTAGGCCCATTGGTGTCACAAGGGATCATTAGATTGCTAGCCTGCATTGGGTCACAATGGTTCCTTTCTTCTATTAACCTCTGTGCTGTCACAATGCATCCCATGCCCATTTAGGCTACTTGATGTCACAATGAATCATATGATTCTTGGCCTTCATGGTGTCATAATGGTTCCTTGCTTCTATAGGTCCCTGTACTGTCACAGTTCATCCGTGGTCCTTTTGGGCCCCCTGGTGTCAATAGGGATTCTTAGATTAATAGCCTCCATTCTGTCACAATGCTTCCTTAGTTTCCTTAACCCCTGAGGCGTCACAATGCATCCCATGCCCTTTTAGGCCACTTGATGTCACAATGAATCATTTGATTCTTGGCCTCCATGGTGTCATAATAGTTCCTCGCTTCTATTCGGCCCCATGCTGTCACAATTAATCCCTGGCCCTTTTACAACCCCTGGTGTCACAAGGGATCATTAGATTGTTAGCCTCCATTCTGTCACAATGTTTCCTTAGTTTCCTTAACCCCTGTGGTGTTACAATGCATCCCATGCCCTTTTAGGCCACTTGATGTCACAATGAATCATTTGATTCTTGGCCTCCATGGTGTCATAATGGTTCCTTGCTTCTATAGGTCCCTATGCTGTCACAGTTCATCCGTGGTCCTTTTTCGCCCCCGGGTGTCAAAAGGGATTCTTAGATTGTTAGCCTGCATTGGGTCACAATGGTTCCCTTCTTCTCTTTTCCTCTGTGGTGTCACAATGCAGTCCAAGCTCTTTTAGGCCACTTGATGTCACAATGAATCATTTGATTCTTGGCCTCCATGGTGTCATAATTGTTCCTTGCTTCTATTAGGCCCCATGCTGTCACAGTTCATCCCTGGTCCTTTTGCGCCCCCTGGTGTCAAAAGGGATCCTTAGATTGTTAGCCTGCATTGGGTCACAATGGTTCCTTAGTTTCCTTAACCTCTGTGCTGTCACAATGCATCCCATGCCCTTTTAGGCCACTTGATGTCACAATGAATCATTTGATTCTTGGCCTCCATGGTGTCATAATAGTTCCTCGCTTCTATTGGGCCCCATGCTTTCACAATTCATCCCTGGCCCTTTTACAACCCCTGGTGTCACTAGGGATCATTAGATTGTTAGCCTGCATTGGGTCGCAATGGTTCCCTAGTTTCCTTAACCTCTGTGGTGTCACAATGCATCCCATGCCCTTTTAGGCCACTTGATGTCACAATGAATCATTTGATTCTGGGCCACATGGTGTCATAATGTTTCCATGTTTTATTGGGCCCCATGCTGTAACAATCCATCCCTGGACCTTTTACAACCCCTGGTGTCACAAGGGATCATTAGATTGTTAGCTTCCCTTGGGTCACAATGGTTCCTTGCTTCTCTTAACCTCTGTGGTGTCACAATGCATCCCATGCCCTTTTAGGCCACTTCATGTCACAATGAATCATTTGATTCTTGGCCTTCATGCTGTCATAATATTTCCTTGTTTCTATTGGGCCCCATGGTGTCACTATTCGTTCCTGGCCATTTTAGGCCCATTGGTGTCACAAGGGATCATTAGATTGCTAGCCTGCATTGGGTCACAATGGTTCCTTTCTTCTATTAACCTCTGTGCTGTCACAATGCATCCCATGCCCTTTTAGGCTACTTGATGTCACAATGAATCATATGATTCTTGGCCTTCATGGTGTCATAATGGTTCCTTGCTTCCATAGGTCCCTATGCTGTCACAGTTCATCCGTGGTCCTTTTGCGCCCCCTGGTGTCAATAGGAATTCTTAGATTAATAGCCTCCATTCTGTCACAATGGTTCCTTCGTTTCCTTAACCCCTGTGGTGTCACAATGCATCCCATGCCCTTTTAGGCCACTTGATGTCACAATGAATCATTTGATTCTTGGCCCCCATGGTGTCATAATAGTTCCTCGCTTCTTTTGGGACCCATGCTGTAACAATCCATCCCTGGCCCTTTTACAACCCCTGGTGTCACTAGGGATCATTAGATTGTTAGCTTCCCTTGGGGCACAATGGTTCCTTGCTTCTCTTAACCCCTGTGGTGTCACAATGCATCCTATGCCCTTTTAGGCCACTTGATGTCACAATGAACCATTTGATTCTTGGCCTCCATGGTGTCATAATAGTTCCTCGCTTCTATTGGGCCCCATGCTTTCACAATTCATCCCTGGCCCTTTTACAACCCCTGGTGTCACAAGGGATCATTAGATTGTTAGCCTGCATTGGGTCACAATGGTTCCTTGCTTCTCTTAACCTCTGTGGTGTCACAATGCATCCCATGCCCTTTTAGGCCACTTGATGTCACAATGAATCATTTGATTCTGGGCCACATGGTGTCATAATGTTTCCATGTTTTTATTGGGCCCCATGCTGTAACAATCCATCCCTGGACCTTTTACAACCCCTGGTGACAAAAGGGATCATTAGATTGTTAGCCTGCATTGGGTCACAATGGTTCCTTGCTTCTCTTAACCTCTGTGGTGTCACAATGCATCCTATGCCCTTTTAGGCCACTTGGTGTTACAATGAATCATTTGATTCTTGGTCTCTATGGTGTCATAATGTTTCCATGTTTTTCTTGGGCCCCATGCTTTCACAATTCATCCCTGGCCCTTTTACAACCCCTGGTGTCACAAGGGATCATTAGATTATTAGCCTGCATTGGGTCACAATGCTTCCTTATTTTCCTTAACCTCTGTGCTGTCACAATGCATCCCATGCCCTTTTAGGCCACTTGATGTCACAATGAATCATTTGATTCTTGGCCTCCATGGTGTCATAATAGTTCCTCGCTTCTATTGGGCCCCATGCTTTCACAATTCATCCCTGGCCCTTTTACAACCCCTGGTGTCACTAGGGATCATTAGATTGTTAGCCTGCATTGGGTCGCAATGGTTCCCTAGTTTCCTTAACCTCTGTGGTGTCACAATGCATCCCATGCCCTTTTAGGCCACTTCATGTCACAATGAATCATTTGATTCTGGGCCACATGGTGTCATAATGTTTCCATGTTTTATTGGGCCCCATGCTGTAACAAACCATCCCTGGACCTTTTACAACCCCTGGTGTCACAAGGGATCATTAGATTGTTAGCTTCCCTTGGGTCACAATGGTTCCTTGCTTCTCTTAACCTCTGTGGTGTCACAATGCATCCCATGCCCTTTTAGGCCACTTCATGTCACAATGAATCATTTGATTCTTGGCCTTCATGCTGTCATAATATTTCCTTGTTTCTATTGGGCCCCATGGTGTCACTATTCGTTCCTGGCCATTTTAGGCCCATTGGTGTCACAAGGGATCATTAGATTGCTAGCCTGCATTGGGTCACAATGGTTCCTTTCTTCTATTAACCTCTGTGCTGTCACAATGCATCCCATGCCCTTTTAGGCTACTTGATGTCACAATGAATCATATGATTCTTGGCCTTCATGGTGTCATAATGGTTCCTTGCTTCCATAGGTCCCTATGCTGTCACAGTTCATCCGTGGTCCTTTTGCGCCCCCTGGTGTCAATAGGAATTCTTAGATTAATAGCCTCCATTCTGTCACAAAGGTTCCTTCGTTTCCTTAACCCCTGTGGTGTCACAATGCATCCCATGCCCTTTTAGGCCACTTGATGTCACAATGAATCATTTGATTCTTGGCCCCCATGGTGTCATAATAGTTCCTCGCTTCTTTTGGGACCCATGCTGTAACAATCCATCCCTGGCCCTTTTACAACCCCTGGTGTCACTAGGGATCATTAGATTGTTAGCTTCCCTTGGGGCACAATGGTTCCTTGCTTCTCTTAACCCCTGTGGTGTCACAATGCATCCTATGCCCTTTTAGGCCACTTGATGTCACAATGAACCATTTGATTCTTGGCCTCCATGGTGTCATAATAGTTCCTCGCTTCTATTGGGCCCCATGCTTTCACAATTCATCCCTGGCCCTTTTACAACCCCTGGTGTCACAAGGGATCATTAGATTGTTAGCCTGCATTGGGTCACAATGGTTCCTTGCTTCTCTTAACCTCTGTGGTGTCACAATGCATCCCATGCCCTTTTAGGCCACTTGATGTCACAATGAATCATTTGATTCTGGGCCACATGGTGTCATAATGTTTCCATGTTTTTATTGGGCCCCATGCTGTAACAATCCATCCCTGGACCTTTTACAAACCCTGGTGACAAAAGGGATCATTAGATTGTTAGCCTGCATTGGGTCACAATGGTTCCTTGCTTCTCTTAACCTCTGTGGTGTCACAATGCATCCTATGCCATTTTAGGCCACTTGGTGTTACAATGAATCATTTGATTCTTGGCCTTCATGGTATCATAATGGTTCCTTGCTTCTATAGGTCCCTATGCTGTCACAGTTTATCCGTGGTCCTTTTTCGCCCCCTGGTGTCAACAGGGATTCTTAGATTAATAGCCTGCATTCTGTCACAATGCTTCCTTAGTTTCCTTAACCCCTGAGGCGTCACAATGCATCCCATGCCCTTTTAGGCCACTTCATGTCACAATGAATCATTTGATTCTTGGCCTCCATGGTGTCATAATAGTTCCTCGCTTCTTTTGGGCCCCATGCTGTAACAATTCATCCCTGGCCCTTTTACAACCCCTGGTGTCACAATGGATCATTAGATTGTTAGCTACCCTTGGGGCGCAATGGTTCCTGGCTTCTCTTAACCTCTGTGGTGTCACAATGCATTCCATGCCCTTTTAGGCCACTTGATGTCACAATGAATCATTTGATCCTTGGCCTCCATGGTGTCATAATAGTTCCTCGCTTCTATTGGGCCCCATGCTTTCACAATTCATCCCTGGCCCTTTTACAACCCCTGGTGTCACAAGGGATCATTAGATTGTTAGCCTGCATTGGGTCACAATGGTTCCTTGCTTCTCTTAACCTCTGTGGTGTCACAATGCATCCCATGCCCTTTTAGGCCACTTGATGTCACAATGAATCATTTGATTCTGGGCCACATGGTGTCATAATGTTTCCATGTTTTTATTGGGCCCCATGCTGTAACAATCCATCCCTGGACCTTTTACAACCCCTGGTGACAAAAGGGATCATTAGATTGTTAGCCTGCATTGGGTCACAATGGTTCCTTGCTTCTCTTAACCTCTGTGGTGTCACAATGCATCCTATGCCCTTTTAGGACACTTCATGTCACAATGAATCATTTGATTCTTGGCCTTCATGGTGGCATAAGAGTTCCTCGCTTCTATTGGGCCCCATGCTTTCACAATTCATCCCTGGCCCTTTTACAACCCCTGGTGTCACTAGGGATCATTAGATTGTTAGCCTCCATTCTGTCACAATGTTTCCTTAGTTTCCTTAACCCCTGTGGTGTCACAATGCATCCCATGCCCTTTTAGGCCACTTGATGTCACAATGAATCATTTGATTCTTGGCCTCCATGGTGTCATAATAGTTCCTCGCTTCTATTGGGCCCCATGCTTTCACAATTCATCCCTGGCCCTTTTACAACCCCTGGTGTCACAAGGGATCATTAGATTGTTAGCCTGCATTGGGTCACAATGGTTCCCTTCTTCTCTTTTCCTCTGTGGTGTCACAATGCACTCCAAGCTCTTTTAGGCCACTTGATGTCACAATGAATCATTTGATTCTGGGCCACATGGTGTCATAATGTTTCCATGTTTTATTGGGCCCCATGCTGTAACAATCCATCCCTGGACCTTTTACAACCCCTGGTGTCACAAGGGATCATTAGATTGTTAGCTTCCCTTGGGTCACAATGGTTCCTTGCTTCTCTTAACCTCTGTGGTGTCACAATGCATCCCATGCCCTTTTAGGCCACTTGATGTCACAATGAATCATTTGATTCTTGGCCTTCATGCTGTCATAATATTTCCTTGTTTCTATTGGGCCCCATGGTGTCACTATTCGTTCCTGGCCATTTTAGGCCCATTGGTGTCACAAGGGATCATTAGATTGCTAGCCTGCATTGGGTCACAATGGTTCCTTTCTTCTATTAACCTCTGTGCTGTCACAATGCATCCCATGCCCTTTTAGGCTACTTGATGTCACAATGAATCATATGATTCTTGGCCTTCATGGTGTCATAATGGTTCCTTGCTTCCATAGGTCCCTATGCTGTCACAGTTCATCCGTGGTCCTTTTGCGCCCCCTGGTGTCAATAGGAATTCTTAGATTAATAGCCTCCATTCTGTCACAATGGTTCCTTCGTTTCCTTAACCCCTGTGGTGTCACAATGCATCCCATGCCCTTTTAGGCCACTTGATGTCACAATGAATCATTTGATTCTTGGCCCCCATGGTGTCATAATAGTTCCTCGCTTCTTTTGGGACCCATGCTGTAACAATCCATCCCTGGCCCTTTTACAACCCCTGGTGTCACTAGGGATCATTAGATTGTTAGCTTCCCTTGGGGCACAATGGTTCCTTGCTTCTCTTAACCCCTGTGGTGTCACAATGCATCCTATGCCCTTTTAGGCCACTTGATGTCACAATGAACCATTTGATTCTTGGCCTCCATGGTGTCATAATAGTTCCTCGCTTCTATTGGGCCCCATGCTTTCACAATTCATCCCTGGCCCTTTTACAACCCCTGGTGTCACAAGGGATCATTAGATTGTTAGCCTGCATTGGGTCACAATGGTTCCTTGCTTCTCTTAACCTCTGTGGTGTCACAATGCATCCCATGCCCTTTTAGGCCACTTGATGTCACAATGAATCATTTGATTCTGGGCCACATGGTGTCATAATGTTTCCATGTTTTTATTGGGCCCCATGCTGTAACAATCCATCCCTGGACCTTTTACAACCCCTGGTGACAAAAGGGATCATTAGATTGTTAGCCTGCATTGGGTCACAATGGTTCCTTGCTTCCCTTAACCTCTGTGGTGTCACAATGCATCCTATGCCCTTTTAGGCCACTTGGTGTTACAATGAATCATTTGATTCTTGGTCTCTATGGTGTCATAATGTTTCCATGTTTTTCTTGGGCCCCATGCTTTCACAATTCATCCCTGGCCCTTTTACAACCCCTGGTGTCACAAGGGATCATTAGATTATTAGCCTGCATTGGGTCACAATGCTTCCTTATTTTCCTTAACCTCTGTGCTGTCACAATGCATCCCATGCCCTTTTAGGCCACTTGATGTCACAATGAATCATTTAATTCTTGGCCTCCATGGTGTCATAATAGTTCCTCGCTTCTATTGGGCCCCATGCTTTCACAATTCATCCCTGGCCCTTTTACAACCCCTGGTGTCACTAGGGATCATTAGATTGTTCGCCTGCATTGGGTCGCAATGGTTCCCTAGTTTCCTTAACCTCTGTGGTGTCACAATGCATCCCATGCCCTTTTAGGCCACTTCATGTCACAATGAATCATTTGATTCTGGGCCACATGGTGTCATAATGTTTCCATGTTTTATTGGGCCCCATGCTGTAACAATCCATCCCTGGACCTTTTACAACCCCTGGTGTCACAAGGGATCATTAGATTGTTAGCTTCCCTTGGGTCACAATGGTTCCTTGCTTCTCTTAACCTCTGTGGTGTCACAATGCATCCCATGCCCTTTTAGGCCACTTCATGTCACAATGAATCATTTGATTCTTGGCCTTCATGGTGTCATAATATTTCCTTGTTTCTATTGGGCCCCATGGTGTCACTATTCGTTCCTGGCCATTTTAGGCCCATTGGTGTCACAAGGGATCATTAGATTGCTAGCCTGCATTGGGTCACAATGGTTCCTTTCTTCTATTAACCTCTGTGCTGTCACAATGCATCCCATGCCCTTTTAGGCTACTTGATGTCACAATGAATCATATGATTCTTGGCCTTCATGGTGTCATAATGGTTCCTTGCTTCCATAGGTCCCTATGCTGTCACAGTTCATCCGTGGCCCTTTTGCGCCCCCTGGTGTCAATAGGAATTCTTAGATTAATAGCCTCCATTCTGTCACAAAGGTTCCTTCGTTTCCTTAACCCCTGTGGTGTCACAATGCATCCCATGCCCTTTTAGGCCACTTGATGTCACAATGAATCATTTGATTCTTGGCCCCCATGGTGTCATAATAGTTCCTCGCTTCTTTTGGGACCCATGCTGTAACAATCCATCCCTGGCCCTTTTACAACCCCTGGTGTCTCTAGGGATCATTAGATTGTTAGCTTCCCTTGGGGCACAATGGTTCCTTGCTTCTCTTAACCCCTGTGGTGTCACAATGCATCCTATGCCCTTTTAGGCCACTTGATGTCACAATGAACCATTTGATTCTTGGCCTCCATGGTGTCATAATAGTTCCTCGCTTCTATTGGGCCCCATGCTTTCACAATTCATCCCTGGCCCTTTTACAACCCCTGGTGTCACAAGGGATCATTAGATTGTTAGCCTGCATTGGGTCACAATGGTTCCTTGCTTCTCTTAACCTCTGTGGTGTCACAATGCATCCCATGCCCTTTTAGGCCACTTGATGTCACAATGAATCATTTGATTCTGGGCCACATGGTGTCATAATGTTTCCATGTTTTTATTGGGCCCCATGCTGTAACAATCCATCCCTGGACCTTTTACAACCCCTGGTGACAAAAGGGATCATTAGATTGTTAGCCTGCATTGGGTCACAATGGTTCCTTGCTTCTCTTAACCTCTGTGGTGTCACAATGCATCCTATGCCATTTTAGGCCACTTGGTGTTACAATGAATCATTTGATTCTTGGCCTTCATGGTATCATAATGGTTCCTTGCTTCTATAGGTCCCTATGCTGTCACAGTTTATCCGTGGTCCTTTTTCGCCCCCTGGTGTCAACAGGGATTCTTAGATTAATAGCCTGCATTCTGTCACAATGCTTCCTTAGTTTCCTTAACCCCTGAGGCGTCACAATGCATCCCATGCCCTTTTAGGCCACTTCATGTCACAATGAATCATTTGATTCTTGGCCTCCATGGTGTCATAATAGTTCCTCGCTTCTTTTGGGCCCCATGCTGTAACAATTCATCCCTGGCCCTTTTACAACCCCTGGTGTCACAATGGATCATTAGATTGTTAGCTTCCCTTGGGGCACAATGGTTCCTGGCTTCTCTTAACCTCTGTGGTGTCACAATGCATTCCATGCCCTTTTAGGCCACTTGATGTCACAATGAATCATTTGATCCTTGGCCTCCATGGTGTCATAATAGTTCCTCGCTTCTATTGGGCCCCATGCTTTCACAATTCATCCCTGGCCCTTTTACAACCCCTGGTGTCACAAGGGATCATTAGATTGTTAGCCTGCATTGGGTCACAATGGTTCCTTGCTTCTCTTAACCTCTGTGGTGTCACAATGCATCCCATGCCCTTTTAGGCCACTTGATGTCACAATGAATCATTTGATTCTGGGCCACATGGTGTCATAATGTTTCCATGTTTTTATTGGGCCCCATGCTGTAACAATCCATCCCTGGACCTTTTACAACCCCTGGTGACAAAAGGGATCATTAGATTGTTAGCCTGCATTGGGTCACAATGGTTCCTTGCTTCTCTTAACCTCTGTGGTGTCACAATGCATCCTATGCCCTTTTAGGACACTTCATGTCACAATGAATCATTTGATTCTTGGCCTTCATGGTGGCATAAGAGTTCCTCGCTTCTATTGGGCCCCATGCTTTCACAACACATCCCTTGCCCGTTTACAACCCCTGGTGTCACTAGGGATCATTAGATTGTTAGCCTCCATTCTGTCACAATGTTTCCTTAGTTTCCTTAACCCCTGTGGTGTCACAATGCATCCCATGCCCTTTTAGGCCACTTGATGTCACAATGAATCATTTGATTCTTGGCCTCCATGGTGTCATAATAGTTCCTCGCTTCTATTGGGCCCCATGCTTTCACAATTCATCCCTGGCCCTTTTACAACCCCTGGTGTCACAAGGGATCATTAGATTGTTAGCCTGCATTGGGTCACAATGGTTCCCTTCTTCTCTTTTCCTCTGTGGTGTCACAATGCACTCCAAGCTCTTTTAGGCCACTTGATGTCACAATGAATCATTTGATTCTGGGCCACATGGTGTCATAATGTTTCCATGTTTTATTGGGCCCCATGCTGTAACAATCCATCCCTGGACCTTTTACAACCCCTGGTGTCACAAGGGATCATTAGATTGTTAGCTTCCCTTGGGTCACAATGGTTCCTTGCTTCTCTTAACCTCTGTGGTGTCACAATGCATCCCATGCCCTTTTAGGCCACTTCATGTCACAATGAATCATTTGATTCTTGGCCTTCATGGTGTCATAATATTTCCTTGTTTCTATTGGTCCCCGTGCTGTAACAATCCATCCCTGGCCCTTTTACGCCCCCTGGTGTCACAAGGGATCATTAGATTGCTAGCCTGCATTGGGTCACAATGGTTCCTTTCTTCTATTAACCTCTGTGCTGTCACAATGCATCCCATGCCCTTTTAGGCTACTTGATGTCACAATGAATCATATGATTCTTGGCCTTCATGGTGTCATAATGGTTCCTTGCTTCCATAGGTCCCTATGCTGTCACAGTTCATCCGTGGTCCTTTTGCGCCCCCTGGTGTCAATAGGAATTCTTAGATTAATAGCCTCCATTCTGTCACAATGGTTCCTTCGTTTCCTTAACCCCTGTGGTGTCACAATGCATCCCATGCCCTTTTAGGCCACTTGATGTCACAATGAATCATTTGATTCTTGGCCCCCATGGTGTCATAATAGTTCCTCGCTTCTTTTGGGACCCATGCTGTAACAATCCATCCCTGGCCCTTTTACAACCCCTGGTGTCACTAGGGATCATTAGATTGTTAGCTTCCCTTGGGGCACAATGGTTCCTTGCTTCTCTTAACCCCTGTGGTGTCACAATGCATCCTATGCCCTTTTAGGCCACTTGATGTCACAATGAACCATTTGATTCTTGGCCTCCATGGTGTCATAATAGTTCCTCGCTTCTATTGGGCCCCATGCTTTCACAATTCATCCCTGGCCCTTTTACAACCCCTGGTGTCACAAGGGATCATTAGATTGTTAGCCTGCATTGGGTCACAATGGTTCCTTGCTTCTCTTAACCTCTGTGGTGTCACAATGCATCCCATGCCCTTTTAGGCCACTTGATGTCACAATGAATCATTTGATTCTGGGCCACATGGTGTCATAATGTTTCCATGTTTTTATTGGGCCCCATGCTGTAACAATCCATCCCTGGACCTTTTACAACCCCTGGTGACAAAAGGGATCATTAGATTGTTAGCCTGCATTGGGTCACAATGGTTCCTTGCTTCTCTTAACCTCTGTGGTGTCACAATGCATCCTATGCCCTTTTAGGCCACTTGGTGTTACAATGAATCATTTGATTCTTGGTCTCTATGGTGTCATAATGTTTCCATGTTTTTCTTGGGCCCCATGCTTTCACAATTCATCCCTGGCCCTTTTACAAACCCTGGTGTCACAAGGGATCATTAGATTATTAGCCTGCATTGGGTCACAATGCTTCCTTATTTTCCTTAACCTCTGTGCTGTCACAATGCATCCCATGCCCTTTTAGGCCACTTGATGTCACAATGAATCATTTGATTCTTGGCCTCCATGGTGTCATAATAGTTCCTCGCTTCTATTGGGCCCCATGCTTTCACAATTCATCCCTGGCCCTTTTACAACCCCTGGTGTCACTAGGGATCATTAGATTGTTAGCCTGCATTGGGTCGCAATGGTTCCCTAGTTTCCTTACCCTCTGTGGTGTCACAATGCATCCCATGCCCTTTTAGGCCACTTCATGTCACAATGAATCATTTGATTCTGGGCCACATGGTGTCATAATGTTTCCATGTTTTATTGGGCCCCATGCTGTAACAATCCATCCCTGGACCTTTTACAACCCCTGGTGTCACAAGGGATCATTAGATTGTTAGCTTCCCTTGGGTCACAATGGTTCCTTGCTTCTCTTAACCTCTGTGGTGTCACAATGCATCCCATGCCCTTTTAGGCCACTTCATGTCACAATGAATCATTTGATTCTTGGCCTTCATGGTGTCATAATATTTCCTTGTTTCTATTGGGCCCCATGGTGTCACTATTCGTTCCTGGCCATTTTAGGCCCATTGGTGTCCCAAGGGATCATTAGATTGCTAGCCTGCATTGGGTCACAATGGTTCCTTTCTTCTATTAACCTCTGTGCTGTCACAATGCATCCCATGCCCTTTTAGGCTACTTGATGTCACAATGAATCATATGATTCTTGGCCTTCATGGTGTCATAATGGTTCCTTGCTTCCATAGGTCCCTATGCTGTCACAGTTCATCCGTGGTCCTTTTGCGCCCCCTGGTGTCAATAGGAATTCTTAGATTAATAGCCTCCATTCTGTCACAAAGGTTCCTTCGTTTCCTTAACCCCTGTGGTGTCACAATGCATCCCATGCCCTTTTAGGCCACTTGATGTCACAATGAATCATTTGATTCTTGGCCCCCATGGTGTCATAATAGTTCCTCGCTTCTTTTGGGACCCATGCTGTAACAATCCATCCCTGGCCCTTTTACAACCCCTGGTGTCACTAGGGATCATTAGATTGTTAGCTTCCCTTGGGGCACAATGGTTCCTTGCTTCTCTTAACCCCTGTGGTGTCACAATGCATCCTATGCCCTTTTAGGCCACTTGATGTCACAATGAACCATTTGATTCTTGGCCTCCATGGTGTCATAATAGTTCCTCGCTTCTATTGGGCCCCATGCTTTCACAATTCATCCCTGGCCCTTTTACAACCCCTGGTGTCACAAGGGATCATTAGATTGTTAGCCTGCATTGGGTCACAATGGTTCCTTGCTTCTCTTAACCTCTGTGGTGTCACAATGCATCCTATGCCCTTTTAGGCCACTTGGTGTTACAATGAATCATTTGATTCTTGGTCTCTATGGTGTCATAATGTTTCCATGATTTTCTTGGGCCCCATGCTGTAACAATCCATCCCTGGCCCTTTTACAACCCCTGGTGTCACAATGGATCATTAGATTGTTAGCTTCCCTTGGGTCACAATGGTTCCTTGCTTCTCTTAACCTCTGTGGTGTCACAATGCATTCCATGCCCTTTTAGGCCACTTGGGGTTACAATGAATCATTTGATTCTTGGCCTTCATGGTGTCATAATGGTTCCTTGCTTCTATAGGTCCCTATGCTGTCACAGTTCATCCGCGGTCCTTTTGCGCCCCCTGGTGTCCAATGGGATTCTTAGATTGTTAGCCTGCATTGGGTCACAATGGTTCCTTGCTTCTCTTAACCTCTGTGGTGTCACAATGCATCCCATGCCCTTTTAGGCCACTTGATGTCACAATGAATCATTTGATTCTTGGCCTCCATGGTGGTGTAATTGTACCAGGTTTTACTTGGGCCCGATGCTTTCACAATTCATCCCTGCCCCTTTTAGGCCCATTGGTGTCACAAGGGATCATTAGATTGTTAGCCTGCATTGGGTCACAATGGTTCCTTGCTTCTCTTAACCCCTGTGCTGTCACAATGCATCCCATGCCCTTTTAGGCCACTTGATGTCACAATGAATTATTTGATTCTTGGCCTCCATGGTGGCATAATAGATCCTTGCTTCTATTGGTCCCCGTGCTGTAACAATTCATCCCTGGCCCTTTTAGGCCCATTGGTGTCACAAGGGATCATTAGATTGTTCGCCTGCATTGGGTCACAATGGTTCCTTGCTTCTCTTAACCTCTGTGGTGTCACAATGCATCCCATGCCCTTTTAGGCCACTTGATGTCACAATGAATCATTTGATTCTTGGCCTCCATGGTGTCATAATGGTTCCTTGTTTCTATTGGGCCCCATGTTGTCACAATTCATCCCTGGCCCTTTTACGCCCCCTGGTGTCAAATGGGATCCTAGGATTATTAGCCTCCATTGGGTCACAATGGTTCCTTGCTTCTCTTAACCACTGTGGTGTCACGATGCATTCCAAGCCCTTTTAGGCCACTTGGTCTTACAATGAACCATTTGATTCTTGGCCTCCACGGTGGCATAATAGATCCTTGCTTCTATTGGTCCCCATGCTGTAACAATCCATCCCTGGCCCTTTTTATACCCCCTGGTGCCACAAGGGATCATTAGATTGTTAGCCTGCATTGGGTCACAATGGATCCTTGCTTCTCTTAACCCCTGTGCTGTCACAATGCATCCCATGCCCTTTTAGGCCACTTGATGTCACAATGAATCATTTGATTCTTGGCCTCCATGGTGGCATAATTGTACCAGGTTTTACTTGGGCCCCATGCTTTCACAATTCATCCCTGCCCCTTTTAGGCCCATTGGTGTCACAAGGTATCATTAGATTGTTAGCCTGCATTGGGTCACAATGGTTCCTTGCTTCTCTTAACCTCTGTGGTGTCACAATGCATCCCATGCCCTTTTAGGCCACTTGATGTCACAATGAATCATTTGATTCTTGGCCTCCATGGTGTCATAATGGTTCCTTGTTTCTATTGGGCCCCAGGCTGTCACAATTCATCCCTGGCCCTTTTACGCCCCCTGGTGTCAAATGGGATCCTGAGATTATTAGCCTCCATTGGGTCACAATGGATCCTTGCTTCTCTTAACCCCTGTGCTGTCACAATGCATCCCATGCCCTTTTAGGCCACTTGATGTCACAATGAATCATTTGATTCTTGGCCTCCATGGTGGCATAATAGATCCTTGCTTCTATTGGTCCCCGTGCTGTAACAATCCATCCCTGGCCCTTTTTATACCCCTTGGTGCCACAAGGGATCATTAGATTGTTAGCCTGCATTGGGTCACAATGGTTCCTTGCTTCTCTTAACCTCTGTGGTGTCACAATGCATTCCAAGCCCTTTTAGGCCACTTGGTCTTACAATGAACCATTTGATTCTTGGCCTCCATGGTGTCATAATGGTTCCTTGCTTCTATAGGACCCCATGCTGTCAGAGTTCATCCGTGGTCCTTTTGCGCCCCCTGGTGTCCAATGGGATTCTTAGATTGTTAGCCTGCATTGGGTCACAATGGATCCTTGCTTCTCTTAACCCCTGTGCTGTCACAATGCATCCCATGCCCTTTTAGGCCACTTGATGTCACAATGAATCATTTGATTCTTGGCCTCCATGGTGGCCTAATTGTACCAGGTTTTACTTGGGCCCCATGCTTTCACAATTCATCCCTGCCCCTTTTAGGCCCATTGGTGTCACAAGGGATCATTAGATTGTTAGCCTGCATTGGGTCACAATGGTTCCTTGCTTCTCTTAACCTCTGTGGTGTCACAATGCATCCCATGCCCTTTTAGGCCACTTGATGTCACAATGAATTATTTGATTCTTGGCCTCCATGGTGTCATAATGGTTCCTTGTTTCTATTGGGCCCCATGCTGTCACAATTCATCCCTGGCCCTTTTACGCCCCCTGGTGTCAAATGGGATCCTGGGATTATTAGCCTCCATTGGGTCACAATGGATCCTTGCTTCTCTTAACCCCTGTGCTGTCACAATGCATCCCATGCCCTTTTAGGCCACTTGATGTCACAATGAATCATTTGATTCTTGGCCTCCATGGTGGCATAATTGTACCAGGTTTTACTTGGGCCCCATGCTTTCACAATTCATCCCTGCCCCTTTTAGGCCCATTGGTGTCACAAGGGATCATTAGATTGTTAGCCTGCATTGGGTCACAATGGTTCTTTGCTTCTCTTAACCTCTGTGGTGTCACAATGCATCCCATGCCCTTTTAGGCCACTTGATGTCACAATGAATCATTTGATTCTTGGCCTCCATGGTGGCATAATAGATCCTTGCTTCTATTGGTCCCCGTGCTGTAACAATCCATCCCTGGCCCTTTTTATGCCCCCTGGTGCCACAAGGGATCATTAGATTGTTAGCCTGCATTGGGTCACAATGGTTCCTTGCTTCTCTTAACCTCTGTGGTGTCACAATGCATTCCAAGCCCTTTTAGGCCACTTGGTCTTACAATGAACCATTTGATTCTTGGCCTCCATGGTGTCATAATGGTTCCTTGCTTCTATAGGACCCCATGCTGTCAGAGTTCATCCGTGGTCCTTTTGCGCCCCCTGGTGTCCAATGGGATTCTTAGATTGTTAGCCTGCATTGGGTCACAATGGATCCTTGCTTCTCTTAACCCCTGTGCTGTCACAATGCATCCCATGCCCTTTTAGGCCACTTGATGTCACAATGAATCATTTGATTCTTGGCCTCCATGGTGGCCTAATTGTACCAGGTTTTACTTGGGCCCCATGCTTTCACAATTCATCCCTGCACCTTTTAGGCCCATTGGTGTCACAAGGTATCATTAGATTGTTAGCCTGCATTGGGTCACAATGGTTCCTTGCTTCTCTTAACCTCTGTGGTGTCACAATGCATCCCATGTCCTTTTAGGCCACTTGATGTCACAATGAATCATTTGATTCTTGGCCTCCATGGTGTCATAATGGTTCCTTGTTTCTATTGGGCCCCATGCTGTCACAATTCGTCCCTGGCCCTTTTACGCCCCCTGGTGTCAAATGGGATCCTGGGATTATTAGCCTCCATTGGGTCACAATGGATCCTTGCTTCTCTTAACCCCTGTGCTGTCACAATGCATCCCATGCCCTTTTAGGCCACTTGATGTCACAATGAATCATTTGATTCTTGGCCTCCATGGTGGCCTAATTGTACCAGGTTTTACTTGGGCCCCATGCTTTCACAATTCATCCCTGCCCCTTTTAGGCCCATTGGTGTCAAAAGGGATCATTAGATTGTTAGCCTGCATTGGGTCACAATGGTTCCTTGCTTCTCTTAACCTCTGTGGTGTCACAATGCATCCCATGCCCTTTTAGGCCACTTGATGTCACAATGAATCATTTGATTCTTGGCCTCCATGGTGTCATAATGGTTCCTTGTTTCTATTGGGCCCCATGCTGTCACAATTCATCCCTGGCCATTTTACGCCCCCTGGTGTCAAATGGGATCCAGGGATTATTAGCCTCCATTGGGTAACAATGGATCCTTGCTTCTCTTAACCCCTGTGCTGTCACAATGCATCCCATGCCCTTTTAGGCCACTTGATGTCACAATGAATCATTTGATTCTTGGCCTCCATGGTGGTGTAATTGTACCAGGTTTTAATTGGGCCCCATGCTTTCACAATACATCCCTGCCCCTTTTAGGCCCATTGATGTCAAAAGGGATCATTAGATTGTTAGCCTCCATTGGGTCACAATGGATCCTTACTTCTCTTAACCTCTGTGGTTTCACAATGCATCCCATGCCCTTTTAGGCCACTTGATGTCACAATGAATCATTTGATTCTTGGCCTCCATGGTGGCATAATAGATCCTTGCTTCTATTGGCCCCCGTGCTGTAACAATCCATCCCTGGCCCTTTTTATGCCCCCTGATGCCACAAGGGATCATTAGATTGTTAGCCTGCATTGGGTCACAATGGTTCCTTGCTTCTCTTAACCTCTGTGGTGTCACAATGCATTCCAAGCCCTTTTAGGCCACTTGGTCTTACAATGAACCATTTGATTCTTGGCCTCCATGTTGTCATAAAGGTTCCTTGCTTCTATAGGACCCCATGCTGTCAGAGTTCATCCGTGGTCATTTTACGCCCCCTGGTGTCCAATGGGATTCTTAGATTGTTAGCCTGCATTGGGTCACAATGGATCCTTGCTTCTCTTAACCCCTGTGCTGTCACAATGCATCCCATGCCCTTTTAGGCCACTTGATGTCACAATGAATCATTTGATTCTTGGCCTCCATGGTGGTGTAATTGTACCAGGTTTTTATTGGGCCCCATGCTGTCACAATTCATCCCTGGCCCTTTTATGCCCATTGGTGTCAAAAGGGATCATTAGATTGTTAGCCTCCATTGGGTCACAATGGATCCTTACTTCTCTTAACCCCTGTGCTGTCACAATGCATCCCATGCCCTTTTAGGCCACATGACGTCACAATGAATTATTTGATTCTTGGCCTCCATGGTGGCATAATAGATCCTTGCTTCTATTGGTCCCCGTGCTGTAACAATCCATCCCTGGCCCTTTTTATACCCCCTGGTGCCACAAGGGATCATTAGATTGTTAGCCTGCATTGGGTCACAATGGTTCCTTGCTTCTCTTAACCTCTGTGGTGTCACAATGCATCCCATGCCCTTTTAGGCCACTTGATGTCACAATGAATCATTTGATTCTTGGCCTCCATGGTGGCGTAATGGTTCCTTGTTTCTATTGGGCCCCATGTTGTCACAATTCATCCCTGGCCCTTTTACGCCCCCTGGTGTCAAATGGGATCCTCGGAATATTAGCCTCCATTGGGTCACAATGGTTCCTTGCTTCTCTTAACCACTGTGCTGTCACAATGCACCCCATGCCCTTTTAGGCCACTTGGTCTTACAATGAACCATTTGATTCTTGGCCTTCATGGTGTCATATTGGTTCCCTGCTTCTATAGGTCCCCATGCTGTCAGAGTCCATCCGTGGTCCTTTTGCGCCCCCTGGTGTCAAAAGGGATTCTTAGATTGTTAGCCTGCATTGGGTCACAATGGTTCCTTGCTTCTCTTAACCCCTGTGCTGTCACAATGCATCCCATGCCCTTTTAGGCCACTTGATGACACAATGAATCATTTGATTCTTGGCCTCCATGGTGGCATAATTGTACCAGGTTTTACTTGGGCCCCATGCTTTCACAATTCATCCCTGCCCCTTTTAGGCCCATTGGTGTCACAAGGGATCATTAGATTGTTAGCCTGCATTGGGTCACAATGGTTCCTTGCTTCTCTTAACCTCTGTGGTGTCACAATGCATCCCATGCCCTTTTAGGCCACTTGATGTCACAATGAATCATTTGATTCTTGGCCTCCATTGTGGCATAATAGATCCTTGCTTCTATTGGTCCCCGTGCTGTAACAATCCATCCCTGGCCCTTTTTATGCCCCCTGGTGCCACAAGGGATCATTAGATTGTTAGCCTGCATTGGGTCACAATGGTTCCTTGCTTCTCTTAACCTCTGTGGTGTCACAATGCATTCCAAGCCCTTTTAGGCCACTTGGTCTTACAATGAACCATTTGATTCTTGGCCTCCATGGTGTCATAATGGTCCCTTGCTTCTATAGGACCCAATGCTGTCAGAGTTCATCCGTGGTCCTTTTGCGCCCCCTGGTGTCCAATGGGATTCTTACATTGTTAGCCTGCATTGGGTCACAATGGATCCTTGCTTCTCTTAACCCCTGTGCTGTCACAATGCATCCCATGCCCTTTTAGGCCACTTGATGTCACAATGAATCATTTGATTCTTGGCCTCCATGGTGGCCTAATTGTACCAGGTTTTACTTGGGCCCCATGCTTTCACAATTCATCCCTGCCCCTTTTAGGCCCATTGGTGTCAAAAGGGATCATTAGATTGTTAGCCTGCATTGGGTCACAATGGTTCCTTGCTTCTCTTAACCTCTGTGGTGTCACAATGCATCCCATGCCCTTTTAGGCCACTTGATGTCACAATGAATCATTTGATTCTTGGCCTCCATGGTGTCATAATGGTTCCTTGTTTCTATTGGGCCCCATGCTGTCACAATTCATCCCTGGCCCTTTTACGCCCCCTGGTGTCAAATGGGATCCTGGGATTATTAGCCTCCATTGGGTCACAATGGATCCTTGCTTCTCTTAACCCCTGTGCTGTCACAATGCATCCCATGCCCTTTTAGGCCACTTGATGTCACAATGAATCATTTGATTCTTGGCCTCCATGGTGGCCTAATTGTACCAGGTTTTACTTGGGCCCCATGCTGTCACAATTCATCCCTGGCCCTTTTATGCCCATTGGTGTCAAAAGGGATCATTAGATTGTTAGCCTCCATTGGGTCACAATGGATCCTTACTTCTCTTAACCCCTGTGCTGTCACAATGCATCCCATGCCCTTTTAGGCCACATGACGTCACAATGAATTATTTGATTCTTGGCCTCCATGGCGGCATAATAGGTCCTTGCTTCTATTGGTCCCCGTGCTGTAACAATCCATCCCTGGCCCTTTTTATACCCCCTGGTGCCACAAGGGATCATTAGATTGTTAGCCTGCATTGGGTCACAATGGTTCCTTGCTTCTCTTAACCTCTGTGGTGTCACAATGCATCCCATGCCCTTTTAGGCCACTTGATGTCACAATGAATCATTTGATTCTTGGCCTCCATGGTGTCATAATGGTTCCTTGTTTCTATTGGGCCCCATGTTGTCACAATTCATCCCTGGCCCTTTTACGCCCCCTGGTGTCAAATGGGATCCTCGGAATATTAGCCTCCATTGGGTCACAATGGTTCCTTGCTTCTCTTAACCACTGTGCTGTCACAATGCATCCCATGCCCTTTTAGGCCACTTGGTCTTACAATGAACCATTTGATTCTTGGCCTTCATGGTGTCATAATGGTTCCTTGCTTCTATAGGTCCCCATGCTGTCAGAGTCCATCCGTGGTCCTTTTGCGCCCCCTGGTGTCAAAAGGGATTCTTAGATTGTTAGCCTGCATTGGGTCACAATGGTTCCTTGCTTCTCTTAACCCCTGTGCTGTCACAATGCATCCCATGCCCTTTTAGGCCACTTGATGTCACAATGAATCATTTGATTCTTGGCCTCCATGGTGGCATAATTGTACCAGGTTTTACTTGGGCCCCATGCTTTCACAATTCATCCCTGCCCCTTTTAGGCCCATTGGTGTCACAAGGGATCATTAGATTGTTAGCCTGCATTGGGTCACAATGGTTCCTTGCTTCTCTTAACCTCTGTGGTGTCACAATGCATCCCATGCCCTTTTAGGCCACTTGATGTCACAATGAATCATTTGATTCTTGGCCTCCATTGTGGCATAATAGATCCTTGCTTCTATTGGTCCCCGTGCTGTAACAATCCATCCCTGGCCCTTTTTATGCCCCCTGGTGCCACAAGGGATCATTAGATTGTTAGCCTGCATTGGGTCACAATGGTTCCTTGCTTCTCTTAACCTCTGTGGTGTCACAATGCATTCCAAGCCCTTTTATGCCACTTGGTCTTACAATGAACCATTTGATTCTTGGCCTCCATGGTGTCATAATGGTTCCTTGCTTCTATAGGACCCCATGCTGTCAGAGTTCATCCGTGGTCCTTTTACGCCCCCTGGTGTCAAATGGGATCCTCGGAATATTAGCCTCCATTGGGTCATAATGGATCCTTGCTTCTCTTAACCCCTGTGCTGTCACAATGCATCCCATGCCCTTTTAGGCCACTTGATGTCACAATGAATCATTTGATTCTTGGCCTCCATGGTGGCCTAATTGTACCAGGTATTACTTGGGCCCCATGCTTTCACAATTCATCCCTGCACCTTTTAGGCCCATTGGTGTCACAAGGGATCATTAGATTGTTAGCCTGCATTGGGTCACAATGGTTCCTTGCTTCTCTTAACCTCTGTGGTGTCACAATGCATCCCATGCCCTTTTAGGCCACTTGATGTCACAATGAATCATTTGATTCTTGGCCTCCATGGTGTGATAATGGTTCCTTGTTTCTATTGGGCCCCATGCTGTCACAATTCATCCCTGGCCCTTTTACGCCCCCTGGTGTCAAATGGGATCCTGGGATTATTAGCCTCCATTGGGTCACAATGGATCCTTGCTTCTCTTAACCCCTGTGCTGTCACAATGCATCCCATGCCCTTTTAGGCCACTTGATGTCACAATGAATCATTTGATTCTTGGCCTCCATGGTGGCCTAATTGTACCAGGTTTTACTTGGGCCCCATGCTGTCACAATTCATCCCTGGCCCTTTTATGCCCATTGGTGTCAAAAGGGATCATTAGATTGTTAGCCTCCATTGGGTCACAATGCATCCTTACTTCTCTTAACCCCTGTGCTGTCACAATGCATCCCATGCCCTTTTAGGCCACATGACGTCACAATGAATTATTTGATTCTTGGCCTCCATGGCGGCATAATAGATCCTTGCTTCTATTGGTCCCCGTGCTGTAACAATCCATCCCTGGCCCTTTTTATACCCCCTGGTGCCACAAGGGATCATTAGATTGTTAGCCTGCATTGGGTCACAATGGTTCCTTGCTTCTCTTAACCTCTGTGCTGTCACAATGCATCCCATGCCCTTTTAGGCCACTTGATGTCACAATGAATCATTTGATTCTTGGCCTCCATGGTGTCATAATGGTTCCTTGTTTCTATTGGGCCCCATGTTGTCACAATTCATCCCTGGCCCTTTTACGCCCCCTGGTGTCAAATGGGATCCTCGGAATATTAGCCTCCATTGGGTCACAATGGTTCCTTGCTTCTCTTAACCACTGTGCTGTCACAATGCATCCCATGCCCTTTTAGGCCACTTGGTCTTACAATGAACCATTTGATTCTTGGCCTTCATGGTGTCATAATGGTTCCTTGCTTCTATAGGTCCCCATGCTGTCAGAGTCCATCCGTGATCCTTTTGCGCCCCCTGGTGTCAAAAGGGATTCTTAGATTGTTAGCCTGCATTGGGTCACAAAGGTTCCTTGCTTCTCTTAACCTCTGTGGTGTCACAATGCATCCCATGCCCTTTTAGGCCACTTGATGTCACAATGAATCATTTGATTCTTGGCCTCCATGGTGTCATAATGGTTCCTTGTTTCTATTGGGCCCCATGCTGTCACAATTCATCCCTGGCCCTTTTACACCCCCTGGTGTCAAATGGGATCCTGGGATTATTAGCCTCCATTGGGTCACAATGGATCCTTGCTTCTCTTAACCCCTGTGCTGTCACAATGCATCCCATGCCCTTTTAGGCCACTTGATGTCACAATGAATCATTTGATTCTTGGCCTCCATGGTGGCCTAATTGTACCAGGTTTTACTTGGGCCCCATGCTGTCACAATTCATCCCTGGCCCTTTTATGCCCATTAGTGTCAAAAGGGATCATTAGATTGTTAGCCTCCATTGGGTCACAATGGATCCTTACTTCTCTTAACCCCTGTGCTGTCACAATGCATCCCATGCCCTTTTAGGCCACATGACGTCACAATGAATCATTTGATTCTTGGCCTCCATGGTGGTGTAATTGTACCAGGTTTTACTTGGGCCCCATGCTTTCACAATACATCCCTGCCCCTTTTAGGCCCATTGATGTCAAAAGGGATCATTAGATTGTTAGCCTCCATTGGGTCACAATGGATCCTTGCTTCTCTTAACCCCTGTGCTGTCACAATGCATCCCATGCCCTTTTAGGCCACTTGATGTCACAATGAATTATTTGATTCTTGGCCTCCATGGTGGCATAATAGATCCTTGCTTCTATTGGTCCCCGTGCTGTAACAATCCATCCCTGGCCCTTTTTATACCCCTGGTGCCACAAGGGATCATTAGATTGTTAGCCTGCATTGGGTCACAATGGTTCCTTGCTTCTCTTAACCTCTGTGGTGTCACAATGCATCCCATGCCCTTTTAGGCCACTTGATGTCACAATGAATCATTTGATTCTTGGCCTCCATGGTGGCATAATAGATCCTTGCTTCTATTGGTCCCCGTGCTGTAACAATCCATCCCTGGCCCTTTTTATGCCCCCTGATGCCACAAGGGTTCATTAGATTGTTAGCCTGCATTGGGTCACAATGGTTCCTTGCTTCTCTTAACCTCTGTGGTGTCACAATGCATTCCAAGCCCTTTTAGGCCACTTGGTCTTACAATGAACCATTTGATTCTTGGCCTCCATGGTGTCATAATGGTTCCTTGCTTCTATAGGACCCCATGCTGTCAGAGTTCATCCGTGGTCATTTTACGCCCCCTGGTGTCCAATGGGATTCTTAGATTGTTAGCCTGCATTGGGTCACAATGGTTCCTTGCTTCTCTTAACCCCTGTGCTGTCACAATGCATCCCATGCCCTTTTAGGCCACTTGATGTCACAATGAATCATTTGATTCTTGGCCTCCATGGTGGCCTAATTGTACCAGGTTTTACTTGGGCCCCATGCTGTAACAAATCATCCCTGCACCTTTTAGGCCCATTGGTGTCACAAGGGGTCATTAGATTGTTAGCCTGCATTGGGTCACAATGGTTCCTTGCTTCTCTTAACCTCTGTGGTGTCACAATGCATCCCATGCCCTTTTAGGCCACTTGATGTCACAATGAATCATTTGATTCTTGGCCTCCATGGTGTCATAATGGTTCCTTGTTTCTATTGGGCCCCATGCTGTCACAATCCATCCCTGGCCCTTTTACGCCCCCTGGTGTCAAATGGGATCCTGGGATTATTAGCCTGCATTGGGTCACAATGGTTCCTTGCAACTCTTAACCTCTGTGGTGTCACAATGCATTCCAAGCCCTTTTAGGCCACTTGGTCTTACAATGAACCATTTGATTCTTGGCCTTCATGGTGTCATAATGGTTCCTTGCTTCTATAGGTCCCCATGCTGTCAGAGTTCATTCGTGGTCCTTTTGCGCCCCCTGGTGGCAAAAGGGATTCTTAGATTGTTAGCCTGCATTGGGTCACAATGGATCCTTGCTTCTCTTAACCCCTGTGCTGTCACAATGCATCCCATGCCCTTTTAGGCCACTTGATGTCACAATGAATCATTTGATTCTTGGCCTCCATGGTGGCCTAATTGTACCAGGTTTTAATTGGGCCCCATGCTTTCACAATTCATCCCTGCACCTTTTAGGCCCATTGGTGTCACAAGGTATCATTAGATTGTTAGCCTGCATTGGGTCACAATGGTTCCTTGCTTCTCTTAACCTCTGTGGTGTCACAATGCATCCCATGCCCTTTTAGGCCACTTGATGTCACAATGAATCATTTGATTCTTGGCCTCCATGGTGTCATAATGGTTCCTTGTTTCTATTGGGCCCCATGCTGTCACAATTCATCCCTGGCCCTTTTACGCCCCCTGGTGTCAAATGGGATCCTGGGATTATTAGCCTCCATTGGGTCACAATGGATCCTTGCTTCTCTTAACCCCTGTGCTGTCACAATGCATCCCATGCCCTTTTAGGCCACTTGATGTCACAATGAATCATTTGATTCTTGGCCTCCATGGTGGCCTAATTGTACCAGGTTTTACTTGGGCCCCATGCTGTCACAATTCATCCCTGGCCCTTTTACGCCCCCTGGTGTCAAATGGGATCCTCGGAATATTAGCCTCCATTGGGTCACAATGGTTCCTTGCTTCTCTTAACCCCTGTGCTGTCACAATGCATCCCATGCCCTTTTAGGCCACTTGATGTCACAATGAATCATTTGATTCTTGGCCTCCATGGTGGCATAATTGTACCAGGTTTTACTTGGGCCCCATGCTTTCACAATTCATCCCTGCCCCTTTTAGGCCCATTGGTGTCACAAGGGATCATTAGATTGTTAGCCTGCATTGGGTCACAATGGTTCCTTGCTTCTCTTAACCTCTGTGGTGTCACAATGCATCCCATGCCCTTTTAGGCCACTTGATGTCACAATGAATCATTTGATTCTTGGCCTCCATGGTGGCATAATAGATCCTTGCTTCTATTGGTCCCCGTGCTGTAACAATCCATCCCTGGCCCTTTTTATGCCCCCTGGTGCCACAAGGGATCATTAGATTGTTAGCCTGCATTGGGTCACAATGGTTCCTTGCTTCTCTTAACCTCTGTGGTGTCACAATGCATTCCAAGCCCTTTTAGGCCACTTGGTCTTACAATGAACCATTTGATTCTTGGCCTCCATGGTGTCATAATGGTTCCTTGCTTCTATAGGACCCCATGCTGTCAGAGTTCATCCGTGGTCCTTTTGCGCCCCCTGGTGTCAAAAGGGATTCTTAGATTGTTAGCCTGCATTGGGTCACAATGGATCCTTGCTTCTCTTAACCCCTGTGCTGTCACAATGCATCCCATGCCCTTTTAGGCCACTTGATGTCACAATGAATCATTTGATTCTTGGCCTCCATGGTGGCCTAATTGTACCAGGTTTTACTTGGGCCCCATGCTTTCACAATTCATCCCTGCACCTTTTAGGCCCATTGGTGTCACAAGGTATCATTAGATTGTTAGCCTGCATTGGGTCACAATGGTTCCTTGCTTCTCTTAACCTCTGTGGTGTCACAATGCATCCCATGCCCTTTTAGGCCACTTGATGTCACAATGAATCATTTGATTCTTGGCCTCCATGGTGGCATAATTGTACCAGGTTTTACTTGGGCCCCATGCTTTCACAATTCATCCCTGCCCCTTTTAGGCCCATTGGTGTCACAAGGTATCATTAGATTGTTAGCCTGCATTGGGTCACAATGGTTCCTTGCTTCTCTTAACCTCTGTGGTGTCACAATGCATCCCATGCCCTTTTAGGCCACTTGATGTCACAATGAATCATTTGATTCTTGGCCTCCATGGTGTCATAATGGTTCCTTGTTTCTATAGGACCCCATGCTGTCAGAGTTCATCCGTGGTCCTTTTGCGCCCCCTGGTGTCAAAAGGGATTCTTAGATTGTTAGCCTGCATTGGGTCACAATGGATCCTTGCTTCTCTTAACCCCTGTGCTGTCACAATGCATCCCATGCCCTTTTAGGCCACTTGATGTCACAATGAATCATTTGATTCTTGGCCTCCATGGTGGCCTAATTGTACCAGGTTTTACTTGGGCCCCATGCTGTCACAATTCATCCCTGGCCCTTTTATGCCCATTGGTGTCAAAAGGGATCATTAGATTGTTAGCCTCCATTGGGTCACAATGCATCCTTACTTCTCTTAACCCCTGTGCTGTCACAATGCATCCCATGCCCTTTTAGGCCACATGACGTCACAATGAATTATTTGATTCTTGGCCTCCATGGCGGCATAATAGATCCTTGCTTCTATTGGTCCCCGTGCTGTAACAATCCATCCCTGGCCCTTTTTATACCCCCTGGTGCCACAAGGGATCATTAGATTGTTAGCCTGCATTGGGTCACAATGGTTCCTTGCTTCTCTTAACCTCTGTGCTGTCACAATGCATCCCATGCCCTTTTAGGCCACTTGATGTCACAATGAATCATTTGATTCTTGGCCTCCATGGTGTCATAATGGTTCCTTGTTTCTATTGGGCCCCATGCTGTCACAATTCGTCCCTGGCCCTTTTACGCCCCCTGGTGTCAAATGGGATCCTGGGATTATTAGCCTCCATTGGGTCACAATGGATCCTTGCTTCTCTTAACCCCTGTGCTGTCACAATGCATCCCATGCCCTTTTAGGCCACTTGATGTCACAATGAATTATTTGATTCTTGGCCTCCATGGTGGCCTAATTGTACCAGGTTTTACTTGGGCCCCATGCTTTCACAATTCATCCCTGCCCCTTTTAGGCCCATTGGTGTCACAAGGGATCATTAGATTGTTAGCCTGCATCGGGTCACAATGGTTCCTTGCTTCTCTTAACCTCTGTGGTGTCACAATGCATCCCATGCCCTTTTAGGCCACTTGATGTCACAATGAATCATTTGATTCTTGGCCTCCATGGTGTCATAATGGTTCCTTGTTTCTATTGGGCCCCATGCTGTCACAATTCATCCCTGGCCCTTTTACGTCCCCTGGTGTCAAATGGGATCCAGGGATTATTAGCCTCCATTGGGTCACAATGGATCCTTGCTTCTCTTAACCCCTGTGCTGTCACAATGCATCCCATGCCCTTTTAGGCCACTTGATGTCACAATGAATCATTTGATTTTTGGCCTCCATGGTGGTGTAATTGTACCAGGTTTTAATTGGGCCCCATGCTTTCACAATACATCCCTGCCCCTTTTAGGCCCATTGATGTCAAAAGGGATCATTAGATTGTTAGCCTCCATTGGGTCACAATGGATCCTTACTTCTCTTAACCCCTGTGCTGTCACAATGCATCCCATGCCCTTTTAGGCCACTTGATGTCACAATGAATTATTTGATTCTTGGCCTCCATGGCGGCATAATAGATCCTTGCTTCTATTGGTCCCCGTGCTGTAACAATCCATCCCTGGCCCTTTTTATACCCCCTGGTGCCACAAGGGATCATTAGATTGTTAGCCTGCATTGGGTCACAATGGTTCCTTGCTTCTCTTAACCTCTGTGGTGTCACAATGCATCCCATGCCCTTTTAGGCCACTTGATGTCACAATGAATCATTTGATTCTTGGCCTCCATTGTGGCATAATAGATCCTTGCTTCTATTGGTCCCCGTGCTGTAACAATCCATCCCTGGCCCTTTTTATGCCCCCTGATGCCACAAGGGATCATTAGATTGTTAGCCTGCATTGGGTCACAATGGTTCCTTGCTTCTCTTAACCTCTGTGGTGTCACAATGCATTCCAAGCCCTTTTAGGCCACTTGGTCTTACAATGAACCATTTGATTCTTGGCCTCCATGGTGTCATAATGGTTCCTTGCTTCTATAGGACCCCATGCTGTCAGAGTTCATCCGTGGTCATTTTACGCCCCCTGGTGTCCAATGGGATTCTTAGATTGTTAGCCTGCATTGGGTCACAATGGTTCCTTGCTTCTCTTAACCCCTGTGCTGTCACAATGCATCCCATGCCCTTTTAGGCCACTTGATGTCACAATGAATCATTTGATTCTTGGCCTCCATGGTGGCCTAATTGTACCAGGTTTTACTTGGGCCCCATGCTGTAACAAATCATCCCTGCACCTTTTAGGCCCATTGGTGTCACAAGGGATCATTAGATTGTTAGCCTGCATTGGGTCACAATGGTTCCTTGCTTCTCTTAACCTCTGTGGTGTCACAATGCATCCCATGCCCTTTTAGGCCACTTGATGTCACAATGAATCATTTGATTCTTGGCCTCCATGGTGTCATAATGGTTCCTTGTTTCTATTGGGCCCCATGCTGTCACAATCCATCCCTGGCCCTTTTACGCCCCCTGGTGTCAAATGGGATCCTGGGATTATTAGCCAGCATTGGGTCACAATGGTTCCTTGCTTCTCTTAACCTCTGTGGTGTCACAATGCATTCCAAGCCCTTTTAGGCCACTTGGTCTTACAATGAACCATTTGATTCTTGGCCTTCATGGTGTCATAATGGTTCCTTGCTTCTATAGGTCCCCATGCTGTCAGAGTCCATCCGTGGTCCTTTTGCGCCCCCTGGTGGCAAAAGGGATTCTTAGATTGTTAGCCTGCATTGGGTCACAATGGTTCCTTGCTTCTCTTAACCCCTGTGCTGTCACAATGCATCCCATGCCCTTTTAGGCCACTTGATGTCACAATGAATCATTTAATTCTTGGCCTCCATGGTGGCGTAATTGTACCAGGTTTTAATTGGACCCCATGCTTTCACAATATATCCCTGCCCCTTTTAGGCCCATTGGTGTCAAAAGGGATCATTAGATTGTTAGCCTCCATTGGGTCACAATGGATCCTTGCTTCTCTTAACCCCTGTGGTGTCACAATGCATCCCATGCCCTTTTAGGCCACATGACGTCACAATGAATTATTTGATTCTTGGCCTCCATGGCGGCATAATAGATCCTTGCTTCTATTGGTCCCCGTGCTGTAACAATCCATCCCTGGCCCTTTTTATACCCCCTGGTGCCACAAGGGATCATTAGATTGTTAGCCTGCATTGGGTCACAATGGTTCCTTGCTTCTCTTAACCTCTGTGGTGTCACAATGCATCCCATGCCCTTTTAGGCCACTTGATGTCACAATGAATCATTTGATTCTTGGCCTCCATGGTGTCATAATGGTTCCTTGTTTCTATTGGGCCCCATGTTGTCACAATTCATCCCTGGCCCTTTTACGCCCCCTGGTGTCAAATGGGATCCTCGGAATATTAGCCTCCATTGGGTCACAATGGTTCCTTGCTTCTCTTAACCACTGTGCTGTCACAATGCATCCCATGCCCTTTTAGGCCACTTGGTCTTACAATGAACCATTTGATTCTTGGCCTTCATGGTGTCATATTGGTTCCTTGCTTCTATAGGTCCCCATGCTGTCAGAGTCCATCCGTGGTCCTTTTGCGCCCCCTGGTGTCAAAAGGGATTCTTAGATTGTTAGCCTGCATTGGGTCACAATGGTTCCTTGCTTCTCTTAACCCCTGTGCTGTCACAATGCATCCCATGCCCTTTTAGGCCACTTGATGTCACAATGAATCATTTGATTCTTGGCCTCCATGGTGGCATAATTGTACCAGGTTTTACTTGGGCCCCATGCTTTCACAATTCATCCCTGCCCCTTTTAGGCCCATTGGTGTCACAAGGGATCATTAGATTGTTAGCCTGCATTGGGTCACAATGGTTCCTTGCTTCTCTTAACCTCTGTGGTGTCACAATGCATCCCATGCCCTTTTAGGCCACTTGATGTCACAATGAATCATTTGATTCTTGGCCTCCATTGTGGCATAATAGATCCTTGCTTCTATTGGTCCCCGTGCTGTAACAATCCATCCCTGGCCCTTTTTATGCCCCCTGGTGCCACAAGGGATCATTAGATTGTTAGCCTGCATTGGGTCACAATGGTTCCTTGCTTCTCTTAACCTCTGTGGTGTCACAATGCATCCCATGCCCTTTTAGGCCACTTGATGTCACAATGAATCATTTGATTCTGGGCCACATGGTGTCATAATGTTTCCATGTTTTTATTGGGCCCCATGCTGTAACAATCCATCCCTGGCCCTTTTACAACCCCTGGTGACAAAAGGGATCATTAGATTGTTAGCCTGCATTGGGTCACAATGGTTCCTTGCTTCTCTTAACCTCTGTGGTGTCACAATGCATCCTATGCCCTTTTAGGACACTTCATGTCACAATGAATCATTTGATTCTTGGCCTTCATGGTGTCATAAGAGTTCCTCGCTTCTATTGGGCCCCATGCTTTCACAACACATCCCTTGCCCTTTTACAACCCCTGGTGTCACTAGGGATCATTAGATTGTTAGCCTCCATTCTGTCACAATGTTTCCTTAGTTTCCTTAACCCCTGTGGTGTCACAATGCATCCCATGCCCTTTTAGGCCACTTGATGTCACAATGAATCATTTGATTCTTGGCCTTCATGGTGTCATAATATTTCCTTGTTTCTATTGGGCTCCATGGTGTCTGTATTCGTTCCTGGCCATTTTAGGCACATTGGTGTCACAAGGGATCATTAGATTGTTAGCCTGCATTGGGTCACAATGGTTCCTTTCTTCTCTTAACCTCTGTGCTGTCACAATGCATCCCATGCCCTTTTAGGCTACTTGATGTCACAATGAATCATTTGATTCTTGGCCTTCATGGTGTCATAATGGTTCCTTGCTTCCATAGGTCCCTATGCTGTCACAGTTCATCCGTGGTCCTTTTGCGCCCCCTGGTGTCAATAGGAATTCTTAGATTAATAGCCTCCATTCTGTCACAATGGTTCCTTAGTTTCCTTAACCCCTGTGGTGTCACAATGCATCCCATGCCCTTTTAGGCCACTTGATGTCACAATGAATCATTTGATTCTTGGCCCCCATGGTGTCATAATAGTTCCTCGCTTCTTTTGGGACCCATGCTGTAACAATCCATCCCTGGCCCTTTTACAACCCCTGGTGTCACAATGGATCATTAGATTGTTAGCTTCCCTTGGGGCACAATGGTTCCTTGCTTCTCTTAACCCCTGTGGTGTCACAATGCATCCCATGCCCTTTTAGGCCACTTGATGTCACAATGAATCATTTGATTCTTGGCCTCCATGGTGTCATAATAGTTCCTCGCTTCTATTGGGCCCCATGCTTTCACAATTCATCCCTGGCCCTTTTAAAACCCCTGGTGTCACAAGGGATCATTAGATTGTTAGCCTGCATTGGGTCACAATGGTTCCTTGCTTCTCTTAACCTCTGTGGTGTCACAATGCATCCCATGCCCTTTTAGGCCACTTGATGTCACAATGAATCATTTGATTCTGGGCCACATGGTGTCATAATGTTTCCATGTTTTTATTGGGCCCCATGCTGTAACAATCCATCCCTGGACCTTTTACAACCCCTGGTGACACAAGGGATCATTAGATTGTTAGCCTGCATTGGGTCACAATGGTTCCTTGGTTCTCTTAACCTCTGTGGTGTCAGAATGCATCCCATGGCCTTTTAGGCCACTTCATGTCACAATGAATAATTTGATTCTTGGCCTTCATGGTGTCATAATATTTCCTTGTTTCTATTGGGCCCCATGGTGTCACTATTCTTTCCTGGCCACTTTAGGCCCATTGGTGTCACAAGGGATCATTAGATTGTTAGCCTGCATTGGGTCACAATGGTTCCATTCTTCTCTTCACCTCTGTGCTGTCACAATGCATCCCATGCCCTTTTAGGCCACTTGATGTCACAATGAATCATTTGATTCTTGGCCTCCATGGTGTCATAATAGTTCATCGCTTCTATTGGGCCCCGTGCTGTAACAATCCATTCCTGGCCCTTTTACGCCCCCTGGTGTCACAAGGGGTCATTATATTGTTAGCCTCCTTTGGGTCACAATGGTTCCTTGCTTCTCTTTACCCCTGTGGTGTCACAATGCATCCCATGCCCTTTTAGGCCACTTGGTGTTACAATGAATCATTTGATTCTTGGTCTCTATGGTGTCATAATGTTTCCATGTTTTTCTTGGGCCCCATGCTGTAACAATCCATCCCTGGCCCTTTTACAACCCCTGGTGTCACAATGGATCATTAGATTGTTAGCTTCCCTTGGTGCACAATGGTTCCTTGCTTCTCTTAACCTCTGTGGTGTCACAATGCATTCCCTGCCCTTTTAGGCCACTTGGTGTTACAATGAATCATTTGATTCTTGGTCTCTATGGTGTCATAATGTTTCCATGTTTTTCTTGGGCCCCATGCTTTCACAATTCATCCCTGGCCCTTTTACAACCCCTGGTGTCACAAGGGATCATTAGATTGTTAGCCTGCATCGGGTCACAATGGTTCCCTTCTTCTCTTTTCCTCTGTGGTGTCACAATGCATCCCATGCCCTTTTAGGCCACTTGATGTCACAATGAATCATTTGATTCTGGGCCACATGGTGTCGTAATGTTTCCATGTTTTTATTGGGCCCCATGTTGTAACAATCCATCCCTGGACCTTTTACAACCCCCGGTGACACAAGGGATCATTAGATTGTTAGCCTGCATTGGGTCACAATGGTTCCTTGGTTCTCTTAACCTCTGTGGTGTCACAATGCATCCCATGCCCTTTTAGGCCACTTGATGTCACAATGAATCATTTGATTCTTGGCCTTCATGGTGTCATAATATTTCCTTGTTTCTATTGGGCCCCATGGTGTCTCTATTCGTTCGTGGCCATTTTAGGCCCATTGGTGTCACAAGGGATCATTAGATTTTTAGATTGCATTGGGTCATATTGGTTCCTTGCTTCTCTTAATCTCTGTGGTGTCACAATGCATCCCATGCCCTTTTAGGCTACTTGATGTCACAATGAATCATTTGATTCTTGGCCTCCATGGTGTCATAATAGATCCTTGATTCTATTGGTCCCCGTGCTGTAACAATCCATCCCTGGCCCTTTTACGCCCCTTGGTGTCATAAGGGATTCTTAGATTATTAGCCTCCTTTGGGTCACAATGGTTCCTTGCTTCTCTTAACACCTGTGGTGTCACAATGCATCCCATTCACTTTTAGGTCATTTGATGTCACAATGAATCATTTGATTCTTGGCCTCCATGGTGTCATAATAGATCCTTGATTCTATTGGTCCCCATGCTGAAACAATCCATCCCTGGTCCTTTTACAACCCCTGGTGTCACAAGGGATCATTAGATTGTTAGCCTGCATTGGGTCACAATGGTTCCTGGCTTCTCTTAACCTCTGTGGTGTCACAATGCATCCTATGCCCTTTTAGGCCACTTGGTGTTACAATGAATCATTTGATTCTTGGTCTCTATGGTGTCATAATGTTTCCATGATTTTCTTGGGCCCCATGCTGTAACAATCCATCCCTGGCCCTTTTACAACCCCTGGTGTCACAATGGATCATTAGATTGTTAGCTTCCCTTGGGTCACAATGGTTCCTTGCTTCTCTTAACCTCTGTGGTGTCACAATGCATTCCATGCCCTTTTAGGCCACTTGGGGTTACAATGAATCATTTGATTCTTGGCCTTCATGGTGTCATAATGGTTCCTTGCTTCTATAGGTCCCTATGCTGTCACAGTTCATCCGTGGTCCTTTTGCGCCCCCTGGTGTCAAAAGGGATTCTTAGATTGTTAGCCTGCATTGGGTCACAATGGTTCCTTGCTTCTCTTAACCTCTGTGGTGTCACAATGCATCCCATGCCCTTTTAGGCCACTTGATGTCACAATGAATCATTTGATTCTTGGCCTCCATGGTGGCATAATTGTACCAGGTTTTACTTGGGCCCCATGCTTTCACAATTCATCCCTGCCCCTTTTAGGCCCATTGGTGTCACAAGGGATCATTAGATTGTTAGCCTGCATTGGGTCACAATGGTTCCTTGCTTCTCTTAACCCCTGTGCTGTCACAATGCATCCCATGCCCTTTTAGGCCACTTGATGTCACAATGAATTATTTGATTCTTGGCCTCCATGGTGGCATAATAGATCCTTGCTTCTATTGGTCCCCGTGCTGTAACAATTCATCCCTGGCCCTTTTAGGCCCATTGGTGTCACAAGGGATCATTAGATTGTTCGCCTGCATTGGGTCACAATGGTTCCTTGCTTCTCTTAACCTCTGTGGTGTCACAATGCATCCCATGCCCTTTTAGGCCACTTGATGTCACAATGAATCATTTGATTCTTGGCCTCCATGGTGCCATAATGGTTCCTTGTTTCTATTGGGCCCCATGTTGTCACAATTCATCCCTGGCCCTTTTACGCCCCCTGGTGTCAAATGGGATCCTAAGATTATTAGCCTCCATTGGGTCACAATGGTTCCTTGCTTCTCTTAACCACTGTGGTGTCACGATGCATTCCAAGCCCTTTTAGGCCACTTGGTCTTACAATGAACCATTTGATTCTTGGCCTCCACGGTGGCATAATAGATCCTTGCTTCTATGGGTCCCCGTGCTGTAACAATCCATCCCTGGCCCTTTTTATACCCCCTGGTGCCACAAGGGATCATTAGATTGTTAGCCTGCATTGGGTCACAATGGATCCTTGCTTCTCTTAACCCCTGTGCTGTCACAATGCATCCCATGCCCTTTTAGGCCACTTGATGTCACAATGAATCATTTGATTCTTGGCCTCCATGGTGGCATAATTGTACCAGGGTTTACTTGGGCCCCATGCTTTCACAATTCATCCCTGCCCCTTTTAGGCCCATTGGTGTCACAAGGTATCATTAGATTGTTAGCCTGCATTGGGTCACAATGGTTCCTTGCTTCTCTTAACCTCTGTGGTGTCACAATGCATCCCATGCCCTTTTAGGCCACTTGATGTCACAATGAATCATTTGATTCTTGGCCTCCATGGTGTCATAATGGTTCCTTGTTTCTATTGGGCCCCAGGCTGTCACAATTCATCCCTGGCCCTTTTACGCCCCCTGGTGTCAAATGGGATCCTGAGATTATTAGCCTCCATTGGGTCACAATGGATCCTTGCTTCTCTTAACCCCTGTGCTGTCACAATGCATCCCATGCCCTTTTAGGCCACTTGATGTCACAATGAATCATTTGATTCTTGGCCTCCATGGTGGCATAATAGATCCTTGCTTCTATTGGTCCCCGTGCTGTAACAATCCATCCCTGGCCCTTTTTATACCCCGTGGTGCCACAAGGGATCATTAGATTGTTAGCCTGCATTGGGTCACAATGGTTCCTTGCTTCTCTTAACCTCTGTGGTGTCACAATGCATTCCAAGCCCTTTTAGGCCACTTGGTCTTACAATGAACCATTTGATTCTTGGCCTCCATGGTGTCATAATGGTTCCTTGCTTCTATAGGACCCCATGCTGTCAGAGTTCATCCGTGGTCCTTTTGCGCCCCCTGGTGTCCAATGGGATTCTTACATTGTTAGCCTGCATTGGGTCACAATGGATCCTTGCTTCTCTTAACCCCTGTGCTGTCACAATGCATCCCATGCCCTTTTAGGCCACTTGATGTCACAATGAATCATTTGATTCTTGGCCTCCATGGTGGCCTAATTGTACCAGGTTTTACTTGGGCCCCATGCTTTCACAATTCATCCCTGCCCCTTTTAGGCCCATTGGTGTCACAAGGGATCATTAGATTGTTAGCCTGCATTGGGTCACAATGGTTCCTTGCTTCTCTTAACCTCTGTGGTGTCACAATGCATCCCATGCCCTTTTAGGCCACTTGATGTCACAATGAATTATTTGATTCTTGGCCTCCATGGTGTCATAATGGTTCCTTGTTTCTATTGGGCCCCATGCTGTCACAATTCATCCCTGGCCCTTTTACGCCCCCTGGTGTCAAATGGGATCCTGGGATTATTAGCCTCCATTGGGTCACAATGGATCCTTGCTTCTCTTAACCCCTGTGCTGTCACAATGCATCCCATGCCCTTTTAGGCCACTTGATGTCACAATGAATCATTTGATTCTTGGCCTCCATGGTGGCATAATTGTACCAGGTTTTACTTGGGCCCCATGCTTTCACAATTCATCCCTGCCCCTTTTAGGCCCATTGGTGTCACAAGGGATCATTAGATTGTTAGCCTGCATTGGGTCACAATGGTTCTTTGCTTCTCTTAACCTCTGTGCTGTCACAATGCATCCCATGCCCTTTTAGGCCACTTGATGTCACAATGAATCATTTGATTCTTGGCCTCCATGGTGGCATAATAGATCCTTGCTTCTGTTGGTCCCCGTGCTGTAACAATCCATCCCTGGCCCTTTTTATGCCCCCTGGTGCCACAAGGGATCATTAGATTGTTAGCCTGCATTGGGTCACAATGGTTCCTTGCTTCTCTTAACCTCTGTGGTGTCACAATGCATTCCAAGCCCTTTTAGGCCACTTGGTCTTACAATGAACCATTTGATTCTTGGCCTCCATGGTGTCATAATGGTTCCTTGCTTCTATAGGACCCCATGCTGTCAGAGTTCATCCGTGGTCCTTTTTCGCCCCCTGGTGTCCAATGGGATTCTTACATTGTTAGCCTGCATTGGGTCACAATGGTTCCTTGCTTCTCTTAACCCCTGTGCTGTCACAATGCATCCCATGCCCTTTTAGGCCACTTGATGTCACAATGAATCATTTGATTCTTGGCCTCCATGGTGGCCTAATTGTACCAGGTTTTACTTGGGCCCCATGCTTTCACAATTCATCCCTGCACCTTTTAGGCCCATTGGTGTCACAAGGTATCATTAGATTGTTAGCCTGCATTGGGTCACAATGGTTCCTTGCTTCTCTTAACCTCTGTGGTGTCACAATGCATCCCATGCCCTTTTAGGCCACTTGATGTCACAATGAATCATTTGATTCTTGGCCTCCATGGTGGCATAATTGTACCAGGTTTTACTTGGGCCCCATGCTTTCACAATTCATCCCTGCCCCTTTTAGGCCCATTGGTGTCACAAGGCATCATTAGATTCTCAGCCTGCATTGGGTCACAATGGTTCCTTGCTTCTCTTAACCTCTGTGGTGTCACAATGCATCCCATGCCCTTTTAGGCCACTTGATGTCACAATGAATCATTTGATTCTTGGCCTCCATGGTGTCATAATGGTTCCTTGTTTCTATTGGGCCCCATGCTGTCACAATTCGTCCCTGGCCCTTTTACGCCCCCTGGTGTCAAATGGGATCCTGGGATTATTAGCCTCCATTGGGTCACAATGGATCCTTGCTTCTCTTAACCCCTGTGCTGTCACAATGCATCCCATGCCCTTTTAGGCTACTTGATGTCACAATGAATCATTTGATTCTTGGCCTCCATGGTGGCCTAATTGTACCAGGTTTTACTTGGGCCCCATGCTTTCACAATTCATCCCTGGCCCTTTTAGGCCCATTGGTGTCACAAGGGATCATTAGATTGTTAGCCTGCATTGGGTCACAATGGTTCCTTGCTTCTCTTAACCTCTGTGGTGTCACAATGCATCCCATGCCCTTTTAGGCCACTTGATGTCACAATGAATCATTTGATTCTTGGCCTCCATGGTGTCATAATGGTTCCTTGTTTCTATTGGGCCCCATGCTGTCACAATTCATCCCTGGCCATTTTACGCCCCCTGGTGTCAAATGGGATCCTGGGATTATTAGCCTCCATTGGGTCACAATGGATCCTTGCTTCTCTTAACCCCTGTGCTGTCACAATGCATCCCATGCCCTTTTAGGCCACTTGATGTCACAATGAATCATTTGATTCTTGGCCTCCATGGTGGTGTAATTGTACCAGGTTTTAATTGGGCCCCATGCTTTCACAATACATCCCTGCCCCTTTTAGGCCCATTGATGTCAAAAGGGATCATTAGATTGTTAGCCTGCATTGGGTCACAATGGATCCTTACTTCTCTTAACCTCTGTGGTTTCACAATGCATCCCATGCCCTTTTAGGCCACTTGATGTCACAATGAATCATTTGATTCTTGGCCTCCATGGTGGCATAATAGATCCTTGCTTCTATTGGTCCCCGTGCTGTAACAATCCATCCCTGGCCCTTTTTATGCCCCCTGATGCCACAAGGGATCATTAGATTGTTAGCCTGCATTGGGTCACAATGGTTCCTTGCTTCTCTTAACCTCTGTGGTGTCACAATGCATTCCAAGCCCTTTTAGGCCACTTGGTCTTACAATGAACCATTTGATTCTTGGCCTCCATGGTGTCATAATGGTTCCTTGCTTCTATAGGACCCCATGCTGTCAGAGTTCATCCGTGGTCCTTTTGCGCCCCCTGGTGTCCAATGGGATTCTTAGATTGTTAGCCTGCATTGGGTCACAATGGTTCCTTGCTTCTCTTAACCCCTGTGGTGTCACAATGCATCCCATGCCCTTTTAGGCCACTTGATGTCACAATGAATCATTTGATTCTTGGCCTCCATGGTGCCTTATTGTACCAGGTTTTACTTGGGCCCCTTGCTGTAACAAATCATCCCTGCACCTTTTAGGCCCATTGGTGTCTCAAGGGATCATTAGATTGTTAGCCTCCATTGGGTCACAATGTATCCTTGCTTCTCTTAACCACTGTGCTGTCACAATGCATCCCATGACCTTTTAGGCCACTTGATGTCACAATGAATCATTTGATTCTTGGCCTCCATGGTGGTGTAATTGTACCAGGATTTTATTGGGCCCCATGCTGTCACAATTCATCCCTGGCCCTTTTATGCCCATTGGTGTCAAAAGGGATCATTAGATTGTTAGCCTCCATTGGGTCACAATGGATCCTTGCTTCTCTTAACCTCTGTGGTGTCACAATGCATCCCATGCCCTTTTAGGCCACTTGATGTCACAATGAATCATTTGATTCTTGGCCTCCATGGTGTCATAATGGTTCCTTGTTTCTATTGGGCCCCATGTTGTCACAATTCATCCCTGGCCCTTTTACGCCCCCTGGTGTCAAATGGGATCCTCGGAATATTAGCCTCCATTGGGTCACAATGGTTCCTTGCTTCTCTTAACCACTGTGCTGTCACAATGCATCCCATGCCCTTTTAGGCCACTTGGTCTTACAATGAACCATTTGATTCTTGGCCTTCATGGTGTAATATTGGTTCCCTGCTTCTATAGGTCCCCATGCTGTCAGAGTCCATCCGTTGTCCTTTTGCGCCCCCTGGTGTCAAAAGGGATTCTTAGATTGTTAGCCTGCATTGGGTCACAATGGTTCCTTGCTTCTCTTAACCCCTGTGCTGTCACAATGCATCCCATGCCCTTTTAGGCCACTTGATGACACAATGAATCATTTGATTCTTGGCCTCCATGGTGGCATAATTGTACCAGGTTTTACTTGGGCCCCATGCTTTCACAATTCATCCCTGCCCCTTTTAGGCCCATTGGTGTCACAAGGGATCATTAGATTGTTAGCCTGCATTGGGTCACAATGGTTCCTTGCTTCTCTTAACCTCTGTGGTGTCACAATGCATCCCATGCCCTTTTAGGCCACTTGATGTCACAATGAATCATTTGATTCTTGGCCTCCATTGTGTCATAATAGATCCTTGCTTCTATTGGTCCCCGTGCTGTAACAATCCATCCCTGGCCCTTTTTATGCCCCCTGGTGCCACAAGGGATCATTAGATTGTTAGCCTGCATTGGGTCACAATGGTTCCTTGCTTCTCTTAACCTCTGTGGTGTCACAATGCATTCCAAGCCCTTTTAGGCCACTTGGTCTTACAATGAACCATTTGATTCTTGGCCTCCATGGTGTCATAATGGTCCCTTGCTTCTATAGGACCCCATGATGTCAGAGTTCATCCGTGGTCCTTTTGCGCCCCCTGGTGTCCAATGGGATTCTTACATTGTTAGCCTGCATTGGGTCACAATGGATCCTTGCTTCTCTTAACCCCTGTGCTGTCACAATGCATCCCATGCCCTTTTAGGCCACTTGATGTCACAATGAATCATTTGATTCTTGGCCTCCATGGTGGCCTAATTGTACCAGGTTTTACTTGGGCCCCATGCTTTCACAATTCATCCCTGCACCTTTTAGGCCCATTGGTGTCACAAGGTATCATTAGATTGTTAGCCTGCATTGGGTCACAATGGTTCCTTGCTTCTCTTAACCTCTGTGGTGTCACAATGCATCCCATGCCCTTTTAGGCCACTTGATGTCACAATGAATCATTTGATTCTTGGCCTCCATGGTGGCATAATTGTACCATGATTTACTTGGGCCCCATGCTTTCACAATTCATCCCTGCCCCTTTTAGGCCCATTGGTGTCACAAGGTATCATTAGATTGTTAGCCTGCATTGGGTCACAATGGTTCCTTGCTTCTCTTAACCTCTGTGGTGTCACAATGCATCCCATGCCCTTTTAGGCCACTTGATGTCACAATGAATCATTTGATTCTTGGCCTCCAGGGTGTCATAATGGTTCCTTGTTTCTATTGGGCCCCATGCTGTCACAATTCATCCCTGGCCCTTTTACGCCCCCTGGTGTCAAATGGGATCCTGGGATTATTAGCCTCCATTGGGTCACAATGGATCCTTGCTTCTCTTAACCCCTGTGCTGTCACAATGCATCCCATGCCCTTTTAGGCCACTTGATGTCACAATGAATCATTTGATTCTTGGCCTCCATGGTGGCCTAATTGTACCAGGTTTTACTTGGGCCCCATGCTGTCACAATTCATCCCTGGCCCTTTTATGCCCATTGGTGTCAAAAGGGATCATTAGATTGTTAGCCTCCATTGGGTCACAATGGATCCTTACTTCTCTTAACCCCTGTGCTGTCACAATGCATCCCATGCCCTTTTAGGCCACATGACGTCACAATGAATTATTTGATTCTTGGCCTCCATGGCGGCATAATAGATCCTTGCTTCTATTGGTCCCCGTGCTGTAACAATCCATCCCTGGCCCTTTTTATACCCCCTGGTGCCACAAGGGATCATTAGATTGTTAGCCTGCATTGGGTCACAATGGTTCCTTGCTTCTCTTAACCTCTGTGGTGTCACAATGCATCCCATGCCCTTTTAGGCCACTTGATGTCACAATGAATCATTTGATTCTTGGCCTCCATGGTGTCATAATGGTTCCTTGTTTCTATTGGGCCCCATGTTGTCACAATTCATCCCTGGCCCTTTTACGCCCCCTGGTGTCAAATGGGATCCTCGGAATATTAGCCTCCATTGGGTCACAATGGTTCCTTGCTTCTCTTAACCACTGTGCTGTCACAATGCATCCCATGCCCTTTTAGGCCACTTGGTCTTACAATGAACCATTTGATTCTTGGCCTTCATGGTGTCATAATGGTTCCTTGCTTCTATAGGTCCCCATGCTGTCAGAGTCCATCCGTGGTCCTTTTGCGCCCCCTGGTGTCAAAAGGGATTCTTAGATTGTTAGCCTGCATTGGGTCACAATGGTTCCTTGCTTCTCTTAACCCCTGTGCTGTCACAATGCATCCCATGCCCTTTTAGGCCACTTGATGTCACAATGAATCATTTGATTCTTGGCCTCCATGGTGGCATAATTGTACCAGGTTTTACTTGGGCCCCATGCTTTCACAATTCATCCCTGCCCCTTTTAGGCCCATTGGTGTCACAAGGGATCATTAGATTGTTAGCCTGCATTGGGTCACAATGGTTCCTTGCTTCTCTTAACCTCTGTGGTGTCACAATGCATCCCATGCCCTTTTAGGCCACTTGATGTCACAATGAATCATTTGATTCTTGGCCTCCATTGTGGCATAATAGATCCTTGCTTCTATTGGTCCCCGTGCTGTAACAATCCATCCCTGGCCCTTTTTATGCCCCCTGGTGCCACAAGGGATCATTAGATTGTTAGCCTGCATTGGGTCACAATGGTTCCTTGCTTCTCTTAACCTCTGTGGTGTCACAATGCATTCCAAGCCCTTTTATGCCACTTGGTCTTACAATGAACCATTTGATTCTTGGCCTCCATGGTGTCATAATGGTTCCTTGCTTCTATAGGACCCCATGCTGTCAGAGTTCATCCGTGGTCCTTTTACGCCCCCTGGTGTCAAATGGGATCCTCGGAATATTAGCCTCCATTGGGTCACAATGGATCCTTGCTTCTCTTAACCCCTGTGCTGTCACAATGCATCCCATGCCCTTTTAGGCCACTTGATGTCACAATGAATCATTTGATTCTTGGCCTCCATGGTGGCCTAATTGTACCAGGTTTTACTTGGGCCCCATGCTTTCACAATTCATCCCTGCACCTTTTAGGCCCATTGGTGTCACTAGGGATCATTAGATTGTTAGCCTGCATTGGGTCACAATGGTTCCTTGCTTCTCTTAACCTCTGTGGTGTCACAATGCATCCCATGCCCTTTTAGGCCACTTGATGTCACAATGAATCATTTGATTCTTGGCCTCCATGGTGTGATAATGGTTCCTTGTTTCTATTGGGCCCCATGCTGTCACAATTCATCCCTGGCCCTTTTACGCCCCCTGGTGTCAAATGGGATCCTGGGATTATTAGCCTCCATTGGGTCACAATGGATCCTTGCTTCTCTTAACCCCTGTGCTGTCACAATGCATCCCATGCCCTTTTAGGCCACTTGATGTCACAATGAATCATTTGATTCTTGGCCTCCATGGTGGCATAATTGTACCAGGTTTTACTTGGGCCCCATGCTGTCACAATTCATCCCTGGCCCTTTTATGCCCATTGGTGTCAAAAGGGATCATTAGATTGTTAGCCTCCATTGGGTCACAATGGATCCTTACTTCTCTTAACCCCTGTGCTGTCACAATGCATCCCATGCCCTTTTAGGCCACATGACGTCACAATGAATTATTTGATTCTTGGCCTCCATGGCGGCATAATAGATCCTTGCTTCTATTGGTCCCCGTGCTGTAACAATCCATCCCTGGCCCTTTTTATACCCCCTGGTGACACAAGGGATCATTAGATTGTTAGCCTGCATTGGGTCACAATGGTTCCTTGCTTCTCTTAACCTCTGTGGTGTCACAATGCATCCCATGCCCTTTTAGGCCACTTGGTCTTACAATGAACCATTTGATTCTTGGCCTTCATGGTGTCATAATGGTTCCTTGCTTCTATAGGTCCACATGCTGTCATTGTTCATCCGTGGTCCTTTTGCGCCCCCTGGTGTCAAAAGGGATTCTTAGATTGTTAGCCTGCATTGGGTCACAATGGTTCCTTGCTTCTCTTAACCCCTGTGCTGTCACAATGCATCCCATGCCCTTTTAGGCCACTTGATGTCACAATGAATCATTTGATTCTTGGCCTCCATGGTGGCATAATTGTACCAGGTTTTACTTGGGCCCCATGCTTTCACAATTCATCCCTGCCCCTTTTAGGCCCATTGGTGTCACAAGGGATCATTAGATTGTTAGCCTGCATTGGGTCACAATGGTTCCTTGCTTCTCTTAACCTCTGTGGTGTCACAATGCATCCCATGCCCTTTTAGGCCACTTGATGTCACAATGAATCATTTGATTCTTGGCCTCCATGGTGTCATAATGGTTCCTTGTTTCTATTGGGCCCCATGCTGTCACAATTCATCCCTGGCCCTTTTACGCCCCCTGGTGTCAAATGGGATCCTGGGATTATTAGCCTCCATTGGGTCACAATGGATCCTTGCTTCTCTTAACCCCTGTGCTGTCACAATGCATCCCATGCCCTTTTAGGCCACTTGATGTCACAATGAATCATTTGATTCTTGGCCTCCATGGTGGCCTAATTGTACCAGGTTTTACTTGGGCCCCATGCTGTCACAATTCATCCCTGGCCCTTTTATGCCCATTAGTGTCAAAAGGGATCATTAGATTGTTAGCCTCCATTGGGTCACAATGGATCCTTGCTTCTCTTAACCCCTGTGCTGTCACAATGCATCCCATGCCCTTTTAGGCCACATGACGTCACAATGAATCATTTGATTCTTGGCCTCGATGGTGGTGTAATTGTACCAGGTTTTAATTGGGCCCCATGCTTTCACAATACATCCCTGCCCCTTTTAGGCCCATTGATGTCAAAAGGGATCATTAGATTGTTAGCCTCCATTGGGTCACAATGGATCCTTACTTCTCTTAACCCCTGTGCTGTCACAATGCATCCCATGCCCTTTTAGGCCACTTGATGTCACAATGAATTATTTGATTCTTGGCCTCCATGGTGGCATAATAGATCCTTGCTTCTATTGGTCCCCGTGCTGTAACAATCCATCCCTGGCCCTTTTTATACCCCTGGTGCCACAAGGGATCATTAGATTGTTAGCCTGCATTGGGTCACAATGGTTCCTTGCTTCTCTTAACCTCTGTGGTGTCACAATGCATCCCATGCCCTTTTAGGCCACTTGATGTCACAATGAATCATTTGATTCTTGGCCTCCATGGTGGCATAATAGATCCTTGCTTCTATTGGTCCCCGTGCTGTAACAATCCATCCCTGGCCCTTTTTATGCCCCCTGATGCCACAAGGGATCATTAGATTGTTAGCCTGCATTGGGTCACAATGGTTCCTTGCTTCTCTTAACCTCTGTGGTGTCACAATGCATTCCAAGCCCTTTTAGGCCACTTGGTCTTACAATGAACCATTTGATTCTTGGCCTCCATGGTGTCATAATGGTTCCTTGCTTCTATAGGACCCCATGCTGTCAGAGTTCATCCGTGGTCATTTTACGCCCCCTGGTGTCCAATGGGATTCTTAGATTGTTAGCCTGCATTGGGTCACAATGGTTCCTTGCTTCTCTTAACCCCTGTGCTGTCACAATGCATCCCATGCCCTTTTAGGCCACTTGATGTCACAATGAATCATTTGATTCTTGGCCTCCATGGTGGCCTAATTGTACCAGGTTTTACTTGGGCCCCATGCTGTAACAAATCATCCCTGCACCTTTTAGGCCCATTGGTGTCACAAGGGATCATTAGATTGTTAGCCTGCATTGGGTCACAATGGTTCCTTGCTTCTCTTAACCTCTGTGGTGTCACAATGCATCCCATGCCCTTTTAGGCCACTTGATGTCACAATGAATCATTTGATTCTTGGCCTCCATGGTGTCATAATGGTTCCTTGTTTCTATTGGGCCCCATGCTGTCACAATCCATCCCTGGCCCTTTTACGCCCCCTGGTGTCAAATGGGATCCTGGGATTATTAGCCTGCATTGGGTCACAATGGTTCCTTGCTTCTCTTAACCTCTGTGGTGTCACAATGCATTCCAAGCCCTTTTAGGCCACTTGGTCTTACAATGAACCATTTGATTCTTGGCCTTCATGGTGTCATAATGGTTCCTTGCTTCTATAGGTCCCCATGCTGTCAGAGTTCATTCGTGGTCCTTTTGCGCCACCTGGTGGCAAAAGGGATTCTTAGATTGTTAGCCTGCATTGGGTCACAATGGATCCTTGCTTCTCTTAACCCCTGTGCTGTCACAATGCATCCCATGCCCTTTTAGGCCACTTGATGTCACAATGAATCATTTGATTCTTGGCCTCCATGGTGGCCTAATTGTACCAGGTTTTAATTGGGCCCCATGCTTTCACAATTCATCCCTGCCCCTTTTAGGCCCATTGGTGTCACAAGGTATCATTAGATTGTTAGCCTGCATTGGGTCACAATGGTTCCTTGCTTCTCTTAACCTCTGTGGTGTCACAATGCATCCCATGCCCTTTTAGGCCACTTGATGTCACAATGAATCATTTGATTCTTGGCCTCCATGGTGTCATAATGGTTCCTTGTTTCTATTGGGCCCCATGCTGTCACAATTCATCCCTGGCCCTTTTACGCCCCCTGGTGTCAAATGGGATCCTGGGATTATTAGCCTCCATTGGGTCACAATGGATCCTTGCTTCTCTTAACCCCTGTGCTGTCACAATGCATCCCATGCCCTTTTAGGCCACTTGATGTCACAATGAATCATTTGATTCTTGGCCTCCATGGTGGCCTAATTGTACCAGGTTTTACTTGGGCCCCATGCTGTCACAATTCATCCCTGGCCCTTTTACGCCCCCTGGTGTCAAATGGGATCCTCGGAATATTACCCTCCATTGGGTCACAATGGTTCCTTGCTTCTCTTAACTACTGTGCTGTCACAATGCATCCCATGCCCTTTTAGGCCACTTGGTCTTACAATGAACCATTTGATTCTTGGCCTTCATGGTGTCATAATGGTTCCTTGCTTCTATAGGTCCCCATGCTGTCAGAATCCATCCGTGGTCCTTTTGCGCCCCCTGGTGTCAAAAGGGATTCTTAGATTGTTAGCCTGCATTGGGTCACAATGGTTCCTTGCTTCTCTTAACCCCTGTGCTGTCACAATGCATCCCATGCCCTTTTAGGCCACTTGATGTCACAATGAATCATTTGATTCTTGGCCTCCATGGTGGCATAATTGTACCAGGTTTTACTTGGGCCCCATGCTTTCACAATTCATCCCTGCCCCTTTTAGGCCCATTGGTGTCACAAGGGATCATTAGATTGTTAGCCTGCATTGGGTCACAATGGTTCCTTGCTTCTCTTAACCTCTGTGGTGTCACAATGCATCCCATGCCCTTTTAGGCCACTTGATGTCACAATGAATCATTTGATTCTTGGCCTCCATGGTGGCATAATAGATCCTTGCTTCTATTGGTCCCCGTGCTGTAACAATCCATCCCTGGCCCTTTTTATGCCCCCTGGTGCCACAAGGGATCATTAGATTGTTAGCCTGCATTGGGTCACAATGGTTCCTTGCTTCTCTTAACCTCTGTGGTGTCACAATGCATTCCAAGCCCTTTTAGGCCACTTGGTCTTACAATGAACCATTTGATTCTTGGCCTCCATGGTGTCATAATGGTTCCTTGCTTCTATAGGACCCCATGCTGTCAGAGTTCATCCGTGGTCCTTTTGCGCCCCCTGGTGTCAAAAGGGATTCTTAGATTGTTAGCCTGCATTGGGTCACAATGGATCCTTGCTTCTCTTAACCCCTGTGCTGTCACAATGCATCCCATGCCCTTTTAGGCCACTTGATGTCACAATGAATCATTTGATTCTTGGCCTCCATGGTGGCATAATTGTACCAGGTTTTACTTGGGCCCCATGCTTTCACAATTCATCCCTGCCCCTTTTAGGCCCATTGGTGTCACAAGGTATCATTAGATTGTTAGCCTGCATTGGGTCACAATGGTTCCTTGCTTCTCTTAACCTCTGTGGTGCCACAATGCATCCCATGCCCTTTTAGGCCACTTGATGTCACAATGAATCATTTGATTCTTGGCCTCCATGGTGTCATAATGGTTCCTTGTTTCTATTGGGCCCCATGCTGTCACAATTCATCCCTGGCCCTTTTACGCCCCCTGGTGTCAAATGGGATCCTGGGATTATTAGCCTCCATTGGGTCACAATGGATCCTTGCTTCTCTTAACCCCTGTGCTGTCACAATGCATCCCATGCCCTTTTAGGCCACTTGATGTCACAATGAATCATTTGATTCTTGGCCTCCATGGTGGCCTAATTGTACCAGGTTTTACTTGGTCCCCATGCTGTCACAATTCATCCCTGGCCCTTTTATGCCCATTGGTGTCAAAAGGGATCATTAGATTGTTAGCCTCCATTGGGTCACAATGGATCCTTACTTCTCTTAACCCCTGTGCTGTCACAATGCATCCCATGCCCTTTTAGGCCACATGACGTCACAATGAATTATTTGATTCTTGGCCTCCATGGCGGCATAATAGATCCTTGCTTCTATTGGTCCCCGTGCTGTAACAATCCATCCCTGGCCCTTTTTATACCCCCTGGTGCCACAAGGGATCATTAGATTGTTAGCCTGCATTGGGTCACAATGGTTCCTTGCTTCTCTTAACCTCTGTGGTGTCACAATGCATCCCATGCCCTTTTAGGCCACTTGATGTCACAATGAATCATTTGATTCTTGGCCTCCATGGTGTCATAATGGTTCCTTGTTTCTATTGGGCCCCATGCTGTCACAATTCGTCCCTGGCCCTTTTACGCCCCCTGGTGTCAAATGGGATCCTGGGATTATTAGCCTCCATTGGGTCACAATGGATCCTTGCTTCTCTTAACCCCTGTGCTGTCACAATGCATCCCATGCCCTTTTAGGCCACTTGATGTCACAATGAATCATTTGATTCTTGGCCTCCATGGTGGCCTAATTGTACCAGGTTTTACTTGGGCCCCATGCTTTCACAATTCATCCCTGCCCCTTTTAGGCCCATTGGTGTCACAAGGGATCATTAGATTGTTAGCCTGCATTGGGTCACAATGGTTCCTTGCTTCTCTTAACCTCTGTGGTGTCACAATGCATCCTATGCCCTTTTAGGACACTTCATGTCACAATGAATCATTTGATTCTTGGCCTTCATGGTGTCATAAGAGTTCCTCGCTTCTATTGGGCCCCATGCTTTAACAACACATCCCTTGCCCTTTTACAACCCCTGGTGTCACTAGGGATCATTAGATTGTTAGCCTCCATTCTGTCACAATGTTTCCTTAGTTTCCTTAACCCCTGTGGTGTCACAATGCATCCCATGCCCTTTTAGGCCACTTGATGTCACAATGAATCATTTGATTCTTGGCCTCCATGGTGTCATAATAGTTCCTCGCTTCTATTGGGCCCCATGCTTTCACAATTCATCCCTGGCCCTTTTAAAACCCCTGGTGTCACAAGGGATCATTAGATTGTTAGCCTGCATTGGGTCACAATGGTTCCTTGCTTCTCCTAACCTCTGTGGTGTCACAATGCATCCCATGCCCTTTTAGGCCACTTGATGTCACAATGAATCATTTGATTCTGGGCCACATGGTGTCATAATGTTTCCATGTTTTTATTGGGCCCCATGCTGTAACAATCCATCCCTGGACCTTTTACAACCCCTGGTGACACAAGGGATCATTAGATTGTTAGCCTGCATTGGGTCACAATGGTTCCTTGGTTCTCTTAACCTCTGTGGTGTCAGAATGCATCCCATGGCCTTTTAGGCCACTTCATGTCACAATGAATAATTTGATTCTTGGCCTTCATGGTGTCATAATATTTCCTTGTTTCTATTGGGCCCCATGGTGTCACTATTCTTTCCTGGCCACTTTAGGCCCATTGGTGTCACAAGGGATCATTAGATTGTTAGCCTGCATTGGGTCACAATGGTTCCATTCTTCTCTTCACCTCTGTGCTGTCACAATGCATCCCATGCCCTTTTAGGCCACTTGATGTCACAATGAATCATTTGATTCTTGGCCTCCATGGTGTCATAATAGTTCATCGCTTCTATTGGTCCCCGTGCTGTAACAATCCATTCCTGGCCCTTTTACGCCCCCTGGTGTCACAAGGGGTCATTATATTGTTAGCCTCCTTTGGGTCACAATGGTTCCTTGCTTCTCTTTACCCCTGTGGTGTCACAATGCATCCCATGCCCTTTTAGGCCACTTGGTGTTACAATGAATCATTTGATTCTTGGTCTCTATGGTGTCATAATGTTTCCATGTTTTTCTTGGGCCCCATGCTGTAACAATCCATCCCTGGCCCTTTTACAACCCCTGGTGTCACAATGGATCATTAGATTGTTAGCTTCCCTTGGTGCACAATGGTTCCTTGCTTCTCTTAACCTCTGTGGTGTCACAATGCATTCCCTGCCCTTTTAGGCCACTTGGTGTTACAATGAATCATTTGATTCTTGGTCTCTATGGTGTCATAATGTTTCCATGTTTTTCTTGGGCCCCATGCTTTCACAATTCATCCCTGGCCCTTTTACAACCCCTGGTGTCACAAGGGATCATTAGATTGTTAGCCTGCATCGGGTCACAATGGTTCCCTTCTTCTCTTTTCCTCTGTGGTGTCACAATGCATCCCATGCCCTTTTAGGCCACTTGATGTCACAATGAATCATTTGATTCTGGGCCACATGGTGTCGTAATGTTTCCATGTTTTTATTGGGCCCCATGTTGTAACAATCCATCCCTGGACCTTTTACAACCCCCGGTGACACAAGGGATCATTAGATTGTTAGCCTGCATTGGGTCACAATGGTTCCTTGGTTCTCTTAACCTCTGTGGTGTCACAATGCATCCCATGCCCTTTTAGGCCACTTGATGTCACAATGAATCATTTGATTCTTGGCCTTCATGGTGTCATAATATTTCCTTGTTTCTATTGGGCCCCATGGTGTCTCTATTCGTTCGTGGCCATTTTAGGCCCATTGGTGTCACAAGGGATCATTAGATTTTTAGACTGCATTGGGTCATATTGGTTCCTTGCTTCTCTTAATCTCTGTGGTGTCACAATGCATCCCATGCCCTTTTAGGCTACTTGATGTCACAATGAATCATTTGATTCTTGGCCTCCATGGTGTCATAATAGATCCTTGATTCTATTGGTCCCCGTGCTGTAACAATCCATCCCTGGCCCTTTTACGCCCCTTGGTGTCATAAGGGATTCTTAGATTATTAGCCTCCTTTGGGTCACAATGGTTCCTTGCTTCTCTTAACACCTGTGGTGTCACAATGCATCCCATTCACTTTTAGGTCATTTGATGTCACAATGAATCATTTGATTCTTGGCCTCCATGGTGTCATAATAGATCCTTGATTCTATTGGTCCCCATGCTGAAACAATCCATCCCTGGTCCTTTTACAACCCCTGGTGTCACAAGGGATCATTAGATTGTTAGCCTGCATTGGGTCACAATGGTTCCTGGCTTCTCTTAACCTCTGTGGTGTCACAATGCATCCTATGCCCTTTTAGGCCACTTGGTGTTACAATGAATCATTTGATTCTTGGTCTCTATGGTGTCATAATGTTTCCATGATTTTCTTGGGCCCCATGCTGTAACAATCCATCCCTGGCCCTTTTACAACCCCTGGTGTCACAATGGATCATTAGATTGTTAGCTTCCCTTGGGTCACAATGGTTCCTTGCTTCTCTTAACCTCTGTGGTGTCACAATGCATTCCATGCCCTTTTAGGCCACTTGGGGTTACAATGAATCATTTGATTCTTGGCCTTCATGGTGTCATAATGGTTCCTTGCTTCTATAGGTCCCTATGCTGTCACAGTTCATCCGTGGTCCTTTTGCGCCCCCTGGTGTCAAAAGGGATTCTTAGATTGTTAGCCTGCATTGGGTCACAATGGTTCCTTGCTTCTCTTAACCTCTGTGGTGTCACAATGCATCCCATGCCCTTTTAGGCCACTTGATGTCACAATGAATCATTTGATTCTTGGCCTCCATGGTGGCATAATTGTACCAGGTTTTACTTGGGCCCCATGCTTTCACAATTCATCCCTGCCCCTTTTAGGCCCATTGGTGTCACAAGGGATCATTAGATTGTTAGCCTGCATTGGGTCACAATGGTTCCTTGCTTCTCTTAACCCCTGTGCTGTCACAATGCATCCCATGCCCTTTTAGGCCACTTGATGTCACAATGAATTATTTGATTCTTGGCCTCCATGGTGGCATAATAGATCCTTGCTTCTATTGGTCCCCGTGCTGTAACAATTCATCCCTGGCCCTTTTAGGCCCATTGGTGTCACAAGGGATCATTAGATTGTTCGCCTGCATTGGGTCACAATGGTTCCTTGCTTCTCTTAACCCCTGTGCTGTCACAATGCATCCCATGCCCTTTTAGGCCACTTGATGTCACAATGAATCATTTGATTCTTGGCCTCCATGGTGGCATAATTGTACCAGGTTTTACTTGGGCCCCATGCTTTCACAATTCATCCCTGCCCCTTTTAGGCCCATTGGTGTCACAAGGGATCATTAGATTGTTAGCCTGCATTGGGTCACAATGGTTCCTTGCTTCTCTTAACCTCTGTGGTGTCACAATGCATCCCATGCCCTTTTAGGCCACTTGATGTCACAATGAATCATTTGATTCTTGGCCTCCATGGTGGCATAATAGATCCTTGCTTCTATTGGTCCCCGTGCTGTAACAATCCATCCCTGGCCCTTTTTATGCCCCCTGGTGCCACAAGGGATCATTAGATTGTTAGCCTGCATTGGGTCACAATGGTTCCTTGCTTCTCTTAACCTCTGTGGTGTCACAATGCATTCCAAGCCCTTTTAGGCCACTTGGTCTTACAATGAACCATTTGATTCTTGGCCTCCATGGTGTCATAATGGTTCCTTGCTTCTATAGGACCCCATGCTGTCAGAGTTCATCCGTGGTCCTTTTGCGCCCCCTGGTGTCAAAAGGGATTCTTAGATTGTTAGCCTGCATTGGGTCACAATGGATCCTTGCTTCTCTTAACCCCTGTGCTGTCACAATGCATCCCATGCCCTTTTAGGCCACTTGATGTCACAATGAATCATTTGATTCTTGGCCTCCATGGTGGCCTAATTGTACCAGGTTTTACTTGGGCCCCATGCTTTCACAATTCATCCCTGCACCTTTTAGGCCCATTGGTGTCACAAGGTATCATTAGATTGTTAGCCTGCATTGGGTCACAATGGTTCCTTGCTTCTCTTAACCTCTGTGGTGTCACAATGCATCCCATGCCCTTTTAGGCCACTTGATGTCACAATGAATCATTTGATTCTTGGCCTCCATGGTGGCATAATTGTACCAGGTTTTACTTGGGCCCCATGCTTTCACAATTCATCCCTGCCCCTTTTAGGCCCATTGGTGTCACAAGGTATCATTAGATTGTTAGCCTGCATTGGGTCACAATGGTTCCTTGCTTCTCTTAACCTCTGTGGTGCCACAATGCATCCCATGCCCTTTTAGGCCACTTGATGTCACAATGAATCATTTGATTCTTGGCCTCCATGGTGTCATAATGGTTCCTTGTTTCTATTGGGCCCCATGCTGTCACAATTCATCCCTGGCCCTTTTACGCCCCCTGGTGTCAAATGGGATCCTGGGATTATTAGCCTCCATTGGGTCACAATGGATCCTTGCTTCTCTTAACCCCTGTGCTGTCACAATGCATCCCATGCCCTTTTAGGCCACTTGATGTCACAATGAATCATTTGATTCTTGGCCTCCATGGTGGCCTAATTGTACCAGGTTTTACTTGGGCCCCATGCTGTCACAATTCATCCCTGGCCCTTTTATGCCCATTGGTGTCAAAAGGGATCATTAGATTGTTAGCCTCCATTGGGTCACAATGGATCCTTACTTCTCTTAACCCCTGTGCTGTCACAATGCATCCCATGCCCTTTTAGGCCACATGACGTCACAATGAATTATTTGATTCTTGGCCTCCATGGCGGCATAATAGATCCTTGCTTCTATTGGTCCCCGTGCTGTAACAATCCATCCCTGGCCCTTTTTATACCCCCTGGTGCCACAAGGGATCATTAGATTGTTAGCCTGCATTGGGTCACAATGGTTCCTTGCTTCTCTTAACCTCTGTGGTGTCACAATGCATCCCATGCCCTTTTAGGCCACTTGATGTCACAATGAATCATTTGATTCTTGGCCTCCATGGTGTCATAATGGTTCCTTGTTTCTATTGGGCCCCATGCTGTCACAATTCGTCCCTGGCCCTTTTACGCCCCCTGGTGTCAAATGGGATCCTGGGATTATTAGCCTCCATTGGGTCACAATGGATCCTTGCTTCTCTTAACCCCTGTGCTGTCACAATGCATCCCATGCCCTTTTAGGCCACTTGATGTCACAATGAATCATTTGATTCTTGGCCTCCATGGTGGCCTAATTGTACCAGGTTTTACTTGGGCCCCATGCTTTCACAATTCATCCCTGCCCCTTTTAGGCCCATTGGTGTCACAAGGGATCATTAGATTGTTAGCCTGCATCGGGTCACAATGGTTCCTTGCTTCTCTTAACCTCTGTGGTGTCACAATGCATCCCATGCCCTTTTAGGCCACTTGATGTCACAATGAATCATTTGATTCTTGGCCTCCATGGTGTCATAATGGTTCCTTGTTTCTATTGGGCCCCATGCTGTCACAGTTCATCCCTGGCCCTTTTACGCCCCCTGGTGTCAAATGGGATCCAGGGATTATTAGCCTCCATTGGGTAACAATGGATCCTTGCTTCTCTTAACCCCTGTGCTGTCACAATGCATCCCATGCCCTTTTAGGCCACTTGATGTCACAATGAATCATTTGATTCTTGGCCTCCATGGTGGTGTAATTGTACCAGGTTTTAATTGGGCCCCATGCTTTCACAATACATCCCTGCCCCTTTTAGGCCCATTGATGTCAAAAGGGATCATTAGATTGTTAGCCTCCATTGGGTCACAATGGATCCTTACTTCTCTTAACCCCTGTGCTGTCACAATGCATCCCATGCCCTTTTAGGCCACTTGATGTCACAATGAATTATTTGATTCTTGGCCTCCATGGTGGCATAATAGATCCTTGCTTCTATTGGTCCCCGTGCTGTAACAATCCATCCCTGGCCCTTTTTATACCCCCTGGTGCCACAAGGGATCATTAGATTGTTAGCCTGCATTGGGTCACAATGGTTCCTTGCTTCTCTTAACCTCTGTGGTGTCACAATGCATCCCATGCCCTTTTAGGCCACTTGATGTCACAATGAATCATTTGATTCTTGGCCTCCATGGTGGCATAATAGATCCTTGCTTCTATTGGTCCCCGTGCTGTAACAATACATCCCTGGCCCTTTTTATGCCCCCTGATGCCACAAGGGATCATTAGATTGTTAGCCTGCATTGGGTCACAATGGTTCCTTGCTTCTCTTAACCTCTGTGGTGTCACAATGCATTCCAAGCCCTTTTAGGCCACTTGGTCTTACAATGAACCATTTGATTCTTGGCCTCCATGGTGTCATAATGGTTCCTTGCTTCTATAGGACCCCATGCTGTCAGAGTTCATCCGTGGTCATTTTACGCCCCCTGGTGTCCAATGGGATTCTTAGATTGTTAGCCTGCATTGGGTCACAATGGATCCTTGCTTCTCTTAACCCCTGTGCTGTCACAATGCATCCCATGCCCTTTTAGGCCACTTGATGTCACAATGAATCATTTGATTCTTGGCCTCCATGCTGGCCTAATTGTACCAGGTTTTACTTGGGCCCCATGCTGTAACAAATCATCCCTGCACCTTTTAGGCCCATTGGTGTCACAAGGGATCATTAGATTGTTAGCCTGCATTGGGTCACAATGGTTCCTTGCTTCTCTTAACCTCTGTGGTGTCACAATGCATCCCATGCCCTTTTAGGCCACTTGATGTCACAAGGAATCATTTGATTCTTGGCCTCCATGGTGTCATAATGGTTCCTTGTTTCTATTGGGCCCCATGCTGTCACAATCCATCCCTGGCCCTTTTACGCCCCCTGGTGTCAAATGGGATCCTGGGATTATTAGCCAGCATTGGGTCACAATGGTTCCTAGCTTCTCTTAACCTCTGTGGTGTCACAATGCATTCCAAGCCCTTTTAGGCCACTTGGTCTTACAATGAACCATTTGATTCTTGGCCTTCATGGTGTCATAATGGTTCCTTGCTTCTATAGGTCCCCATGCTGTCAGAGTCCATCCGTGGTCCTTTTGCGCCCCCTGGTGGCAAAAGGGATTCTTAGATTGTTAGCCTGCATTGGGTCACAATGGTTCCTTGCTTCTCTTAACCCCTGTGCTGTCACAATGCATCCCATGCCCTTTTAGGCCACTTGATGTCACAATGAATCATTTAATTCTTGGCCTCCATGGTGGCCTAATTGTACCAGGTTTTAATTGGGCCCCATGCTTTCACAATATATCCCTGCCCCTTTTAGGCCCATTGGTGTCAAAAGGGATCATTAGATTGTTAGCCTCCATTGGGTCACAATGGATCCTTGCTTCTCTTAACCCCTGTGCTGTCACAATGCATCCCATGCCCTTTTAGGCCACATGACGTCACAATGAATTATTTGATTCTTGGCCTCCATGGCGGCATAATAGATCCTTGATTCTATTGGTCACCGTGCTGTAACAATCCATCCCTGGCCCTTTTTATACCCCCTGGTGCCACAAGGGATCATTAGATTGTTAGCCTGCATTGGGTCACAATGGTTCCTTGCTTCTCTTAACCTCTGTGGTGTCACAATGCATCCCATGCCCGTTTAGGCCACTTGATGTCACAATGAATCATTTGATTCTTGGCCTCCATGGTGTCATAATGGTTCCTTGTTTCTATTGGGCCCCATGTTGTCACAATTCATCCCTGGCCCTTTTATGCCCATTGGTGTCAAAAGGGATCATTAAATTGTTAGCCTCCATTGGGTCACAATGGATCCTTACTTCTCTTAACCCCTGTGCTGTCACAATGCATCCCATGCCCTTTTAGGCCACATGACGTCACAATGAATTATTTGATTCTTGGCCTCCATGGCGGCATAATAGATCCTTGCTTCTATTGGTCCCCGTGCTGTAACAATCCATCCCTGGCCCTTTTTATACCCCCTGGTGCCACAAGGGATCATTAGATTGTTAGCCTGCATTGGGTCACAATGGTTCCTTGCTTCTCTTAACCTCTGTGGTGTCACAATGCATCCCATGCCCTTTTAGGCCACTTGATGTCACAATGAATCATTTGATTCTTGGCCTCCATGGTGTCATAATGGTTCCTTGTTTCTATTGGGCCCCATGTTGTCACAATTCATCCCTGGCCCTTTTACGCCCCCTGGTGTCAAATGGGATCCTCGGAATATTAGCCTCCATTGGGTCACAATGGTTCCTTGCTTCTCTTAACCACTGTGCTGTCACAATGCATCCCATGCCCTTTTAGGCCACTTGGTCTTACAATGAACCATTTGATTCTTGGCCTTCATGGTGTCATATTGGTTCCTTGCTTCTATAGGTCCCCATGCTGTCAGAGTCCATCCGTGGTCCTTTTGCGCCCCCTGGTGTCAAAAGGGATTCTTAGATTGTTAGCCTGCATTGGGTCACAATGGTTCCTTGCTTCTCTTAACCCCTGTGCTGTCACAATGCATCCCATGCCCTTTTAGGCCACTTGATGTCACAATGAATCATTTGATTCTTGGCCTCCATGGTGGCATAATTGTACCAGGTTTTACTTGGGCCCCATGCTTTCACAATTCATCCCTGCCCCTTTTAGGCCCATTGGTGTCACAAGGGATCATTAGATTGTTAGCCTGCATTGGGTCACAATGGTTCCTTGCTTCTCTTAACCTCTGTGGTGTCACAATGCATCCCATGCCCTTTTAGGCCACTTGATGTCACAATGAATCATTTGATTCTTGGCCTCCATTGTGGCATAATAGATCCTTGCTTCTATTGGTCCCCGTGCTGTAACAATCCATCCCTGGCCCTTTTTATGCCCCCTGGTGCCACAAGGGATCATTAGATTGTTAGCCTGCATTGGGTCACAATGGTTCCTTGCTTCTCTTAACCTCTGTGGTGTCACAATGCATTCCAAGCCCTTTTAGGCCACTTGGTCTTACAATGAACCATTTGATTCTTGGCCTCCATGGTGTCATAATGGTCCCTTGCTTCTATAGGACCCCATGCTGTCAGAGTTCATCCGTGGTCCTTTTGCGCCCCCTGGTGTCCAATGGGATTCTTAGATTGTTAGCCTGCATTGGGTCACAATGGATCCTTGCTTCTCTTAACCCCTGTGCTGTCACAATGCATCCCATGCCCTTTTAGGCCACTTGATGTCACAATGAATCATTTGATTCTTGGCCTCCATGGTGGCCTAATTGTACCAGGTTTTACTTGGGCCCCATGCTTTCACAATTCATCCCTGCACCTTTTAGGCCCATTGGTGTCACAAGGTATCATTAGATTGTTAGCCTGCATGGGGTCACAATGGTTCCTTGCTTCTCTTAACCTCTGTGCTGTCACAATGCATCCCATGCCCTTTTAGGCCACTTGATGTCACAATGAATCATTTGATTCTTGGCCTCCATGGTGGCATAATTGTACCAGGTTTTACTTGGGCCCCGTGCTTTCACAATTCATCCCTGCCCCTTTTAGGCCCATTGGTGTCACAAGGTATCATTAGATTGTTAGCCTGCATTGGGTCACAATGGTTCCTTGCTTCTCTTAACCTCTGTGGTGTCACAATGCATCCCATGCCCTTTTAGGCCACTTGATGTCACAATGAATCATTTGATTCTTGGCCTCCATGGTGTCATAATGGTTCCTTGTTTCTATTGGGCCCCATGCTTTCACAATTCATCCCTGGCCCTTTTACGCCCCCTGGTGTCAAATGGGATCCTGGGATTATTAGCCTCCATTGGGTCACAATGGATCCTTGCTTCTCTTAACCCCTGTGCTGTCACAATGCATCCCATGCCCTTTTAGGCCACTTGATGTCACAATGAATCATTTGATTCTTGGCCTCCATGGTGGCCTAATTGTACCAGGTTTTACTTGGGCCCCATGCTGTCACAATTCATCCCTGGCCCTTTTATGCCCATTGGTGTCAAAAGGGATCATTAGATTGTTAGCCTCCATTGGGTCACAATGGATCCTTACTTCTCTTAACCCCTGTGCTGTCACAATGCATCCCATGCCCTTTTAGGCCACATGACGTCACAATGAATTATTTGATTCTTGGCCTCCATGGCGGCATAATAGATCCTTGCTTCTATTGGTCCCCGTGCTGTAACAATCCATCCCTGGCCCTTTTTATACCCCCTGGTGCCACAAGGGATCATTAGATTGTTAGCCTGCATTGGGTCACAATGGTTCCTTGCTTCTCTTAACCTCTGTGGCGTCACAATGCATCCCATGCCCTTTTAGGCCACTTGATGTCACAATGAATCATTTGATTCTTGGCCTCCATGGTGTCATAATGGTTCCTTGTTTCTATTGGGCCCCATGTTGTCACAATTCATCCCTGGCCCTTTTACGCCCCCTGGTGTCAAATGGGATCCTCGGAATATTAGCCTCCATTGGGTCACAATGGTTCCTTGCTTCTCTTAACCACTGTGCTGTCACAATGCATCCCATGCCCTTTTAGGCCACTTGGTCTTACAATGAACCATTTGATTCTTGGCCTTCATGGTGTCATAATGGTTCCTTGCTTCTATAGGTCCCCATGCTGTCAGAGTCCATCCGTGGTCCTTTTGCGCCCCCTGGTGTCAAAAGGGATTCTTAGATTGTTAGCCTGCATTGGGTCACAATGGATCCTTGCTTCTCTTAACCCCTGTGCTGTCACAATGCATCCCATGCCCTTTTAGGCCACTTGATGTCACAATGAATCATTTGATTCTTGGCCTCCATGGTGGCATAATTGTACCAGGTTTTACTTGGGCCCCATGCTTTCACAATTCATCCCTGCCCCTTTTAGGCCCATTGGTGTCACAAGGGATCATTAGATTGTTAGCCTGCATTGGGTCACAATGGTTCCTTGCTTCTCTTAACCTCTGTGGTGTCACAATGCATCCCATGCCCTTTTAGGCCACTTGATGTCACAATGAATCATTTGATTCTTGGCCTCCATGGTGGCATAATTGTACCAGGTTTTACTTGGGCCCCATGCTTTCACAATTCATCCCTGCCCCTTTTAGGCCCATTGGTGTCACAAGGTATCATTAGATTGTTAGCCTGCATTGGGTCACAATGGATCCTTGCTTCTCTTAACCTCTGTGGTGTCACAATGCATCCCATGCCCTTTTAGGCCACTTGATGTCACAATGAATCATTTGATTCTTGGCCTCCATGGTGTGATAATGGTTCCTTGTTTCTATTGGGCCCCATGCTGTCACAATTCATCCCTGGCCCTTTTACGCCCCCTGGTGTCAAATGGGATCCTGGGATTATTAGCCTCCATTGGGTCACAATGGATCCTTGCTTCTCTTAACCCCTGTGGTGTCACAATGCATCCCATGCCCTTTTAGGCCACTTGATGTCACAATGAATCATTTGATTCTTGGCCTCCATGGTGGCCTAATTGTACCAGGTTTTACTTGGGCCCCATGCTGTCACAATTCATCCCTGGCCCTTTTATGCCCATTGGTGTCAAAAGGGATCATTAGATTGTTAGCCTCCATTGGGTCACAATGGATCCTTACTTCTCTTAACCCCTGTGCTGTCACAATGCATCCCATGCCCTTTTAGGCCACATGACGTCACAATGAATTATTTGATTCTTGGCCTCCATGGCGGCATAATAGATCCTTGCTTCTATTGGTCCCCGTGCTGTAACAATCCATCCCTGGCCCTTTTTATACCCCCTGGTGCCACAAGGGATCATTAGATTGTTAGCCTGCATTGGGTCACAATGGTTCCTTGCTTCTCTTAACCTCTGTGTTGTCACAATGCATCCCATGCCCTTTTAGGCCACTTGATGTCACAATGAATCATTTGATTCTTGGCCTCCATGGTGTCATAATGGTTCCTTGTTTCTATTGGGCCCCATGTTGTCACAATTCATCCCTGGCCCTTTTACGCCCCCTGGTGTCAAATGGGATCCTCGGAATATTAGCCTCCATTGGGTCACAATGGTTCCTTGCTTCTCTTAACCACTGTGCTGTCACAATGCATCCCATGCCCTTTTAGGCCACTTGGTCTTACAATGAACCATTTGATTCTTGGCCTTCATGGTGTCATAATGGTTCCTTGCTTCTATAGGTCCCCATGCTGTCAGAGTCCATCCGTGGTCCTTTTGCGCCCCCTGGTGTCAAAAGGGATTCTTAGATTGTTAGCCTGCATTGGGTCACAAAGGTTCCTTGCTTCTCTTAACCCCTGTGCTGTCACAATGCATCCCATGCCCTTTTAGGCCACTTGATGTCACAATGAATTATTTGATTCTTGGCCTCCATGGTGGCATAATTGTACCAGGTTTTACTTGGGCCCCATGCTTTCACAATTCATCCCTGCCCCTTTTAGGCCCATTGGTGTCACAAGGGATCATTAGATTGTTAGCCTGCATTGGGTCACAATGGTTCCTTGCTTCTCTTAACCTCTGTGGTGTCACAATGCATCCCGTGCCCTTTTAGGCCACTTGATGTCACAATGAATCATTTGATTCTTGGCCTCCATGGTGTCATAATGGTTCCTTGTTTCTATTGGGCCCCATGCTGTCACAATTCATCCCTGGCCCTTTTACGCCCCCTGGTGTCAAATGGGATCCTGGGATTATTAGCCTCCATTGGGTCACAATGGATCCTTGCTTCTCTTAACCCCTGTGCTGTCACAATGCATCCCATGCCCTTTTAGGCCACTTGATGTCACAATGAATCATTTGATTCTTGGCCTCCATGGTGGCCTAATTGTACCAGGTTTTACTTGGGCCCCATGCTGTCACAATTCATCCCTGTCCCTTTTATGCCCATTAGTGTCAAAAGGGATCATTAGATTGTTAGCCTCCATTGGGTCACAATGGATCCTTACTTCTCTTAACCCCTGTGCTGTCACAATGCATCCCATGCCCTTTTAGGCCACATGACGTCACAATGAATTATTTGATTCTTGGCCTCCATGGCGGCATAATAGATCCTTGCTTCTATTGGTCCCCGTGCTGTAACAATCCATCCCTGGCCCTTTTTATACCCCCTGGTGCCACAAGGGATCATTAGATTGTTAGCCTGCATTGGGTCACAATGGTTCCTTGCTTCTCTTAACCTCTGTGGTGTCACAATGCATCCCATGCCCTTTTAGGCCACTTGATGTCACAATGAATCATTTGATTCTTGGCCTCCATGGTGTCATAATGGTTCCTTGTTTCTATTGGGCCCCATGCTGTCACAATTCGTCCCTGGCCCTTTTACGCCCCCTGGTGTCAAATGGGATCCTGGGATTATTAGCCTTTATTGGGTCACAATGGATCCTTGCTTCTCTTAACCCCTGTGCTGTCACAATGCATCCCATGCCCTTTTAGGCCACTTGATGTCACAATGAATCATTTGATTCTTGGCCTCCATGGTGGCCTAATTGTACCAGGTTTTACTTGGGCCCCATGCTTTCACAATTCATCCCTGCCCCTTTTAGGCCCATTGGTGTCACAAGGTATCATTAGATTGTTAGCCTGCATCGGGTCACAATGGTTCCTTGCTTCTCTTAACCTCTGTGGTGTCACAATGCATCCCATGCCCTTTTAGGCCACTTGATGTCACAATGAATCATTTGATTCTTGGCCTCCATGGTGTCATAATGGTTCCTTGTTTCTATTGGGCCCCATGCTGTCACAATTCATCCCTGGCCCTTTTACGCCCCCTGGTGTCAAATGGGATCCAGGGATTATTAGCCTGCATTGGGTCACAATGGTTCCTTGCTTCTCTTAACCTCTGTGGTGTCACAATGCATCCCATGCCCTTTTAGGCCACTTGATGTCACAATGAATCATTTGATTCTTGGCCTCCATGGTGGTGTAATTGTACCAGGTTTTAATTGGGCCCCATGCTTTCACAATACATCCCTGCCCCTTTTAGGCCCATTGATGTCAAAAGGGATCATTAGATTGTTAGCCTCCATTGGGTCACAATGGATCCTTACTTCTCTTAACCCCTGTGCTGTCACAATGCATCCCATGCCCTTTTAGGCCACTTGATGTCACAATGAATTATTTGATTCTTGGCCTCCATGGTGGCATAATAGATCCTTGCTTCTATTGGTCCCCGTGCTGTAACAATCCATCCCTGGCCCTTTTTATACCCCTGGTGCCACAAGGGATCATTAGATTGTTAGCCTGCATTGGGTCACAATGGTTCCTTGCTTCTCTTAACCTCTGTGGTGTCACAATGCATCCCATGCCCTTTTAGGCCACTTGATGTCACAATGAATCATTTGATTCTTGGCCTCCATGGTGGCATAATAGATCCTTGCTTCTATTGGTCCCCATGCTGTCAGAGTTCATCCGTGGTCATTTTACGCCCCCTGGTGTCCAATGGGATTCTTAGATTGTTAGCCTGCATTGGGTCACAATGGATCCTTGCTTCTCTTAACCCCTGTGCTGTCACAATGCATCCCATGCCCTTTTAGGCCACTTGATGTCACAATGAATCATTTGATTCTTGGCCTCCATGGTGGCCTAATTGTACCAGGTTTTACTTGGGCCCCATGCTGTAACAAATCATCCCTGCCCCTTTTAGGCCCATTGGTGTCACAAGGGATCATTAGATTGTTAGCCTGCATTGGGTCACAATGGTTCCTTGCTTCTCTTAACCTCTGTGGTGTCACAATGCATCCCGTGCCCTTTTAGGCCACTTGATGTCACAATGAATCATTTGATTCTTGGCCTCCATGGTGTCATAATGGTTCCTTGTTTCTATTGGGCCCCATGCTGTCACAATCCATCCCTGGCCCTTTTACGCCCCCTGGTGTCAAATGGGATCCTGGGATTATTAGCCAGCATTGGGTCACAATGGTTCCTTGCTTCTCTTAACCTCTGTGGTGTCACAATGCATTCCAAGCCCTTTTAGGCCACTTGGTCTTACAATGAACCATTTGATTCTTGGCCTTCATGGTGTCATAATGGTTCCTTGCTTCTATAGGTCCCCATGCTGTCAGAGTTCATTCGTGGTCCTTTTGCGCCCCCTGGTGGCAAAAGGGATTCTTAGATTGTTAGCCTGCATTGGGTCACAATGGTTCCTTGCTTCTCTTAACCCCTGTGCTGTCACAATGCATCCCATGCCCTTTTAGGCCACTTGATGTCACAATGAATCATTTAATTCTTGGCCTCCATGGTGGCGTAATTGTACCAGGTTTTAATTGGGCCCCATGCTTTCACAATATATCCCTGCCCCTTTTAGGCCCATTGGTGTCAAAAGGGATCATTAGATTGTTAGCCTCCATTGGGTCACAATGGATCCTTGCTTCTCTTAACCCCCTGTGCTGTCACAATGCATCCCATGCCCTTTTAGGCCACTTGATGTCACAATGAATCATTTGATTCTTGGCCTCCATGGCGGCATAATAGATCCTTGCTTCTATTGGTCCCCGTGCTGTAACAATCCATCCCTGGCCCTTTTTATACCCCCTGGTGCCACAAGGGATCATTAGATTGTTAGCCTGCATTGGGTCACAATGGTTCCTTGCTTCTCTTAACCTCTGTGGTGTCACAATGCATCCCATGCCCTTTTAGGCCACTTGATGTCACAATGAATCATTTGATTCTTGGCCTCCATGGTGTCATAATGGTTCCTTGTTTCTATTGGGCCCCATGTTGTCACAATTCATCCCTGGCCCTTTTACGCCCCCTGGTGTCAAATGGGATCCTCGGAATATTAGCCTCCATTGGGTCACAATGGTTCCTTGCTTCTCTTAACCACTGTGCTGTCACAATGCATCCCATGCCCTTTTAGGCCACTTGGTCTTACAATGAACCATTTGATTCTTGGCCTTCATGGTGTCATATTGGTTCCTTGCTTCTATAGGTCCCCATGCTGTCAGAGTCCATCCGTGGTCCTTTTGCGCCCCCTGGTGTCAAAAGGGATTCTTAGATTGTTAGCCTGCATTGGGTCACAATGGTTCCTTGCTTCTCTTAACCCCTGTGCTGTCACAATGCATCCCATGCCCTTTTAGGCCACTTGATGTCACAATGAATCATTTGATTCTTGGCCTCCATGGTGGCATGATTGTACCAGGTTTTACTTGGGCCCCATGCTGTCACAATTCATCCCTGGCCCTTTTATGCCAATTGGTGTCAAAAGGGATCATTAGATTGTTAGCCTCCATTGGGTCACAATGGATCCTTACTTCTCTTAACCCCTGTGCTGTCACAATGCATCCCATGCCCTTTTAGGCCACATGACGTCACAATGAATTATTTGATTCTTGGCCTCCATGGCGGCATAATAGATCCTTGCTTCTATTGGTCCCCGTGCTGTAACAATCCATCCCTGGCCCTTTTTATACCCCCTGGTGCCACAAGGGATCATTAGATTGTTAGCCTGCATTGGGTCACAATGGTTCCTTGCTTCTCTTAACCTCTGTGGTGTCACAATGCATCCCATGCCCTTTTAGGCCACTTGATGTCACAATGAATCATTTGATTCTTGGCCTCCATGGTGTCATAATGGTTCCTTGTTTCTATTGGGCCCCATGTTGTCACAATTCATCCCTGGCCCTTTTACGCCCCCTGGTGTCAAATGGGATCCTCGGAATATTAGCCTCCATTGGGTCACAATGGTTCCTTGCTTCTCTTAACCACTGTGCTGTCACAATGCATCCCATGCCCTTTTAGGCCACTTGGTCTTACAATGAACCATTTGATTCTTGGCCTTCATGGTGTCATATTGGTTCCTTGCTTCTATAGGTCCCCATGCTGTCAGAGTCCATCCGTGGTCCTTTTGCGCCCCCTGGTGTCAAAAGGGATTCTTAGATTGTTAGCCTGCATTGGGTCACAATGGTTCCTTGCTTCTCTTAACCCCTGTGCTGTCACAATGCATCCCATGCCCTTTTAGGCCACTTGATGTCACAATGAATCATTTGATTCTTGGCCTCCATGGTGGCATAATTGTACCAGGTTTTACTTGGGCCCCATGCTTTCACAATTCATCCCTGGCCCTTTTAGGCCCATTGGTGTCACAAGGGATCATTAGATTGTTAGCCTGCATTGGGTCACAATGGTTCCTTGCTTCTCTTAACCTCTGTGGTGTCACAATGCATCCCATGCCCTTTTAGGCCACTTGATGTCACAATGAATCATTTGATTCTTGGCCTCCATTGTGGCATAATAGATCCTTGCTTCTATTGGTCCCCGTGCTTTAACAATCCATCCCTGGCCCTTTTTATGCCCCCTGGTGCCACAAGGGATCATTAGATTGTTAGCCTGCATGGGGTCACAATGGTTCCTTGCTTCTCTTAACCTCTGTGGTGTCACAATGCATTCCAAGCCCTTTTAGGCCACTTGGTCTTACAATGAACCATTTGATTCTTGGCCTCCATGGTGTCATAATGGTCCCTTGCTTCTATAGGACCCCATGCTGTCAGAGTTCATCCGTGGTCCTTTTGCGCCCCCTGGTGTCCAATGGGATTCTTAGATTGTTAGCCTGCATTGGGTCACAATGGATCCTTACTTCTCTTAACCCCTGTGCTGTCACAATGCATCCCATGCCCTTTTAGGCCACTTGATGTCACAATGAATCATTTGATTCTTGGCCTCCATGGTGGCCTAATTGTACCAGGTTTTACTTGGGCCCCATGCTTTCACAATTCATCCCTGCCCCTTTTAGACCCATTGGTGTCACAAGGTATCATTAGATTGTTAGCCTGCATTGGGTCACAATGGTTCCTTGCTTCTCTTAACCTCTGTGGTGTCACAATGCATCCCATGCCCTTTTAGGCCACTTGATGTCACAATGAATCATTTGATTCTTGGCCTCCATGGTGGCATAATTGTACCAGGTTTTACTTGGGCCCCGTGCTTTCACAATTCATCCCTGCCCCTTTTAGGCCCATTGGTGTCACAAGGTATCATTAGATTGTTAGCCTGCATTGGGTCACAATGGTTCCTTGCTTCTCTTAACCTCTGTGGTGTCACAATGCATCCCATGCCCTTTTAGGCCACTTGATGTCACAATGAATCATTTGATTCTTGGCCTCCATGGTGTCATAATGGTTCCTTGTTTCTATTGGGCCCCATGCTGTCACAATTCATCCCTGGCCCTTTTACGCCCCCTGGTGTCAAATGGGATCCTGGGATTATTAGCCTCCATTGGGTCACAATGGATCCTTGCTTCTCTTAACCTCTGTGGTGTCACAATGCATTCCAAGCCCTTTTAGGCCACTTGGTCTTACAATGAACCATTTGATTCTTGGCCTCCATGGTGTCATAATGGTCCCTTGCTTCTATAGGACCCCATGCTGTCAGAGTTCATCCGTGGTCCTTTTGCGCCCCCTGGTGTCCAATGGGATTCTTAGATTGTTAGCCTGCATTGGGTCACAATGGATCCTTGCTTCTCTTAACTCCTGTGGTGTCACAATGCATCCCGTGCCCTTTTAGGCCACTTGATGTCACAATGAATCATTTGATTCTTGGCCTCCATGGTGTCATAATGGTTCCTTGTTTCTATTGGGCCCCATGCTGTCACAATTCATCCCTGGTTCTTTTACGCCCCCTGGTGTCAAATGGGATCCTGGGATTATTAGCCTCCATTGGGTCACAATGGATCCTTGCTTCTCTTAACCCCTGTGCTGTCACAATGCATCCCATGCCCTTTTAGGCCACTTGATGTCACAATGAATCATTTGATTCTTGGCCTCCATGCTGGCCTAATTGTACCAGGTTTTACTTGGGCCCCATGCTGTAACAAATCATCCCTGCCCCTTTTAGGCCCATTGGTGTCACAAGGGATCATTAGATTGTTAGCCTGCATTGGGTCACAATGGTTCCTTGCTTCTCTTAACCTCTGTGGTGTCACAATGCATCCCATGCCCTTTTAGGCCACTTGATGTCACAAGGAATCATTTGATTCTTGGCCTCCATGGTGTCATAATGGTTCCTTGTTTCTATTGGGCCCCATGCTGTCACAATCCATCCCTGGCCCTTTTACGCCCCCTGGTGTCAAATGGGATCCTGGGATTATTAGCCAGCATTGGGTCACAATGGTTCCTTGCTTCTCTTAACCTCTGTGGTGTCACAATGCATTCCAAGCCCTTTTAGGCCACTTGGTCTTACAATGAACCATTTGATTCTTGGCCTTCATGGTGTCATAATGGTTCCTTGCTTCTCTAGGTCCCCATGCTGTCAGAGTCCATCCGTGGTCCTTTTGCGCCCCCTGGTGGCAAAAGGGATTCTTAGATTGTTAGCCTGCATTGGGTCACAATGGTTCCTTGCTTCTCTTAACCCCTGTGCTGTCACAATGCATCCCATGCCCTTTTAGGCCACTTGATGTCACAATGAATCATTTAATTCTTGGCCTCCATGGTGGCGTAATTGTACCAGGTTTTAATTGGGCCCCATGCTTTCACAATATATCCCTGCCCCTTTTAGGCCCATTGGTGTCAAAAGGGATCATTAGATTGTTAGCCTCCATTGGGTCACAATGGATCCTTGCTTCTCTTAACCCCTGTGGTGTCACAATGCATCCCATGCCCTTTTAGGCCACATGACGTCACAATGAATTATTTGATTCTTGGCCTCCATGGCGGCATAATAGATCCTTGATTCTATTGGTCACCGTGCTGTAACAATCCATCCCTGGCCCTTTTTATACCCCCTGGTGCCACAAGGGATCATTAGATTGTTAGCCTGCATTGGGTCACAATGGTTCCTTGCTTCTCTTAACCTCTGTGGTGTCACAATGCATCCCATGCCCTTTTAGGCCACTTGATGTCACAATGAATCATTTGATTCTTGGCCTCCATGGTGTCATAATGGTTCCTTGTTTCTATTGGGCCCCATGTTGTCACAATTCATCCCTGGCCCTTTTACGCCCCCTGGTGTCAAATGGGATCCTCGGAATATTAGCCTCCATTGGGTCACAATGGTTCCTTGCTTCTCTTAACCACTGTGCTGTCACAATGCATCCCATGCCCTTTTAGGCCACTTGGTCTTACAATGAACCATTTGATTCTTGGCCTTCATGGTGTCATATTGGTTCCTTGCTTCTATAGGTCCCCATGCTGTCAGAGTCCATCCGTGGTCCTTTTGCGCCCCCTGGTGTCAAAAGGGATTCTTAGATTGTTAGCCTGCATTGGGTCACAATGGTTCCTTGCTTCTCTTAACCCCTGTGCTGTCACAATGCATCCCATGCCCTTTTAGGCCACTTGATGTCACAATGAATCATTTGATTCTTGGCCTCCATGGTGGCATAATTGTACCAGGTTTTACTTGGGCCCCATGCTTTCACAATTCATCCCTGCCCCTTTTAGGCCCATTGGTGTCACAAGGGATCATTAGATTGTTAGCCTGCATTGGGTCACAATGGTTCCTTGCTTCTCTTAACCTCTGTGGTGTCACAATGCATCCCATGCCCTTTTAGGCCACTTGATGTCACAATGAATCATTTGATTCTTGGCCTCCATTGTGGCATAATAGATCCTTGCTTCTATTGGTCCCCGTGCTGTAACAATCCATCCCTGGCCCTTTTTATGCCCCCTGGTGCCACAAGGGATCATTAGATTGTTAGCCTGCATTGGGTCACAATGGTTCCTTGCTTCTCTTAACCTCTGTGGTGTCACAATGCATTCCAAGCCCTTTTAGGCCACTTGGTCTTACAATGAACCATTTGATTCTTGGCCTCCATGGTGTCATAATGGTCCCTTGCTTCTATAGGACCCCATGCTGTCAGAGTTCATCCGTGGTCCTTTTGCGCCCTCTGGTGTCCAATGGGATTCTTAGATTGTTAGCCTGCATTGGGTCACAATGGATCCTTGCTTCTCTTAACCCCTGTGCTGTCACAATGCATCCCATGCCCTTTTAGGCCACTTGATGTCACAATGAATCATTTGATTCTTGGCCTCCATGGTGGCCTAATTGTACCAGGTTTTACTTGGGCCCCATGCTTTCACAATTCATCCCTGCACCTTTTAGGCCCATTGGTGTCACAAGGTATCATTAGATTGTTAGCCTGCATGGGGTCACAATGGTTCCTTGCTTCTCTTAACCTCTGTGCTGTCACAATGCATCCCATGCCCTTTTAGGCCACTTGATGTCACAATGAATCATTTGATTCTTGGCCTCCATTGTGGCATAATAGATCCTTGCTTCTATTGGTCCCCGTGCTGTAACAATCCATCCCTGGCCCTTTTTATGCCCCCTGGTGCCACAAGGGATCATTAGATTGTTAGCCTGCATTGGGTCACAATGGTTCCTTGCTTCTCTTAACCTCTGTGGTGTCACAATGCATTCCAAGCCCTTTTAGGCCACTTGGTCTTACAATGAACCATTTGATTCTTGGCCTCCATGGTGTCATAATGGTCCCTTGCTTCTATAGGACCCCATGCTGTCAGAGTTCATCCGTGGTCCTTTTGCGCCCCCTGGTGTCCAATGGGATTCTTAGATTGTTAGCCTGCATTGGGTCACAATGGATCCTTGCTTCTCTTAACCCCTGTGCTGTCACAATGCATCCCATGCCCTTTTAGGCCACTTGATGTCACAATGAATCATTTGATTCTTGGCCTCCATGGTGGCCTAATTGTACCAGGTTTTACTTGGGCCCCATGCTTTCACAATTCATCCCTGCACCTTTTAGGCCCATTGGTGTCACAAGGTATCATTAGATTGTTAGCCTGCATGGGGTCACAATGGTTCCTTGCTTCTCTTAACCTCTGTGCTGTCACAATGCATCCCATGCCCTTTTAGGCCACTTGATGTCACAATGAATCATTTGATTCTTGGCCTCCATGGTGGCATAATTGTACCAGGTTTTACTTGGGCCCCGTGCTTTCACAATTCATCCCTGCCCCTTTTAGGCCCATTGGTGTCACAAGGTATCATTAGATTGTTAGCCTGCATTGGGTCACAATGGTTCCTTGCTTCTCTTAACCTCTGTGGTGTCACAATGCATCCCATGCCCTTTTAGGCCACTTGATGTCACAATGAATCATTTGATTCTTGGCCTCCATGGTGTCATAATGGTTCCTTGTTTCTATTGGGCCCCATGCTTTCACAATTCATCCCTGGCCCTTTTACGCCCCCTGGTGTCAAATGGGATCCTGGGATTATTAGCCTCCATTGGGTCACAATGGATCCTTGCTTCTCTTAACCCCTGTGCTGTCACAATGCATCCCATGCCCTTTTAGGCCACTTGATGTCACAATGAATCATTTGATTCTTGGCCTCCATGGTGGCCTAATTGTACCAGGTTTTACTTGGGCCCCATGCTGTCACAATTCATCCCTGGCCCTTTTATGCCCATTGGTGTCAAAAGGGATCATTAGATTGTTAGCCTCCATTGGGTCACAATGGATCCTTACTTCTCTTAACCCCTGTGCTGTCACAATGCATCCCATGCCCTTTTAGGCCACATGACGTCACAATGAATTATTTGATTCTTGGCCTCCATGGCGGCATAATAGATCCTTGCTTCTATTGGTCCCCGTGCTGTAACAATCCATCCCTGGCCCTTTTTATACCCCCTGGTGCCACAAGGGATCATTAGATTGTTAGCCTGCATTGGGTCACAATGGTTCCTTGCTTCTCTTAACCTCTGTGGCGTCACAATGCATCCCATGCCCTTTTAGGCCACTTGATGTCACAATGAATCATTTGATTCTTGGCCTCCATGGTGTCATAATGGTTCCTTGTTTCTATTGGGCCCCATGTTGTCACAATTCATCCCTGGCCCTTTTACGCCCCCTGGTGTCAAATGGGATCCTCGGAATATTAGCCTCCATTGGGTCACAATGGTTCCTTGCTTCTCTTAACCACTGTGCTGTCACAATGCATCCCATGCCCTTTTAGGCCACTTGGTCTTACAATGAACCATTTGATTCTTGGCCTTCATGGTGTCATAATGGTTCCTTGCTTCTATAGGTCCCCATGCTGTCAGAGTCCATCCGTGGTCCTTTTGCGCCCCCTGGTGTCAAAAGGGATTCTTAGATTGTTAGCCTGCATTGGGTCACAATGGATCCTTGCTTCTCTTAACCCCTGTGCTGTCACAATGCATCCCATGCCCTTTTAGGCCACTTGATGTCACAATGAATCATTTGATTCTTGGCCTCCATGGTGGCATAATTGTACCAGGTTTTACTTGGGCCCCATGCTTTCACAATTCATCCCTGCCCCTTTTAGGCCCATTGGTGTCACAAGGGATCATTAGATTGTTAGCCTGCATTGGGTCACAATGGTTCCTTGCTTCTCTTAACCTCTGTGGTGTCACAATGCATCCCATGCCCTTTTAGGCCACTTGATGTCACAATGAATCATTTGATTCTTGGCCTCCATGGTGGCATAATTGTACCAGGTTTTACTTGGGCCCCATGCTTTCACAATTCATCCCTGCCCCTTTTAGGCCCATTGGTGTCACAAGGTATCATTAGATTGTTAGCCTGCATTGGGTCACAATGGTTCCTTGCTTCTCTTAACCTCTGTGGTGTCACAATGCATCCCATGCCCTTTTAGGCCACTTGATGTCACAATGAATCATTTGATTCTTGGCCTCCATGGTGTGATAATGGTTCCTTGTTTCTATTGGGCCCCATGCTGTCACAATTCATCCCTGGCCCTTTTACGCCCCCTGGTGTCAAATGGGATCCTGGGATTATTAGCCTCCATTGGGTCACAATGGATCCTTGCTTCTCTTAACCCCTGTGGTGTCACAATGCATCCCATGCCCTTTTAGGCCACTTGATGTCACAATGAATCATTTGATTCTTGGCCTCCATGGTGGCCTAATTGTACCAGGTTTTACTTGGGCCCCATGCTGTCACAATTCATCCCTGGCCCTTTTATGCCCATTGGTGTCAAAAGGGATCATTAGATTGTTAGCCTCCATTGGGTCACAATGGATCCTTACTTCTCTTAACCCCTGTGCTGTCACAATGCATCCCATGCCCTTTTAGGCCACATGACGTCACAATGAATTATTTGATTCTTGGCCTCCATGGCGGCATAATAGATCCTTGCTTCTATTGGTCCCCGTGCTGTAACAATCCATCCCTGGCCCTTTTTATACCCCCTGGTGCCACAAGGGATCATTAGATTGTTAGCCTGCATTGGGTCACAATGGTTCCTTGCTTCTCTTAACCTCTGTGTTGTCACAATGCATCCCATGCCCTTTTAGGCCACTTGATGTCACAATGAATCATTTGATTCTTGGCCTCCATGGTGTCATAATGGTTCCTTGTTTCTATTGGGCCCCATGTTGTCACAATTCATCCCTGGCCCTTTTACGCCCCCTGGTGTCAAATGGGATCCTCGGAATATTAGCCTCCATTGGGTCACAATGGTTCCTTGCTTCTCTTAACCACTGTGCTGTCACAATGCATCCCATGCCCTTTTAGGCCACTTGGTCTTACAATGAACCATTTGATTCTTGGCCTTCATGGTGTCATAATGGTTCCTTGATTCTATAGGTCCCCATGCTGTCAGAGTCCATCCGTGGTCCTTTTGCGCCCCCTGGTGTCAAAAGGGATTCTTAGATTGTTAGCCTGCATTGGGTCACAAAGGTTCCTTGCTTCTCTTAACCCCTGTGCTGTCACAATGCATCCCATGCCCTTTTAGGCCACTTGATGTCACAATGAATCATTTGATTCTTGGCCTCCATGGTGGCATAATTGTACCAGGTTTTACTTGGGCCCCATGCTTTCACAATTCATCCCTGCCCCTTTTAGGCCCATTGGTGTCACAAGGGATCATTAGATTGTTAGCCTGCATTGGGTCACAATGGTTCCTTGCTTCTCTTAACCTCTGTGGTGTCACAATGCATCCCGTGCCCTTTTAGGCCACTTGATGTCACAATGAATCATTTGATTCTTGGCCTCCATGGTGTCATAATGGTTCCTTGTTTCTATTGGGCCCCATGCTGTCACAATTCATCCCTGGCCCTTTTACGCCCCCTGGTGTCAAATGGGATCCTGGGATTATTAGCCTCCATTGGGTCACAATGGATCCTTGCTTCTCTTAACCCCTGTGCTGTCACAATGCATCCCATGCCCTTTTAGGCCACTTGATGTCACAATGAATCATTTGATTCTTGGCCTCCATGGTGGCCTAATTGTACCAGGTTTTACTTGGGCCCCATGCTGTCACAATTCATCCCTGGCCCTTTTATGCCCATTAGTGTCAAAAGGGATCATTAGATTGTTAGCCTCCATTGGGTCACAATGGATCCTTACTTCTCTTAACCCCTGTGCTGTCACAATGCATCCCATGCCCTTTTAGGCCACATGACGTCACAATGAATTATTTGATTCTTGGCCTCCATGGCGGCATAATAGATCCTTGCTTCTATTGGTCCCCGTGCTGTAACAATCCATCCCTGGCCCTTTTTATACCCCCTGGTGCCACAAGGGATCATTAGATTGTTAGCCTGCATTGGGTCACAATGGTTCCTTGCTTCTCTTAACCTCTGTGGTGTCACAATGCATCCCATGCCCTTTTAGGCCACTTGATGTCACAATGAATCATTTGATTCTTGGCCTCCATGGTGTCATAATGGTTCCTTGTTTCTATTGGGCCCCATGCTGTCACAATTCGTCCCTGGCCCTTTTACGCCCCCTGGTGTCAAATGGGATCCTGGGATTATTAGCCTTTATTGGGTCACAATGGATCCTTGCTTCTCTTAACCCCTGTGCTGTCACAATGCATCCCATGCCCTTTTAGGCCACTTGATGTCACAATGAATCATTTGATTCTTGGCCTCCATGGTGGCCTAATTGTACCAGGTATTACTTGGGCCCCATGCTTTCACAATTCATCCCTGCCCCTTTTAGGCCCATTGGTGTCACAAGGGATCATTAGATTGTTAGCCTGCATCGGGTCACAATGGTTCCTTGCTTCTCTTAACCTCTGTGGTGTCACAATGCATCCCATGCCCTTTTAGGCCACTTGATGTCACAATGAATCATTTGATTCTTGGCCTCCATGGTGTCATAATGGTTCCTTGTTTCTATTGGGCCCCATGCTGTCACAATTCATCCCTGGCCCTTTTACGCCCCCTGGTGTCAAATGGGATCCAGGGATTATTAGCCTGCATTGGGTCACAATGGTTCCTTGCTTCTCTTAACCTCTGTGGTGTCACAATGCATCCCATGCCCTTTTAGGCCACTTGATGTCACAATGAATCATTTGATTCTTGGCCTCCATGGTGGTGTAATTGTACCAGGTTTTAATTGGGCCCCATGCTTTCACAATACATCCCTGCCCCTTTTAGGCCCATTGATGTCAAAAGGGATCATTAGATTGTTAGCCTCCATTGGGTCACAATGGATCCTTACTTCTCTTAACCCCTGTGCTGTCACAATGCATCCCATGCCCTTTTAGGCCACTTGATGTCACAATGAATTATTTGATTCTTGGCCTCCATGGTGGCATAATAGATCCTTGCTTCTATTGGTCCCCGTGCTGTAACAATCCATCCCTGGCCCTTTTTATACCCCTGGTGCCACAAGGGATCATTAGATTGTTAGCCTGCATTGGGTCACAATGGTTCCTTGCTTCTCTTAACCTCTGTGGTGTCACAATGCATCCCATGCCCTTTTAGGCCACTTGATGTCACAATGAATCATTTGATTCTTGGCCTCCATGGTGGCATAATAGATCCTTGCTTCTATTGGTCCCCATGCTGTCAGAGTTCATCCGTGGTCATTTTACGCCCCCTGGTGTCCAATGGGATTCTTAGATTGTTAGCCTGCATTGGGTCACAATGGATCCTTGCTTCTCTTAACCCCTGTGCTGTCACAATGCATCCCATGCCCTTTTAGGCCACTTGATGTCACAATGAATCATTTGATTCTTGGCCTCCATGGTGGCCTAATTGTACCAGGTTTTACTTGGGCCCCATGCTGTAACAAATCATCCCTGCCCCTTTTAGGCCCATTGGTGTCACAAGGGATCATTAGATTGTTAGCCTGCATTGGGTCACAATGGTTCCTTGCTTCTCTTAACCTCTGTGGTGTCACAATGCATCCCGTGCCCTTTTAGGCCACTTGATGTCACAATGAATCATTTGATTCTTGGCCTCCATGGTGTCATAATGGTTCCTTGTTTCTATTGGGCCCCATGCTGTCACAATCCATCCCTGGCCCTTTTACGCCCCCTGGTGTCAAATGGGATCCTGGGATTATTAGCCAGCATTGGGTCACAATGGTTCCTTGCTTCTCTTAACCTCTGTGGTGTCACAATGCATTCCAAGCCCTTTTAGGCCACTTGGTCTTACAATGAACCATTTGATTCTTGGCCTTCATGGTGTCATAATGGTTCCTTGCTTCTATAGGTCCCCATGCTGTCAGAGTTCATTCGTGGTCCTTTTGCGCCCCCTGGTGGCAAAAGGGATTCTTAGATTGTTAGCTTGCATTGGGTCACAATGGTTCCTTGCTTCTCTTAACCCCTGTGCTGTCACAATGCATCCCATGCCCTTTTAGGCCACTTGATGTCACAATGAATCATTTAATTCTTGGCCTCCATGGTGGCGTAATTGTACCAGGTTTTAATTGGGCCCCATGCTTTCACAATATATCCCTGCCCCTTTTAGGCCCATTGGTGTCAAAAGGGATCATTAGATTGTTAGCCTCCATTGGGTCACAATGGATCCTTGCTTCTCTTAACCCCCTGTGCTGTCACAATGCATCCCATGCCCTTTTAGGCCACTTGATGTCACAATGAATCATTTGATTCTTGGCCTCCATGGCGGCATAATAGATCCTTGCTTCTATTGGTCCCCGTGCTGTAACAATCCATCCCTGGCCCTTTTTATACCCCCTGGTGCCACAAGGGATCATTAGATTGTTAGCCTGCATTGGGTCACAATGGTTCCTTGCTTCTCTTAACCTCTGTGGTGTCACAATGCATCCCATGCCCTTTTAGGCCACTTGATGTCACAATGAATCATTTGATTCTTGGCCTCCATGGTGTCATAATGGTTCCTTGTTTCTATTGGGCCCCATGTTGTCACAATTCATCCCTGGCCCTTTTACGCCCCCTGGTGTCAAATGGGATCCTCGGAATATTAGCCTCCATTGGGTCACAATGGTTCCTTGCTTCTCTTAACCACTGTGCTGTCACAATGCATCCCATGCCCTTTTAGGCCACTTGGTCTTACAATGAACCATTTGATTCTTGGCCTTCATGGTGTCATATTGGTTCCTTGCTTCTATAGGTCCCCATGCTGTCAGAGTCCATCCGTGGTCCTTTTGCGCCCCCTGGTGTCAAAAGGGATTCTTAGATTGTTAGCCTGCATTGGGTCACAATGGTTCCTTGCTTCTCTTAACCCCTGTGCTGTCACAATGCATCCCATGCCCTTTTAGGCCACTTGATGTCACAATGAATCATTTGATTCTTGGCCTCCATGGTGGCATGATTGTACCAGGTTTTACTTGGGCCCCATGCTGTCACAATTCATCCCTGGCCCTTTTATGCCAATTGGTGTCAAAAGGGATCATTAGATTGTTAGCCTCCATTGGGTCACAATGGATCCTTACTTCTCTTAACCCCTGTGCTGTCACAATGCATCCCATGCCCTTTTAGGCCACATGACGTCACAATGAATTATTTGATTCTTGGCCTCCATGGCGGCATAATAGATCCTTGCTTCTATTGGTCCCCGTGCTGTAACAATCCATCCCTGGCCCTTTTTATACCCCCTGGTGCCACAAGGGATCATTAGATTGTTAGCCTGCATTGGGTCACAATGGTTCCTTGCTTCTCTTAACCTCTGTGGTGTCACAATGCATCCCATGCCCTTTTAGGCCACTTGATGTCACAATGAATCATTTGATTCTTGGCCTCCATGGTGTCATAATGGTTCCTTGTTTCTATTGGGCCCCATGTTGTCACAATTCATCCCTGGCCCTTTTACGCCCCCTGGTGTCAAATGGGATCCTCGGAATATTAGCCTCCATTGGGTCACAATGGTTCCTTGCTTCTCTTAACCACTGTGCTGTCACAATGCATCCCATGCCCTTTTAGGCCACTTGGTCTTACAATGAACCATTTGATTCTTGGCCTTCATGGTGTCATATTGGTTCCTTGCTTCTATAGGTCCCCATGCTGTCAGAGTCCATCCGTGGTCCTTTTGCGCCCCCTGGTGTCAAAAGGGATTCTTAGATTGTTAGCCTGCATTGGGTCACAATGGTTCCTTGCTTCTCTTAACCCCTGTGCTGTCACAATGCATCCCATGCCCTTTTAGGCCACTTGATGTCACAATGAATCATTTGATTCTTGGCCTCCATGGTGGCCTAATTGTACCAGGTTTTACTTGGGCCCCATGCTTTCACAATTCATCCCTGCCCCTTTTAGGCCCATTGGTGTCACAAGGGATCATTAGATTGTTAGCCTGCATTGGGTCACAATGGTTCCTTGCTTCTCTTAACCTCTGTGGTGTCACAATGCATCCCATGCCCTTTTAGGCCACTTGATGTCACAATGAATCATTTGATTCTTGGCCTCCATTGTGGCATAATAGATCCTTGCTTCTATTGGTCCCCGTGCTGTAACAATGCATCCCTGGCCCTTTTTATGCCCCCTGGTGCCACAAGGGATCATTAGATTGTTAGCCTGCATTGGGTCACAATGGTTCCTTGCTTCTCTTAACCTCTGTGGTGTCACAATGCATTCCAAGCCCTTTTAGGCCACTTGGTCTTACAATGAACCATTTGATTCTTGGCCTCCATGGTGTCATAATGGTCCCTTGCTTCTATAGGACCCCATGCTGTCAGAGTTCATCCGTGGTCCTTTTGCGCCCCCTGGTGTCCAATGGGATTCTTAGATTGTTAGCCTGCATTGGGTCACAATGGATCCTTGCTTCTCTTAACCCCTGTGCTGTCACAATGCATCCCATGCCCTTTTAGGCCACTTGATGTCACAATGAATCATTTGATTCTTGGCCTCCATGGTGGCCTAATTGTACCAGGTTTTACTTGGGCCCCATGCTTTCACAATTCATCCCTGCACCTTTTAGGCCCATTGGTGTCACAAGGTATCATTAGATTGTTAGCCTGCATGGGGTCACAATGGTTCCTTGCTTCTCTTAACCTCTGTGCTGTCACAATGCATCCCATGCCCTTTTAGGCCACTTGATGTCACAATGAATCATTTGATTCTTGGCCTCCATGGTGGCATAATTGTACCAGGTTTTACTTGGGCCCCGTGCTTTCACAATTCATCCCTGCCCCTTTTAGGCCCATTGGTGTCACAAGGTATCATTAGATTGTTAGCCTGCATTGGGTCACAATGGTTCCTTGCTTCTCTTAACCTCTGTGGTGTCACAATGCATCCCATGCCCTTTTAGGCCACTTGATGTCACAATGAATCATTTGATTCTTGGCCTCCATGGTGTCATAATGGTTCCTTGTTTCTATTGGGCCCCATGCTTTCACAATTCATCCCTGGCCCTTTTACGCCCCCTGGTGTCAAATGGGATCCTGGGATTATTAGCCTCCATTGGGTCACAATGGATCCTTGCTTCTCTTAACCCCTGTGCTGTCACAATGCATCCCATGCCCTTTTAGGCCACTTGATGTCACAATGAATCATTTGATTCTTGGCCTCCATGGTGGCCTAATTGTACCAGGTTTTACTTGGGCCCCATGCTGTCACAATTCATCCCTGGCCCTTTTATGCCCATTGGTGTCAAAAGGGATCATTAGATTGTTAGCCTCCATTGGGTCACAATGGATCCTTACTTCTCTTAACCCCTGTGCTGTCACAATGCATCCCATGCCCTTTTAGGCCACATGACGTCACAATGAATTATTTGATTCTTGGCCTCCATGGCGGCATAATAGATCCTTGCTTCTATTGGTCCCCGTGCTGTAACAATCCATCCCTGGCCCTTTTTATACCCCCTGGTGCCACAAGGGATCATTAGATTGTTAGCCTGCATTGGGTCACAATGGTTCCTTGCTTCTCTTAACCTCTGTGGCGTCACAATGCATCCCATGCCCTTTTAGGCCACTTGATGTCACAATGAATCATTTGATTCTTGGCCTCCATGGTGTCATAATGGTTCCTTGTTTCTATTGGGCCCCATGTTGTCACAATTCATCCCTGGCCCTTTTACGCCCCCTGGTGTCAAATGGGATCCTCGGAATATTAGCCTCCATTGGGTCACAATGGTTCCTTGCTTCTCTTAACCACTGTGCTGTCACAATGCATCCCATGCCCTTTTAGGCCACTTGGTCTTACAATGAACCATTTGATTCTTGGCCTTCATGGTGTCATAATGGTTCCTTGCTTCTATAGGTCCCCATGCTGTCAGAGTCCATCCGTGGTCCTTTTGCGCCCCCTGGTGTCAAAAGGGATTCTTAGATTGTTAGCCTGCATTGGGTCACAATGGATCCTTGCTTCTCTTAACCCCTGTGCTGTCACAATGCATCCCATGCCCTTTTAGGCCACTTGATGTCACAATGAATCATTTGATTCTTGGCCTCCATGGTGGCATAATTGTACCAGGTTTTACTTGGGCCCCATGCTTTCACAATTCATCCCTGCCCCTTTTAGGCCCATTGGTGTCACAAGGGATCATTAGATTGTTAGCCTGCATTGGGTCACAATGGTTCCTTGCTTCTCTTAACCTCTGTGGTGTCACAATGCATCCCATGCCCTTTTAGGCCACTTGATGTCACAATGAATCATTTGATTCTTGGCCTCCATGGTGGCATAATTGTACCAGGTTTTACTTGGGCCCCATGCTTTCACAATTCATCCCTGCCCCTTTTAGGCCCATTGGTGTCACAAGGTATCATTAGATTGTTAGCCTGCATTGGGTCACAATGGTTCCTTGCTTCTCTTAACCCCTGTGCTGTCACAATGCATCCCATGCCCTTTTAGGCCACATGACGTCACAATGAATTATTTGATTCTTGGCCTCCATGGCGGCATAATAGATCCTTGCTTCTATTGGTCCCCGTGCTGTAACAATCCATCCCTGGCCCTTTTTATACCCCCTGGTGCCACAAGGGATCATTAGATTGTTAGCCTGCATTGGGTCACAATGGTTCCTTGCTTCTCTTAACCTCTGTGTTGTCACAATGCATCCCATGCCCTTTTAGGCCACTTGATGTCACAATGAACCATTTGATTCTTGGCCTCCATGGTGTCATAATGGTTCCTTGCTTCTATAGGTCCCCATGCTGTCAGAGTCCATCCGTGGTCCTTTTGCGCCCCCTGGTGTCAAAAGGGATTCTTAGATTGTTAGCCTGCATTGGGTCACAAAGGTTCCTTGCTTCTCTTAACCCCTGTGCTGTCACAATGCATCCCATGCCCTTTTAGGCCACTTGATGTCACAATGAATCATTTGATTCTTGGCCTCCATGGTGGCATAATTGTACCAGGTTTTACTTGGGCCCCATGCTTTCACAATTCATCCCTGCCCCTTTTAGGCCCATTGGTGTCACAAGGGATCATTAGATTGTTAGCCTGCATTGGGTCACAATGGTTCCTTGCTTCTCTTAACCTCTGTGGTGTCACAATGCATCCCGTGCCCTTTTAGGCCACTTGATGTCACAATGAATCATTTGATTCTTGGCCTCCATGGTGTCATAATGGTTCCTTGTTTCTATTGGGCCCCATGCTGTCACAATTCATCCCTGGCCCTTTTACGCCCCCTGGTGTCAAATGGGATCCTGGGATTATTAGCCTCCATTGGGTCACAATGGTTCCTTGCTTCTCTTAACCCCTGTGCTGTCACAATGCATCCCATGCCCTTTTAGGCCACTTGATGTCACAATGAATCATTTGATTCTTGGCCTCCATGGTGGCCTAATTGTACCAGGTTTTACTTGGGCCCCATGCTGTCACAATTCATCCCTGGCCCTTTTATGCCCATTAGTGTCAAAAGTGATCATTAGATTGTTAGCCTCCATTGGGTCACAATGGATCCTTACTTCTCTTAACCCCTGTGCTGTCACAATGCATCCCATGCCCTTTTAGGCCACATGACGTCACAATGAATTATTTGATTCTTGGCCTCCATGGCGGCATAATAGATCCTTGCTTCTATTCGTCCCCGTGCTGTAACAATCCATCCCTGGCCCTTTTTATGCCCCCTGATGCCACAAGGGATCATTAGATTGTTAGCCTGCATTGGGTCACAATGGTTCCTTGCTTCTCTTAACCTCTGTGGTGTCACAATGCATCCCATGCCCTTTTAGGCCACTTGATGTCACAATGAATCATTTGATTCTTGGCCTCCATGGTGTCATAATGGTTCCTTGTTTCTATTGGGCCCCATGCTGTCACAATTCGTCCCTGGCCCTTTTACGCCCCCTGGTGTCAAATGGGATCCTGGGATTATTAGCCTCCATTGGGTCACAATGGATCCTTGCTTCTCTTAACCCCTGTGCTGTCACAATGCATCCCATGCCCTTTTAGGCCACTTGATGTCACAATGAATCATTTGATTCTTGGCCTCCATGGTGGCCTAATTGTACCAGGTTTTACTTGGGCCCCATGCTTTCACAATTCATCCCTGCCCCTTTTAGGCCCATTGGTGTCACAAGGGATCATTAGATTGTTAGCCTGCATCGGGTCACAATGGTTCCTTGCTTCTCTTAACCTCTGTGGTGTCACAATGCATCCCATGCCCTTTTAGGCCACTTGATGTCACAATGAATCATTTGATTCTTGGCCTCCATGGTGTCATAATGGTTCCTTGTTTCTATTGGGCCCCATGCTGTCACAATTCATCCCTGGCCCTTTTACGCCCCCTGGTGTCAAATGGGATCCAGGGATTATTAGCCTGCATTGGGTCACAATGGTTCCTTGCTTCTCTTAACCTCTGTGGTGTCACAATGCATCCCATGCCCTTTTAGGCCACTTGATGTCACAATGAATCATTTGATTCTTGGCCTCCATGGTGGTGTAATTGTACCAGGTTTTAATTGGGCCCCATGCTTTCACAATACATCCCTGCCCCTTTTAGGCCCATTGATGTCAAAAGGGATCATTAGATTGTTAGCCTCCATTGGGTCACAATGGATCCTTACTTCTCTTAACCCCTGTGCTGTCACAATGCATCCCATGCCCTTTTAGGCCACTTGATGTCACAATGAATTATTTGATTCTTGGCCTCCATGGTGGCATAATAGATCCTTGCTTCTATTGGTCCCCGTGCTGTAACAATCCATCCCTGGCCCTTTTTATACCCCTGGTGCCACAAGGGATCATTAGATTGTTAGACTGCATTGGGTCACAATGGTTCCTTGCTTCTCTTAACCTCTGTGGTGTCACAATGCATCCCATGCCCTTTTAGGCCACTTGATGTCACAATGAATCATTTGATTCTTGGCCTCCATGGTGGCATAATAGATCCTTGCTTCTATTGGTCCCCATGCTGTCAGAGGTCATCCGTGGTCATTTTACGCCCCCTGGTGTCCAATGGGATTCTTAGATTGTTAGCCTGCATTGGGTCACAATGGATCCTTGCTTCTCTTAACCCCTGTGCTGTCACAATGCATCCCATGCCCTTTTAGGCCACTTGATGTCACAATGAATCATTTGATTCTTGGCCTCCATGGTGGCCTAATTGTACCAGGTTTTACTTGGGCCCCATGCTGTAACAAATCATCCCTGCCCCTTTTAGGCCCATTGGTGTCACAAGGGATCATTAGATTGTTAGCCTGCATTGGGTCACAATGGTTCCTTGCTTCTCTTAACCTCTGTGGTGTCACAATGCATCCCGTGCCCTTTTAGGCCACTTGATGTCACAATGAATCATTTGATTCTTGGCCTCCATGGTGTCATAATGGTTCCTTGTTTCTATTGGGCCCCATGCTGTCACAATCCATCCCTGGCCCTTTTACGCCCCCTGGTGTCAAATGGGATCCTGGGATTATTAGCCAGCATTGGGTCACAATGGTTCCTTGCTTCTCTTAACCTCTGTGGTGTCACAATGCATTCCAAGCCCTTTTAGGCCACTTGGTCTTACAATGAACCATTTGATTCTTGGCCTTCATGGTGTCATAATGGTTCCTTGCTTCTATAGGTCCCCATGCTGTCAGAGTTCATTCGTGGTCCTTTTGCGCCCCCTGGTGGCAAAAGGGATTCTTAGATTGTTAGCTTGCATTGGGTCACAATGGTTCCTTGCTTCTCTTAACCCCTGTGCTGTCACAATGCATCCCATGCCCTTTTAGGCCACTTGATGTCACAATGAATCATTTAATTCTTGGCCTCCATGGTGGCGTAATTGTACCAGGTTTTAATTGGGCCCCATGCTTTCACAATATATCCCTGCCCCTTTTAGGCCCATTGGTGTCAAAAGGGATCATTAGATTGTTAGCCTCCATTGGGTCACAATGGATCCTTGCTTCTCTTAACCCCCTGTGCTGTCACAATGCATCCCATGCCCTTTTAGGCCACTTGATGTCACAATGAATCATTTGATTCTTGGCCTCCATGGCGGCATAATAGATCCTTGCTTCTATTGGTCCCCGTGCTGTAACAATCCATCCCTGGCCCTTTTTATACCCCCTGGTGCCACAAGGGATCATTAGATTGTTAGCCTGCATTGGGTCACAATGGTTCCTTGCTTCTCTTAACCTCTGTGGTGTCACAATGCATCCCATGCCCTTTTAGGCCACTTGATGTCACAATGAATCATTTGATTCTTGGCCTCCATGGTGTCATAATGGTTCCTTGTTTCTATTGGGCCCCATGTTGTCACAATTCATCCCTGGCCCTTTTACGCCCCCTGGTGTCAAATGGGATCCTCGGAATATTAGCCTCCATTGGGTCACAATGGTTCCTTGCTTCTCTTAACCACTGTGCTGTCACAATGCATCCCATGCCCTTTTAGGCCACTTGGTCTTACAATGAACCATTTGATTCTTGGCCTTCATGGTGTCATATTGGTTCCTTGCTTCTATAGGTCCCCATGCTGTCAGAGTCCATCCGTGGTCCTTTTGCGCCCCCTGGTGTCAAAAGGGATTCTTAGATTGTTAGCCTGCATTGGGTCACAATGGTTCCTTGCTTCTCTTAACCCCTGTGCTGTCACAATGCATCCCATGCCCTTTTAGGCCACTTGATGTCACAATGAATCATTTGATTCTTGGCCTCCATGGTGGCATGATTGTACCAGGTTTTACTTGGGCCCCATGCTGTCACAATTCATCCCTGGCCCTTTTATGCCAATTGGTGTCAAAAGGGATCATTAGATTGTTAGCCTCCATTGGGTCACAATGGATCCTTACTTCTCTTAACCCCTGTGCTGTCACAATGCATCCCATGCCCTTTTAGGCCACATGACGTCACAATGAATTATTTGATTCTTGGCCTCCATGGCGGCATAATAGATCCTTGCTTCTATTGGTCCCCGTGCTGTAACAATCCATCCCTGGCCCTTTTTATACCCCCTGGTGCCACAAGGGATCATTAGATTGTTAGCCTGCATTGGGTCACAATGGTTCCTTGCTTCTCTTAACCTCTGTGGTGTCACAATGCATCCCATGCCCTTTTAGGCCACTTGATGTCACAATGAATCATTTGATTCTTGGCCTCCATGGTGTCATAATGGTTCCTTGTTTCTATTGGGCCCCATGTTGTCACAATTCATCCCTGGCCCTTTTACGCCCCCTGGTGTCAAATGGGATCCTCGGAATATTAGCCTCCATTGGGTCACAATGGTTCCTTGCTTCTCTTAACCACTGTGCTGTCACAATGCATCCCATGCCCTTTTAGGCCACTTGGTCTTACAATGAACCATTTGATTCTTGGCCTTCATGGTGTCATATTGGTTCCTTGCTTCTATAGGTCCCCATGCTGTCAGAGTCCATCCGTGGTCCTTTTGCGCCCCCTGGTGTCAAAAGGGATTCTTAGATTGTTAGCCTGCATTGGGTCACAATGGTTCCTTGCTTCTCTTAACCCCTGTGCTGTCACAATGCATCCCATGCCCTTTTAGGCCACTTGATGTCACAATGAATCATTTGATTCTTGGCCTCCATGGTGGCCTAATTGTACCAGGTTTTACTTGGGCCCCATGCTGTCACAATTCATCCCTGGCCCTTTTATGCCCATTAGTGTCAAAAGGGATCATTAGATTGTTAGCCTCCATTGGGTCACAATGGATCCTTACTTCTCTTAACCCCTGTGCTGTCACAATGCATCCCATGCCCTTTTAGGCCACATGACGTCACAATGAATTATTTGATTCTTGGCCTCCATGGCGGCATAATAGATCCTTGCTTCTATTGGTCCCCGTGCTGTAACAATCCATCCCTGGCCCTTTTTATACCCCCTGGTGCCACAAGGGATCATTAGATTGTTAGCCTGCATTGGGTCACAATGGTTCCTTGCTTCTCTTAACCTCTGTGGTGTCACAATGCATCCCATGCCCTTTTAGGCCACTTGATGTCACAATGAATCATTTGATTCTTGGCCTCCATGGTGTCATAATGGTTCCTTGTTTCTATTGGGCCCCATGCTGTCACAATTCGTCCCTGGCCCTTTTACGCCCCCTGGTGTCAAATGGGATCCTGGGATTATTAGCCTCCATTGGGTCACAATGGATCCTTGCTTCTCTTAACCCCTGTGCTGTCACAATGCATCCCATGCCCTTTTAGGCCACTTGATGTCACAATGAATCATTTGATTCTTGGCCTCCATGGTGGCCTAATTGTACCAGGTTTTACTTGGGCCCCATGCTTTCACAATTCATCCCTGCCCCTTTTAGGCCCATTGGTGTCACAAGGGATCATTAGATTGTTAGCCTGCATCGGGTCACAATGGTTCCTTGCTTCTCTTAACCTCTGTGGTGTCACAATGCATCCCATGCCCTTTTAGGCCACTTGATGTCACAATGAATCATTTGATTCTTGGCCTCCATGGTGTCATAATGGTTCCTTGTTTCTATTGGGCCCCATGCTGTCACAATTCATCCCTGGCCCTTTTACGCCCCCTGGTGTCAAATGGGATCCAGGGATTATTAGCCTGCATTGGGTCACAATGGTTCCTTGCTTCTCTTAACCTCTGTGGTGTCACAATGCATCCCATGCCCTTTTAGGCCACTTGATGTCACAATGAATCATTTGATTCTTGGCCTCCATGGTGGTGTAATTGTACCAGGTTTTAATTGGGCCCCATGCTTTCACAATACATCCCTGCCCCTTTTAGGCCCATTGATGTCAAAAGGGATCATTAGATTGTTAGCCTCCATTGGGTCACAATGGATCCTTACTTCTCTTAACCCCTGTGCTGTCACAATGCATCCCATGCCCTTTTAGGCCACTTGATGTCACAATGAATTATTTGATTCTTGGCCTCCATGGTGGCATAATAGATCCTTGCTTCTATTGGTCCCCGTGCTGTAACAATCCATCCCTGGCCCTTTTTATACCCCTGGTGCCACAAGGGATCATTAGATTGTTAGCCTGCATTGGGTCACAATGGTTCCTTGCTTCTCTTAACCTCTGTGGTGTCACAATGCATCCCATGCCCTTTTAGGCCACTTGATGTCACAATGAATCATTTGATTCTTGGCCTCCATGGTGGCATAATAGATCCTTGCTTCTATTGGTCCCCATGCTGTCAGAGTTCATCCGTGGTCATTTTACGCCCCCTGGTGTCCAATGGGATTCTTAGATTGTTAGCCTGCATTGGGTCACAATGGATCCTTGCTTCTCTTAACCCCTGTGCTGTCACAATGCATCCCATGCCCTTTTAGGCCACTTGATGTCACAATGAATCATTTGATTCTTGGCCTCCATGGTGGCCTAATTGTACCAGGTTTTACTTGGGCCCCATGCTGTAACAAATCATCCCTGCCCCTTTTAGGCCCATTGGTGTCACAAGGGATCATTAGATTGTTAGCCTGCATTGGGTCACAATGGTTCCTTGCTTCTCTTAACCTCTGTGGTGTCACAATGCATCCCGTGCCCTTTTAGGCCACTTGATGTCACAATGAATCATTTGATTCTTGGCCTCCATGGTGTCATAATGGTTCCTTGTTTCTATTGGGCCCCATGCTGTCACAATCCATCCCTGGCCCTTTTACGCCCCCTGGTGTCAAATGGGATCCTGGGATTATTAGCCAGCATTGGGTCACAATGGTTCCTTGCTTCTCTTAACCTCTGTGGTGTCACAATGCATTCCAAGCCCTTTTAGGCCACTTGGTCTTACAATGAACCATTTGATTCTTGGCCTTCATGGTGTCATAATGGTTCCTTGCTTCTATAGGTCCCCATGCTGTCAGAGTTCATTCGTGGTCCTTTTGCGCCCCCTGGTGGCAAAAGGGATTCTTAGATTGTTAGCTTGCATTGGGTCACAATGGTTCCTTGCTTCTCTTAACCCCTGTGCTGTCACAATGCATCCCATGCCCTTTTAGGCCACTTGATGTCACAATGAATCATTTAATTCTTGGCCTCCATGGTGGCGTAATTGTACCAGGTTTTAATTGGGCCCCATGCTTTCACAATATATCCCTGCCCCTTTTAGGCCCATTGGTGTCAAAAGGGATCATTAGATTGTTAGCCTCCATTGGGTCACAATGGATCCTTGCTTCTCTTAACCCCCTGTGCTGTCACAATGCATCCCATGCCCTTTTAGGCCACTTGATGTCACAATGAATCATTTGATTCTTGGCCTCCATGGCGGCATAATAGATCCTTGCTTCTATTGGTCCCCGTGCTGTAACAATCCATCCCTGGCCCTTTTTATACCCCCTGGTGCCACAAGGGATCATTAGATTGTTAGCCTGCATTGGGTCACAATGGTTCCTTGCTTCTCTTAACCTCTGTGGTGTCACAATGCATCCCATGCCCTTTTAGGCCACTTGATGTCACAATGAATCATTTGATTCTTGGCCTCCATGGTGTCATAATGGTTCCTTGTTTCTATTGGGCCCCATGTTGTCACAATTCATCCCTGGCCCTTTTACGCCCCCTGGTGTCAAATGGGATCCTCGGAATATTAGCCTCCATTGGGTCACAATGGTTCCTTGCTTCTCTTAACCACTGTGCTGTCACAATGCATCCCATGCCCTTTTAGGCCACTTGGTCTTACAATGAACCATTTGATTCTTGGCCTTCATGGTGTCATATTGGTTCCTTGCTTCTATAGGTCCCCATGCTGTCAGAGTCCATCCGTGGTCCTTTTGCGCCCCCTGGTGTCAAAAGGGATTCTTAGATTGTTAGCCTGCATTGGGTCACAATGGTTCCTTGCTTCTCTTAACCCCTGTGCTGTCACAATGCATCCCATGCCCTTTTAGGCCACTTGATGTCACAATGAATCATTTGATTCTTGGCCTCCATGGTGGCATGATTGTACCAGGTTTTACTTGGGCCCCATGCTGTCACAATTCATCCCTGGCCCTTTTATGCCAATTGGTGTCAAAAGGGATCATTAGATTGTTAGCCTCCATTGGGTCACAATGGATCCTTACTTCTCTTAACCCCTGTGCTGTCACAATGCATCCCATGCCCTTTTAGGCCACATGACGTCACAATGAATTATTTGATTCTTGGCCTCCATGGCGGCATAATAGATCCTTGCTTCTATTGGTCCCCGTGCTGTAACAATCCATCCCTGGCCCTTTTTATACCCCCTGGTGCCACAAGGGATCATTAGATTGTTAGCCTGCATTGGGTCACAATGGTTCCTTGCTTCTCTTAACCTCTGTGGTGTCACAATGCATCCCATGCCCTTTTAGGCCACTTGATGTCACAATGAATCATTTGATTCTTGGCCTCCATGGTGTCATAATGGTTCCTTGTTTCTATTGGGCCCCATGTTGTCACAATTCATCCCTGGCCCTTTTACGCCCCCTGGTGTCAAATGGGATCCTCGGAATATTAGCCTCCATTGGGTCACAATGGTTCCTTGCTTCTCTTAACCACTGTGCTGTCACAATGCATCCCATGCCCTTTTAGGCCACTTGGTCTTACAATGAACCATTTGATTCTTGGCCTTCATGGTGTCATATTGGTTCCTTGCTTCTATAGGTCCCCATGCTGTCAGAGTCCATCCGTGGTCCTTTTGCGCCCCCTGGTGTCAAAAGGGATTCTTAGATTGTTAGCCTGCATTGGGTCACAATGGTTCCTTGCTTCTCTTAACCCCTGTGCTGTCACAATGCATCCCATGCCCTTTTAGGCCACTTGATGTCACAATGAATCATTTGATTCTTGGCCTCCATGGCGGCATAATTGTACCAGGTTTTACTTGGGCCCCATGCTTTCACAATTCATCCCTGGCCCTTTTAGGCCCATTGGTGTCACAAGGGATCATTAGATTGTTAGCCTGCATTGGGTCACAATGGTTCCTTGCTTCTCTTAACCTCTGTGGTGTCACAATGCATCCCATGCCCTTTTAGGCCACTTGATGTCACAATGAATCATTTGATTCTTGGCCTCCATTGTGGCATAATAGATCCTTGCTTCTATTGGTCCCCGTGCTGTAACAATCCATCCCTGGCCCTTTTTATGCCCCCTGGTGCCACAAGGGATCATTAGATTGTTAGCCTGCATGGGGTCACAATGGTTCCTTGCTTCTCTTAACCTCTGTGGTGTCACAATGCATTCCAAGCCCTTTTAGGCCACTTGGTCTTACAATGAACCATTTGATTCTTGGCCTCCATGGTGTCATAATGGTTCCTTGCTTCTATAGGACCCCATGCTGTCAGAGTTCATCCGTGGTCCTTTTGCGCCCCCTGGTGTCCAATGGGATTCTTAGATTGTTAGCCTGCATTGGGTCACAATGGATCCTTGCTTCTCTTAACCCCTGTGCTGTCACAATGCATCCCATGCCCTTTTAGGCCACTTGATGTCACAATGAATCATTTGATTCTTGGCCTCCATGGTGGCCTAATTGTACCAGGTTTTACTTGGGCCCCATGCTTTCACAATTCATCCCTGCCCCTTTTAGACCCATTGGTGTCACAAGGTATCATTAGATTGTTAGCCTGCATTGGGTCACAATGGTTCCTTGCTTCTCTTAACCTCTGTGGTGTCACAATGCATCCCATGCCCTTTTAGGCCACTTGATGTCACAATGAATCATTTGATTCTTGGCCTCCATGGTGGCATAATTGTACCAGGTTTTACTTGGGCCCCGTGCTTTCACAATTCATCCCTGCCCCTTTTAGGCCCATTGGTGTCACAAGGTATCATTAGATTGTTAGCCTGCATTGGGTCACAATGGTTCCTTGCTTCTCTTAACCTCTGTGGTGTCACAATGCATCCCATGCCCTTTTAGGCCACTTGATGTCACAATGAATCATTTGATTCTTGGCCTCCATGGTGTCATAATGGTTCCTTGTTTCTATTGGGCCCCATGCTGTCACAATTCATCCCTGGCCCTTTTACGCCCCCTGGTGTCAAATGGGATCCTGGGATTATTAGCCTCCATTGGGTCACAATGGATCCTTGCTTCTCTTAACCTCTGTGGTGTCACAATGCATTCCAAGCCCTTTTAGGCCACTTGGTCTTACAATGAACCATTTGATTCTTGGCCTCCATGGTGTCATAATGGTCCCTTGCTTCTATAGGACCCCATGCTGTCAGAGTTCATCCGTGGTCCTTTTGCGCCCCCTGGTGTCCAATGGGATTCTTAGATTGTTAGCCTGCATTGGGTCACAATGGATCCTTGCTTCTCTTAACCTCTGTGGTGTCACAATGCATCCCATGCCCTTTTAGGCCACTTGATGTCACAATGAATCATTTGATTCTTGGCCTCCATGGTGTCATAATGGTTCCTTGTTTCTATTGGGCCCCATGCTGTCACAATTCATCCCTGGTTCTTTTACGCCCCCTGGTGTCAAATGGGATCCTGGGATTATTAGCCTCCATTGGGTCACAATGGATCCTTGCTTCTCTTAACCCCTGTGCTGTCACAATGCATCCCATGCCCTTTTAGGCCACTTGATGTCACAATGAATCATTTGATTCTTGGCCTCCATGGTGGCCTAATTGTACCAGGTTTTACTTGGGCCCCATGCTGTCACAATTCATCCTTGGCCCTTTTATGCCCATTGGTGTCAAAAGGGATCATTAGATTGTTAGCCTCCATTGGGTCACAATGGATCCTTACTTCTCTTAACCCCTGTGCTGTCACAATGCATCCCATGCCCTTTTAGGCCACATGACGTCACAATGAATTATTTGATTCTTGGCCTCCATGGTGGCATAATAGATCCTTGCTTCTATTGGTCCCCGTGCTGTAACAATCCATCCCTGGCCCTTTTTATACCCCCTGGTGCCACAAGGGATCATTAGATTGTTAGCCTGCATTGGGTCACAATGGTTCCTTGCTTCTCTTAACCTCTGTGGTGTCACAATGCATCCCATGCCCTTTTAGGCCACTTGATGTCACAATGAATCATTTGATTCTTGGCCTCCATGGTGTCATAATGGTTCCTTGTTTCTATTGGGCCCCATGTTGTCACAATTCATCCCTGGCCCTTTTACGCCCCCTGGTGTCAAATGGGATCCTCGGAATATTAGCCTCCATTGGGTCACAATGGTTCCTTGCTTCTCTTAACCACTGTGCTGTCACAATGCATCCCATGCCCTTTTAGGCCACTTGGTCTTACAATGAACCATTTGATTCTTGGCCTTCATGGTGTCATAATGGTTCCTTGCTTCTATAGGTCCCCATGCTGTCAGAGTCCATCCGTGGTCCTTTTGCGCCCCCTGGTGTCAAAAGGGATTCTTAGATTGTTAGCCTGCATTGGGTCACAATGGTTCCTTGCTTCTCTTAACCCCTGTGCTGTCACAATGCATCCCATGCCCTTTTAGGCCACTTGATGTCACAATGAATCATTTGATTCTTGGCCTCCATGGTGGCATAATTGTACCAGGTTTTACTTGGGCCCCATGCTTTCACAATTCATCCCTGCCCCTTTTAGGCCCATTGGTGTCACAAGGGATCATTAGATTGTTAGCCTGCATTGGGTCACAATGGTTCCTTGCTTCTCTTAACCTCTGTGGTGTCACAATGCATCCCATGCCCTTTTAGGCCACTTGATGTCACAATGAATCATTTGATTCTTGGCCTCCATGGTGGCATAATAGATCCTTGCTTCTATTGGTCCCCGTGCTGTAACAATCCATCCCTGGCCCTTTTTATGCCCCCTGGTGCCACAAGGGATCATTAGATTGTTAGCCTGCATTGGGTCACAATGGTTCCTTGCTTCTCTTAACCTCTGTGGTGTCACAATGCATTCCAAGCCCTTTTAGGCCACTTGGTCTTACAATGAACCATTTGATTCTTGGCCTCCATGGTGTCATAATGGTTCCTTGCTTCTATAGGACCCCATGCTGTCAGAGTTCATCTGTGGTCCTTTTGCGCCCCCTGGTGTCCAATGGGATTCTTAGATTGTTAGCCTGCATTGGGTCACAATGGATCCTTGCTTCTCTTAACCCCTGTGCTGTCACAATGCATCCCATGCCCTTTTAGGCCACTTGATGTCACAATGAATCATTTGATTCTTGGCCTCCATGGTGGCGTAATTGTACCAGGTTTTACTTGGGCCCCATGCTTTCACAATTCATCCCTGCACCTTTTAGGCCCATTGGTGTCACAAGGTATCATTAGATTGTTAGCCTGCATGGGGTCACAATGGTTCCTTGCTTCTCTTAACCTCTGTGGTGTCACAATGCATCCCATGCCCTTTTAGGCCACTTGATGTCACAATGAATCATTTGATTCTTGGCCTCCATGGTGGCATAATTGTACCAGGTTTTACTTGGGCCCCGTGCTTTCACAATTCATCCCTGCCCCTTTTAGGCCCATTGGTGTCACAAGGTATCATTAGATTGTTAGCCTGCATTGGGTCACAATGGTTCCTTGCTTCTCTTAACCTCTGTGGTGTCACAATGCATCCCATGCCCTTTTAGGCCACTTGATGTCACAATGAATCATTTGATTCTTGGCCTCCATGGTGTCATAATGGTTCCTTGTTTCTATTGGGCCCCATGCTGTCACAATTCATCCCTGGCCCTTTTACGCCCCCTGGTGTCAAATGGGATCCTGGGATTATTAGCCTCCATTGGGTCACAATGGATCCTTGCTTCTCTTAACCTCTGTGGTGTCACAATGCATTCCAAGCCCTTTTAGGCCACTTGGTCTTACAATGAACCATTTGATTCTTGGCCTCCATGGTGTCATAATGGTCCCTTGCTTCTATAGGACCCCATGCTGTCAGAGTTCATCCGTGGACCTTTTGCGCCCCCTGGTGTCCAATGGGATTCTTAGATTGTTAGCCTGCATTGGGTCACAATGGATCCTTGCTTCTCTTAACCTCTGTGGTGTCACAATGCATCCCATGCCCTTTTAGGCCACTTGATGTCACAATGAATCATTTGATTCTTGGCCTCCATGGTGTCATAATGGTTCCTTGTTTCTATTGGGCCCCATGCTGTCACAATTCATCCCTGGCCCTTTTACGCCCCCTGGTGTCAAATGGGATCCTGGGATTATTAGCCTCCATTGGGTCACAATGGATCCTTGCTTCTCTTAACCCCTGTGGTGTCACAATGCATCCCATGCCCTTTTAGGCCACTTGATGTCACAATAAATCATTTGATTCTTGGCCTCCATGGTGGCCTAATTGTACCAGGTTTTACTTGGGCCCCATGCTGTCACAATTCATCCTTGGCCCTTTTATGCCCATTGGTGTCAAAAGGGATCATTAGATTGTTAGCCTCCATTGGGTCACAATGGATCCTTACTTCTCTTAACCCCTGTGCTGTCACAATGCATCCCATGCCCTTTTAGGCCACATGACGTCACAATGAATTATTTGATTCTTGGCCTCCATGGTGGCATAATAGATCCTTGCTTCTATTGGTCCCCGTGCTGTAACAATCCATCCCTGGCCCTTTTTATACCCCCTGGTGCCACAAGGGATCATTAGATTGTTAGCCTGCATTGGGTCACAATGGTTCCTTGCTTCTCTTAACCTCTGTGGTGTCACAATGCATCCCATGCCCTTTTAGGCCACTTGATGTCACAATGAATCATTTGATTCTTGGCCTCCATGGTGTCATAATGGTTCCTTGTTTCTATTGGGCCCCATGTTGTCACAATTCATCCCTGGCCCTTTTACGCCCCCTGGTGTCAAATGGGATCCTCGGATTATTAGCCTCCATTGGGTCACAATGGTTCCTTGCTTCTCTTAACCACTGTGCTGTCACAATGCATCCCATGCCCTTTTAGGCCACTTGGTCTTACAATGAACCATTTGATTCTTGGCCTTCATGGTGTCATAATGGTTCCTTGCTTCTATAGGTCCCCATGCTGTCAGAGTCCATCCGTGGTCCTTTTGCGCTCCCTGGTGTCAAAAGGGATTCTTAGATTGTTAGCCTGCATTGGGTCACAATGGTTCTTTGCTTCTCTTAACCCCTGTGCTATCACAATGCATCCCATGCCCTTTTAGGCCACTTGATGTCACAATGAATCATTTGATTCTTGGCCTCCATGGTGGCATAATTGTACCAGGTTTTACTTGGGCCCCATGCTTTCACAATTCATCCCTGCCCCTTTTAGGCCCATTGGTGTCACAAGGGATCATTAGATTGTTAGCCTGCATTGGGTCACAATGGTTCCTTGCTTCTCTTAACCTCTGTGGTGTCACAATGCATCCCATGCCCTTTTAGGCCACTTGATGTCACAATGAATCATTTGATTCTTGGCCTCCATGGTGTCATAATGGTTCCTTGTTTCTATTGGGCCCCATGTTGTCACAATTCATCCCTGGCCCTTTTACGCCCCCTGGTGTCAAATGGGATCCTCGGAATATTAGCCTCCATTGGGTCACAATGGTTCCTTGCTTCTCTTAACCACTGTGCTGTCACAATGCATCCCATGCCCTTTTAGGCCACTTGGTCTTACAATGAACCATTTGATTCTTGGCCTTCATGGTGTCATATTGGTTCCTTGCTTCTATAGGTCCCCATGCTGTCAGAGTCCATCCGTGGTCCTTTTGCGCCCCCTGGTGTCAAAAGGGATTCTTAGATTGTTAGCCTGCATTGGGTCACAATGGTTCCTTGCTTCTCTTAACCCCTGTGCTGTCACAATGCATCCCATGCCCTTTTAGGCCACTTGATGTCACAATGAATCATTTGATTCTTGGCCTCCATGGCGGCATAATTGTACCAGGTTTTACTTGGGCCCCATGCTTTCACAATTCATCCCTGCCCCTTTTAGGCCCATTGGTGTCACAAGGGATCATTAGATTGTTAGCCTGCATTGGGTCACAATGGTTCCTTGCTTCTCTTAACCTCTGTGGTGTCACAATGCATCCCATGCCCTTTTAGGCCACTTGATGTCACAATGAATCATTTGATTCTTGGCCTCCATTGTGGCATAATAGATCCTTGCTTCTATTGGTCCCCGTGCTGTAACAATCCATCCCTGGCCCTTTTTATGCCCCCTGGTGCCACAAGGGATCATTAGATTGTTAGCCTGCATGGGGTCACAATGGTTCCTTGCTTCTCTTAACCTCTGTGGTGTCACAATGCATTCCAAGCCCTTTTAGGCCACTTGGTCTTACAATGAACCATTTGATTCTTGGCCTCCATGGTGTCATAATGGTCCCTTGCTTCTATAGGACCCCATGCTGTCAGAGTTCATCTGTGGTCCTTTTGCGCCCCCTGGTGTCCAATGGGATTCTTAGATTGTTAGCCTGCATTGGGTCACAATGGATCCTTGCTTCTCTTAACCCCTGTGCTGTCACAATGCATCCCATGCCCTTTTAGGCCACTTGATGTCACAATGAATCATTTGATTCTTGGCCTCCATGGTGGCCTAATTGTACCAGGTTTTACTTGGGCCCCATGCTTTCACAATTCATCCCTGCCCCTTTTAGACCCATTGGTGTCACAAGGTATCATTAGATTGTTAGCCTGCATTGGGTCACAATGGTTCCTTGCTTCTCTTAACCTCTGTGGTGTCACAATGCATCCCATGCCCTTTTAGGCCACTTGATGTCACAATGAATCATTTGATTCTTGGCCTCCATGGTGGCATAATTGTACCAGGTTTTACTTGGGCCCCGTGCTTTCACAATTCATCCCTGCCCCTTTTAGGCCCATTGGTGTCACAAGGTATCATTAGATTGTTAGCCTGCATTGGGTCACAATGGTTCCTTGCTTCTCTTAACCTCTGTGGTGTCACAATGCATCCCATGCCCTTTTAGGCCACTTGATGTCACAATGAATCATTTGATTCTTGGCCTCCATGGTGTCATAATGGTTCCTTGTTTCTATTGGGCCCCATGCTGTCACAATTCATCCCTGGCCCTTTTACGCCCCCTGGTGTCAAATGGGATCCTGGGATTATTAGCCTCCATTGGGTCACAATGGATCCTTGCTTCTCTTAACCTCTGTGGTGTCACAATGCATTCCAAGCCCTTTTAGGCCACTTGGTCTTACAATGAACCATTTGATTCTTGGCCTCCATGGTGTCATAATGGTCCCTTGCTTCTATAGGACCCCATGCTGTCAGAGTTCATCCGTGGTCCTTTTGCGCCCCCTGGTGTCCAATGGGATTCTTAGATTGTTAGCCTGCATTGGGTCACAATGGATCCTTGCTTCTCTTAACCTCTGTGGTGTCACAATGCATCCCATGCCCTTTTAGGCCACTTGATGTCACAATGAATCATTTGATTCTTGGCCTCCATGGTGTCATAATGGTTCCTTGTTTCTATTGGGCCCCATGCTGTCACAATTCATCCCTGGTTCTTTTACGCCCCCTGGTGTCAAATGGGATCCTGGGATTATTAGCCTCCATTGGGTCACAATGGATCCTTGCTTCTCTTAACCCCTGTGCTGTCACAATGCATCCCATGCCCTTTTAGGCCACTTGATGTCACAATGAATCATTTGATTCTTGGCCTCCATGGTGGCCTAATTGTACCAGGTTTTACTTGGGCCCCATGCTGTCACAATTCATCCTTGGCCCTTTTATGCCCATTGGTGTCTAAAGGGATCATTAGATTGTTAGCCTCCATTGGGTCACAATGGATCCTTACTTCTCTTAACCCCTGTGCTGTCACAATGCATCCCATGCCCTTTTAGGCCACATGACGTCACAATGAATTATTTGATTCTTGGCCTCCATGGTGGCATAATAGATCCTTGCTTCTATTGGTCCCCGTGCTGTAACAATCCATCCCTGGCCCTTTTTATACCCCCTGGTGCCACAAGGGATCATTAGATTGTTAGCCTGCATTGGGTCACAATGGTTCCTTGCTTCTCTTAACCTCTGTGGTGTCACAATGCATCCCATGCCCTTTTAGGCCACTTGATGTCACAATGAATCATTTGATTCTTGGCCTCCATGGTGTCATAATGGTTCCTTGTTTCTATTGGGCCCCATGTTGTCACAATTCATCCCTGGCCCTTTTACGCCCCCTGGTGTCAAATGGGATCCTCGGAATATTAGCCTCCATTGGGTCACAATGGTTCCTTGCTTCTCTTAACCACTGTGCTGTCACAATGCATCCCATGCCCTTTTAGGCCACTTGGTCTTACAATGAACCATTTGATTCTTGGCCTTCATGGTGTCATAATGGTTCCTTGCTTCTATAGGTCCCCATGCTGTCAGAGTCCATCCGTGGTCCTTTTGCGCCCCCTGGTGTCAAAAGGGATTCTTAGATTGTTAGCCTGCATTGGGTCACAATGGTTCCTTGCTTCTCTTAACCCCTGTGCTGTCACAATGCATCCCATGCCCTTTTAGGCCACTTGATGTCACAATGAATCATTTGATTCTTGGCCTCCATGGTGGCATAATTGTACCAGGTTTTACTTGGGCCCCATGCTTTCACAATTCATCCCTGCCCCTTTTAGGCCCATTGGTGTCACAAGGGATCATTAGATTGTTAGCCTGCATTGGGTCACAATGGTTCCTTGCTTCTCTTAACCCCTGTGCTGTCACAATGCATCCCATGCCCTTTTAGGCCACTTGATGTCACAATGAATCATTTGATTCTTGGCCTCCATGGTGGCATAATAGATCCTTGCTTCTATTGGTCCCCGTGCTGTAACAATCCATCCCTGGCCCTTTTTATGCCCCCTGGTGCCACAAGGGATCATTAGATTGTTAGCCTGCATTGGGTCACAATGGTTCCTTGCTTCTCTTAACCTCTGTGGTGTCACAATGCATTCCAAGCCCTTTTAGGCCACTTGGTCTTACAATGAACCATTTGATTCTTGGCCTCCATGGTGTCATAATGGTTCCTTGCTTCTATAGGACCCCATGCTGTCAGAGTTCATCCGTGGTCCTTTTGCGCCCCCTGGTGTCCAATGGGATTCTTAGATTGTTAGCCTGCATTGGGTCACAATGGATCCTTGCTTCTCTTAACCCCTGTGCTGTCACAATGCATCCCATGCCCTTTTAGGCCACTTGATGTCACAATGAATCATTTGATTCTTGGCCTCCATGGTGGCGTAATTGTACCAGGTTTTACTTGGGCCCCATGCTTTCACAATTCATCCCTGCACCTTTTAGGCCCATTGGTGTCACAAGGTATCATTAGATTGTTAGCCTGCATGGGGTCACAATGGTTCCTTGCTTCTCTTAACCTCTGTGGTGTCACAATGCATCCCATGCCCTTTTAGGCCACTTGATGTCACAATGAATCATTTGATTCTTGGCCTCCATGGTGGCATAATTGTACCAGGTTTTACTTGGGCCCCGTGCTTTCACAATTCATCCCTGCCCCTTTTAGGCCCATTGGTGTCACAAGGTATCATTAGATTGTTAGCCTGCATTGGGTCACAATGGTTCCTTGCTTCTCTTAACCTCTGTGGTGTCACAATGCATCCCATGCCCTTTTAGGCCACTTGATGTCACAATGAATCATTTGATTCTTGGCCTCCATGGTGTCATAATGGTTCCTTGTTTCTATTGGGCCCCATGCTGTCACAATTCATCCCTGGCCCTTTTACGCCCCCTGGTGTCAAATGGGATCCTGGGATTATTAGCCTCCATTGGGTCACAATGGATCCTTGCTTCTCTTAACCCCTGTGCTGTCACAATGCATCCCATGCCCTTTTAGGCCACTTGATGTCACAATGAATCATTTGATTCTTGGCCTCCATGGTGGCCTAATTGTACCAGGTTTTACTTGGGCCCCATGCTGTCACAATTCATCCCTGGCCCTTTTATGCCCATTGGTGTCAAAAGGGATCATTAGATTGTTAGCCTCCATTGGGTCACAATGGATCCTTACTTCTCTTAACCCCTGTGCTGTCACAATGCATCCCATGCCCTTTTAGGCCGCATGACGTCACAATGAATTATTTGATTCTTGGCCTCCATGGCGGCATAATAGATCCTTGCTTCTATTGGTCCCCGTGCTGTAACAATCCATCCCTGGCCCTTTTTATACCCCCTGGTGCCACAAGGGATCATTAGATTGTTAGCCTGCATTGGGTCACAATGGTTCCTTGCTTCTCTTAACCTCTGTGGTGTCACAATGCATCCCATGCCCTTTTAGGCCACTTGATGTCACAATGAATCATTTGATTCTTGGCCTCCATGGTGTCATAATGGTTCCTTGTTTCTATTGGGCCCCATGTTGTCACAATTCATCCCTGGCCCTTTTACGAACCCTGGTGTCAAATGGGATCCTCGGAATATTAGCCTCCATTGGGTCACAATGGTTCCTTGCTTCTCTTAACCACTGTGCTGTCACAATGCATCCCATGCCCTTTTAGGCCACTTGGTCTTACAATGAACCATTTGATTCTTGGCCTTCATGGTGTCATAAAGGTTCCTTGCTTCTATAGGTCCCCATGCTGTCAGAGTCCATCCGTGGTCCTTTTGCGCCCCCTGGTGTCAAAAGTGATTCTTAGATTGTTAGCCTGCATTGGGTCACAATGGTTCCTTGCTTCTTTTAACCCCTGTGCTGTCACAATGCATCCCATGCCCTTTTAGGCCACTTGATGTCACAATGAATTATTTGATTCTTGGCCTCCATGGTGGCATAATTGTACCAGGTTTTACTTGGGCCCCATGCTTTCACAATTCATCCCTGCCCCTTTTAGGCCCATTGGTGTCACAAGGGATCATTAGATTGTTAGCCTGCATTGGGTCACAATGGTTCCTTGCTTCTCTTAACCTCTGTGGTGTCACAATGCATCCCATGCCCTTTTAGGCCACTTGATGTCACAATGAATCATTTGATTCTTGGCCTCCATGGTGGCATAATAGATCCTTGCTTCTATTGGTCCCCGTGCAGTAACAATCCATCCCTGGCCCTTTTTATGCCCCCTGGTGCCACAAGGGATCATTAGATTGTTAGCCTGCATTGGGTCACAATGGTTCCTTGCTTCTCTTAACCTCTGTGCTGTCACAATGCATTCCAAGCCCTTTTAGGCCACTTGGTCTTACAATGAACCATTTGATTCTTGGCCTCCATGGTGTCATAATGGTTCCTTGCTTCTATAGGACCCCATGCTGTCAGAGTTCATCCGTGGTCCTTTTGCGCCCCCTGGTGTCCAATGGGATTCTTAGATTGTTAGCCTGCATTGGGTCACAATGGATCCTTGCTTCTCTTAACCCCTGTGCTGTCACAATGCATCCCATGCCCTTTTAGGCCACTTGATGTCACAATGAATCATTTGATTCTTTGCCTCCATGGTGGCCTAATTGTACCAGGTTTTACTTGGGCCCCATGCTTTCACAATTCATCCCTGCACCTTTTAGGCCCATTGGTGTCACAAGGTATCATTAGATTGTTAGCCTGCATGGGGTCACAATGGTTCCTTGCTTCTCTTAACCTCTGTGGTGTCACAATGCATCCCATGCCCTTTTAGGCCACTTGATGTCACAATGAATCATTTGATTCTTGGCCTCCATGGTGGCATAATTGTACCAGGTTTTACTTGGGCCCCGTGCTTTCCCAATTCATCCCTGCCCCTTTTAGGCCCATTGGTGTCACAAGGTATCATTAGATTGTTAGCCTGCATTGGGTCACAATGGTTCCTTGCTTCTCTTAACCTCTGTGGTGTCACAATGCATCCCATGCCCTTTTAGGCCACTTGATGTCACAATGAATCATTTGATTCTTGGCCTCCATGGTGTCATAATGGTTCCTTGTTTCTATTGGGCCCCATGCTGTCACAATTCATCCCTGGCCCTTTTACGCCCCCTGGTGTCAAATGGGATCCTGGGATTATTAGCCTCCATTGGGTCACAATGGATCCTTGCTTCTCTTAACCTCTGTGGTGTCACAATGCATTCCAAGCCCTTTTAGGCCACTTGGTCTTACAATGAACCATTTGATTCTTGGCCTCCATGGTGTCATAATGGTCCCTTGCTTCTATAGGACCCCATGCTGTCAGAGTTCATCCGTGGTCCTTTTGCGCCCCCTGGTGTCCAATGGGATTCTTAGATTGTTAGCCTGCATTGGGTCACAATGGATCCTTGCTTCTCTTAACCCCTGTGCTGTCACAATGCATCCCATGACCTTTTAGGCCACTTGATGTCACAATGAATCATTTGATTCTTGGCCTCCATGGTGGCCTAATTGTACCAGGTTTTACTTGGGCCCCATGCTTTCACAATTCATCCCTGCACCTTTTAGGCCCATTGGTGTCACAAGGTATCATTAGATTGTTAGCCTGCATGGGGTCACAATGGTTCCTTGCTTCTCTTAACCTCTGTGCTGTCACAATGCATCCCATGCCCTTTTAGGCCACTTGATGTCACAATGAATCATTTGATTCTTGGCCTCCATGGTGGCATAATTGTACCAGGTTTTACTTGGGCCCCGTGCTTTCACAATTCATCCCTGCCCCTTTTAGGCCCATTGGTGTCACAAGGTATCATTAGATTGTTAGCCTGCATTGGGTCACAATGGTTCCTTGCTTCTCTTAACCTCTGTGGTGTCACAATGCATCCCATGCCCTTTTAGGCCACTTGATGTCACAATGAATCATTTGATTCTTGGCCTCCATGGTGTCATAATGGTTCCTTGTTTCTATTGGGCCCCATGCTTTCACAATTCATCCCTGGCCCTTTTACGCCCCCTGGTGTCAAATGGGATCCTGGGATTATTAGCCTCCATTGGGTCACAATGGATCCTTGCTTCTCTTAACCCCTGTGCTGTCACAATGCATCCCATGCCCTTTTAGGCCACTTGATGTCACAATGAATCATTTGATTCTTGGCCTCCATGGTGGCCTAATTGTACCAGGTTTTACTTGGGCCCCATGCTGTCACAATTCATCCCTGGCCCTTTTATGCCCATTGGTGTCAAAAGGGATCATTAGATTGTTAGCCTCCATTGGGTCACAATGGATCCTTACTTCTCTTAACCCCTGTGCTGTCACAATGCATCCCATGCCCTTTTAGGCCGCATGACGTCACAATGAATTATTTGATTCTTGGCCTCCATGGCGGCATAATAGATCCTTGCTTCTATTGGTCCCCGTGCTGTAACAATCCATCCCTGGCCCTTTTTATACCCCCTGGTGCCACAAGGGATCATTAGATTGTTAGCCTGCATTGGGTCACAATGGTTCCTTGCTTCTCTTAACCTCTGTGGTGTCACAATGCATCCCATGCCCTTTTAGGCCACTTGATGTCACAATGAATCATTTGATTCTTGGCCTCCATGGTGTCATAATGGTTCCTTGTTTCTATTGGGCCCCATGTTGTCACAATTCATCCCTGGCCCTTTTACGAACCCTGGTGTCAAATGGGATCCTCGGAATATTAGCCTCCATTGGGTCACAATGGTTCCTTGCTTCTCTTAACCACTGTGCTGTCACAATGCATCCCATGCCCTTTTAGGCCACTTGGTCTTACAATGAACCATTTGATTCTTGGCCTTCATGGTGTCATAAAGGTTCCTTGCTTCTATAGGTCCCCATGCTGTCAGAGTCCATCCGTGGTCCTTTTGCGCCCCCTGGTGTCAAAAGGGATTCTTAGATTGTTAGCCTGCATTGGGTCACAATGGTTCCTTGCTTCTCTTAACCTCTGTGCTGTCACAATGCATCCCATGCCCTTTTAGGCCACTTGATGTCACAATGAATCATTTGATTCTTGGCCTCCATGGTGGCATAATTGTACCAGGTTTTACTTGGGCCCCATGCTTTCACAATTCATCCCTGCCCCTTTTAGGCCCATTGGGGTCACAAGGGATCATTAGATTGTTAGCCTGCATTGGGTCACAATGGTTCCTTGCTTCTCTTAACCTCTGTGCTGTCACAATGCATTCCAAGCCCTTTTAGGCCACTTGGTCTTACAATGAACCATTTGATTCTTGGCCTCCATGGTGTCATAATGGTTCCTTGCTTCTATAGGACCCCATGCTGTCAGAGTCCATCCGTGGTCCTTTTGCGCCCCCTGGTGTCCAATGGGATTCTTAGATTGTTAGCCTGCATTGGGTCACAATGGATCCTTGCTTCTCTTAACCCCTGTGCTGTCACAATGCATCCCATGCCCTTTTAGGCCACTTGATGTCACAATGAATCATTTGATTCTTGGCCTCCATGGTGGCCTAATTGTACCAGGTTTTACTTGGGCCCCATGCTTTCACAATTCATCCCTGCAACTTTTAGGCCCATTGGTGTCACAAGGTATCATTAGATTGTTAGCCTGCATTGGGTCACAATGGTTCCTTGCTTCTCTTAACCTCTGTGGTGTCACAATGCATCCCATGCCCTTTTAGGCCACTTGATGTCACAATGAATCATTTGATTCTTGGCCTCCATGGTGTCATAATGATTCCTTGTTTCTATTGGGCCCCATGCTGTCACAATTCATCCCTGGCCCTTTTACGCCCCCTGGTGTCAAATGGGATCCTGGGATTATTAGCCTCCATTGGGTCACAATGGATCCTTGCTTCTCTTAATCCCTGTGATGTCACAATGCATCCCATGCCCTTTTAGGCCACTTGATGTCACAATGAATCATTTGATTCTTGGCCTCCATGGTGGCCTAATTGTACCAGGTTTTACTTGGGCCCCATGCTTTCACAATTCATCCCTGCCCCTTTTAGGCCCATTGGTGTCACAAGGGATCATTAGATTGTTAGCCTGCATTGGGTCACAATGGATCCTTGCTTCTCTTAACCCCTGTGGTGTCACAATGCATCCCATGCCCTTTTAGGCCACTTGATGTCACAATGAATCATTTGATTCTTGGCCTCCACGGTGGCATAATAGATCCTTGCTTCTATTGGTCCCCGTGCTGTAACAATCCATCCCTGGACCTTTTTATACCCCCTGGTGCCACAAGGGATCATTAGATTGTTAGCCTGCATTGGGTCACAATGGTTCCTTGCTTCTCTTAACCTCTGTGGTGTCACAATGCATTCCAAGCCCTTTTAGGCCACTTGGTCTTACAATGAACCATTTGATTCTTGGCCTTCATGGTGTCATAATGGTTCCTTGCTTCTATAGGTCCCCATGCTGTCAGAGTTCATCCGTGGTCGTTTTGCGCCCCCTGGTGGCAAAAGGGATTCTTAGATTGTTAGCCTGCTTTGGGTCACAATGGTTCCTTGCTTCTCTTAACCCCTGTGCTGTCACAATGCATCCCATGCCCTTTTAGGCCACTTGATGTCACAATGAATCATTTGATTCTTGGCCTCCATGGTGGCATAATTGTACCAGGTTTTACTTGGGCCCCATGCTTTCACAATTCATCCCTGCCCCTTTTAGGCCCATTGGTGTCACAAGGGATCATTAGATTGTTAGCCTGCATTGGGTCACAATGGTTCCTTGCTTCTCTTAACCTCTGTGGTGTCACAATGCATCCCATGCCCTTTTAGGCCACTTGATGTCACAATGAATCATTTGATTCTTGGCCTCCATGGTGTCCTAATGGTTCCTTGTTTCTATTGGGCCCCATGCTGTCACAATTCATCCCTGGCCCTTTTACGCCCCCTGGTGTCAAATGGGATCCTGGGATTATTAGCCTGCATTGGGTCACAATGGATCCTTGCTTCTCTTAACCCCTGTGCTGTCACAATGCATCCCATGCCCTTTTAGGCCACTTGATGTCACAATGAATCATTTGATTCTTGGCCTCCATGGTGGCCTAATTGTACCAGGTTTTACTTGGGCCCCATGCTTTCACAATTCATCCCTGCCCCTTTTAGGCCCATTGGTGTCACAAGGGATCATTAGATTGTTAGCCTGCATTGGGTCACAATGGTTCCTTGCTTCTCTTAACCTCTGTGGTGTCACAATGCATCCCATGCCCTTTTAGGCCACTTGATGTCACAATGAATTATTTGATTCTTGGCCTCCACGGTGGCATAATAGATCCTTGCTTCTATTGGTCCCCGTGCTGTAACAATCCATCCCTGGACCTTTTTATACCCCCTGGTGCCACAAGGGATCATTAGATTGTTAGCCTGCATTGGGTCACAATGGTTCCTTGCTTCTCTTAACCTCTGTGGTGTCGCAATGCATTCCAAGCCCTTTTAGGCCACTTGGTCTTACAATGAACCATTTGATTCTTGGCCTTCATGGTGTCATAATGGTTCCTTGCTTCTATAGGTCCCCATGCTGTCAGAGTTCATCCGTGGTCGTTTTGCGCCCCCTGGTGGCAAAAGGGATTCTTAGATTGTTAGCCTGCTTTGGGTCACAATGGTTCCTTGCTTCTCTTAACCCCTGTGCTGTCACAATGCATCCCATGCCCTTTTAGGCCACTTGATGTCACAATGAATCATTTGATTCTTGGCCTCCATGGTGGCATAATTGTACCAGGTTTTACTTGGGCCCCATGCTTTCACAATTCATCCCTGCCCCTTTTAGGCCCATTGGTGTCACAAGGGATCATTAGATTGTTAGCCTGCATTGGGTCACAATGGTTCCTTGCTTCTCTTAACCTCTGTGGTGTCACAATGCATCCCATGCCCTTTTAGGCCACTTGATGTCACAATGAATCATTTGATTCTTGGCCTCCATGGTGGTGTAATTGTACCAGGTTTTTATTGGGCCCCATGCTGTCACAATTCATCCCTGGCCCTTTTATGCCCATTGGTGTCAAAAGGGATCATTAGATTGTTAGCCTCCATTGGGTCACAATGGATCCTTACTTCTCTTAACCCCTGTGCTGTCACACTGCATCCCATGCCCTTTTAGGCCACATGACGTCACAATGAATTATTTGATTCTTGGCCTCCATGGCGGCATAATAGATCCTTGCTTCTATTGGTCCCCGTGCTGTAACAATCCATCCCTGGCCCTTTTTATACCCCCTGGTGCCACAAGGGATCATTAGATTGTTAGCCTGCATTGGGTCACAATGGTTCCTTGCTTCTCTTAACCTCTGTGGTGTCACAATGCATCCCATGCCCTTTTAGGCCACTTGATGTCACAATGAATCATTTGATTCTTGGCCTCCATGGTGTCATAATGGTTCCTTGTTTCTATTGGGCCCCATGTTGTCACAATTCATCCCTGGCCCTTTTGCGCCCCCTGGTGTCAAATGGGATCCTCGGAATATTAGCCTCCATTGGGTCACAATGGTTCCTTGCTTCTCTTAACTCCTGTGCTGTCACAATGCATCCCATGCCCTTTTAGGCCACTTGGTCTTACAATGAACCATTTGATTCTTGGCCTTCATGGTGTCATAATGGTTCCTTGCTTCTATAGGTCCCCATGCTGTCAGAGGCCATCCGTGGTCCTTTTGCGCCCCCTGGTGCCAAAAGGGATTCTTAGATTGTTAGCCTGCATTGGGTCACAATGGTTCCTTGCTTCTCTTAACCCCTGTGCTGTCACAATGCATCCCATGCCCTTTTAGGCCACATGATGTCACAATGAATCATTTGATTCTTGGCCTCCATGGTGGCATAATAGATCCTTGCTTCTCTTGGTCCCCGTGCTGTAACAATCCATCCCTGGCACTTTTTATGCCCCCTGGTGCCACAAGGGATCATTAGATTGTTAGCCTGCATTGGGTCACGATGGTTCCTTGTTTCTCTTAACCTCTGTGGTGTCACAATGCATTCCAAGCCCTTTTAGGCCACTTGGTCTTACAATGAACCATTTGATTCTTGGCCTCCATGGTGTCATAATGGTTCCTTGCTTCTATAGGACCCCATGCTGTCAGAGTTCATCCGTGGTCCTTTTGGGCCCCCTGGTGTCAAAAGGGATTCTTAGATTGTTAGCCTGCATTGGGTCACAATGGATCCTTGCTTCTCTTAACCCCTGTGCTGTCACAATGCATCCCATGCCCTTTTAGGCCACTTGATGTCACAATGAATCATTTGATTCTTGGCCTCCATGGTGGCATAATTGTACCAGGTTTTACTTGGGCCCCATGCTTTCACAATTCATCCCTGGCCCTTTTAGGCCCATTGGTGTCACAAGGGATCATTAGATTGTTAGCCTGCATTGGGTCACAATGGTTCCTTGCTTCTCTTAACCACTGTGCTGTCACAATGCATTCCAAGCCCTTTTAGGCAACTTGGTCTTACAATGAACCTTTTGATTCTTGGCCTTCATGGTGTCATAATGGTTCCTTGCTTCTATAGGTCCCCATGCTGTCAGAGTTCATCCATGATCCTTTTGCGCCCCCTGGTGTCAAAAGGGATTCTTAGATTGTTAGCCTGCATTGGGTCACAATGGTGCCTTGCTTCTCTTAACCCCTGTGCTGTCACAATGCATCCCATGACCTTTTAGGCCACTTGATGTCACAATGAATCATTTGATTCTTGGCCTCCATGGTGGCGTAATTGTACCAGATTTTAATTGGGCCCCGTGCTTTCACAATGCATCCCTGCCCCTTTTAGGCCCATTGGTGTCAAAAGGGATCATTAGATTGTTAGCCTCCATTGGGTCACAATGGATCCTTGCTTCTCTTAACCCCTGTGCTGTCACAATGCATCCCATGCCCTTTTAGGCCACTTGTTGTCACAATGAATCATTTGTTTCTTGGCCTCCATGGTGTCATAATGGTTCCTAGCTTCTATAGGTCCCCATGAAGTCAGAGTCCATCTGTGGTCCTTTTGCGCCCCCTGGTGTCAAAAGGGATCATTAGATTGTTAGCCTGCATTGGGTCACAATGGTTCCTTGCTTCTCTTAACCCCTGTGGTGTCACAATGCATCCCATGCCCTTTTAGGCCACATGATGTCACAATGAATTATTTGATTCTTGGGCTCCATGGCGGCATAATAGATCCTTGCTTCTATTGGTCCCCGTGCTGTAACAATTCATCGCTGGCCCTTTTAGGCCCATTGGTGTCACAAGGGATCATTAGATTGTTAGCCTGCATTGGGTCACAATGGTTCCTTGCTTCTATTAACCTCTGTGGTGTCACAATGCATCCCATGCCCTTTTAGGCCACTTGATGTCACAATGAATCATTTGATTCTTGGCCTCCATGGTGTCATAATGGTTCCTTGTTTCTATTGGGCCCCATGCTGTCACAATTCATCCCTGGCCCTTTTACGCCCCCTGGTTTCAAATGGGATCCTGGGATTATTAGCCTCCATTGGGTCACAATGGATCCTTGCTTCTCTTAAACCCTGTGGTGTCACAATGCATCCCATGCCCTTTTAGGCCACTTGATGTCACAATGAATCATTTGATTCTTGGCCTCCACGGTGGCATAATAGATCCTTGCTTCTATTGGTCCCCGTGCTGTAACAATCCATCCCTGGCCCTTTTTATACCCCCCTGGTGCCACAAGGGTTCATTAGATTGTTAGCCTGCATTGGGTCACAATGGTTCCTTGCTTCTCTTAACCTCTGTGGTGTCACAATGCATTCCAAGCCCTTTTAGGCCACTTGGTCATACAATGAACCATTTGATTCTTGGCCTTCATGGTGTCATAATGGTTCCTTGCTTCTATAGGTCCCCATGCTGTCAGAGTTCATCCGTGGTCCTTTTGCGCCCCCTGGTGTCAAAAGGGATTCTTAGATTGTTAGCCTGCATTGGGTCACAATGGTTCCTTGCTTCTCTTAACCCCTGTGCTGTCACAATGCATCCCATGCCCTTTTAGGCCACTTGGTGTCACAATGAATCATTTGATTCTTGGCCTCCATGGTGGCATAATAGATCCTTGCTTCTATTGGTCCCCGTGCTGTAACAATCCATCCCTGGCCCTTTTTATACCCCCTGGTGTCACAAGGGATCATTAGATTGTTAACCTGCATTGGGTCACAATGGTTCCTTGCTTCTCTTAACCCCTGTGCTGTCACAATGCATCCCATGCCCTGTTAGGCCACTTGATGTCACAATGAACCATTTGATTCTTGGCCTTCATGGTGTCATAATGGTTCCTTGCTTCTATAGGTCCCCATGCTGTCAGAGTTCATCCGTGGTCCTTTTGCGCCCCCTGGAGTCAAAAGGGATTCTTAGATTGTTAGCCTGCATTGGGTCACAATGGTTCCTTGCTTCTCTTAACCTCTGTGGTGTCATAATGCATCCCATGCCCTTTTAGGCTACTTGATGTCACAATGAATCATTTAATTTTTGGCCTCCATGGTGGCGTAATTGTACCAGGTTTTAATTGGGCCCCATGCTTTCACAATACATCCCTGCCCCTTTTAGGCCCATTGGCGTCAAAAGGGATCATTAGATTGTTAGCCTGCATTGGGTCACAATGGTTCCTTGCTTCTCTTAACCCCTGTGCTGTCACAATGCATCCCATGCCCTTTTAGGCCACATGATGTCACAATGAATCATTTGATTCTTGGCCTCCATGGTGGCATAATAGATCCTTGCTTCTATTGGTCCCCGTGCTGTAACAATCCATCCCTGGCCCTTTTTATACCCCCTGGTGCCACAAGGGATCATTAGATTGTTAGCCTGCATTGGGTCACAATGGTTCCTTGCTTCTCTTAACCTCTGTGGTGTCACAATGCATTCCAAGACCTTTTAGGCCACTTGGTCTTACAATGAACCATTTGATTCTTGGCCTCCATGGTGGCATAATTGTACCAGGTTTTACTTGGGCCCCATGCTTTCACAATTCATCCCTGCCCCTTTTAGGCCCATAGGTGTCACAAGGGATCATTTGATTCTTAGCCTGCATTGGGTCACAATGGTTCCTTGCTTCTCTTAACCTCAGTGGTGTCACAATGCATCCCATGCCCTTTTAGGCCACTTGATGTCACAATGAATAATTTGTTTCTTGGCCTCCATGGTGTCATAATGGTTCCTTGCTTCTATAGGTCCCCATGCTGTCAGAGTCCATCCGTGGTCCTTTTGCGCCCCCTGGTGTTAAAAGGGATTCTTAGATTGTTAGCCTGCATTGGGTCACAATGGTTCCTTGCTTCTCTTAACCCCTGTGGTGTCACAATGCGTCCCATGCCCTTTTAGGCCACTTGATGTCACAATGAATCATTTAATTCTTGGCCTCCATGGTGGCGTAATTGAACCAGGTTTTAAATGGGCCCCATGCTTTCACAATTCCTCCCTGCCCCTTTTAGGCCCATAGGTGTCACAAGGGATCATTAGATTGTTAGCCTCCATTTGGGTCACAATGGATCCTTGCTTCTCTTAACCCCTGTGCTGTCACAATGCATCCCATGCGCTTTTAGGCCACATGATGTCACAATGAATTATTTGATTCTTGGCCTCCATGGTGGCATAATAGATCCTTGCTTCTATTGGTCCCCGTGCTGTAACAATTCATCGCTGGCCCTTTTAGGCCCATTGGTGTCACAAGGGATCATTAGATTGTTAGCCTGCATTGGGTCACAATGGTTCCTTGCTTCTCTTAACCTCTGTGGTGTCACAATGCATCCCATGCCCTTTTAGGCCACATGATGTCACAATGAATCATTTGATTCTTGGCCTCCATGGTGTCATAATGGTTCCTTGTTTCTATTGGGCCCCATGCTGTCACAATACATCCCTGGCCCTTTTATGCCCCCTGGTGTCCAATGGGATTCTTAGATTGTTAGCCTGCATTGGGTCACAATGGATCCTTGCTTCTCTTAACCCCTGTGCTGTCACAATGCATCCCATGCCCTTTTAGGCCACTTGATGTCACAATGAATCATTTGATTCTTGGCCTCCATGGTGGCATAATTGTACCAGGTTTTACTTGGGCCCCATGCTTTCACAATACATCCCTGCCCCTTTTAGGCCCATTGGTGTCACAAGGGATCATTAGATTGTTAGCCTGCATTGGGTCACAATGGTTCCTTGCTTCTCTTAACCTCTGTGGTGTCACAATGCATTCCAAGCCCTTTTAGGCCACTTGGTCTTACAATGAATCATTTGATTCTTGGCCTCCATGGTGGCGTAATTGTACCAGATTTTAATTGGGCCCCGTGCTTTCACAATGCATCCCTGCCCCTTTTAGGCCCATTGGTGTCAAAAGGGATCATTAGATTGTTAGCCTCCATTGGGTCACAATGGATCCTTGCTTCTCTTAACCCCTGTGCTGTCACAATGCATCCCATGCCCTTTTAGGCCACTTGTTGTCACAATGAATCATTTGTTTCTTGGCCTCCATGGTGTCATAATGGTTCCTTGCTTCTATAGGTCCGCATGAAGTCAGAGTCCATCTGTGGTCCTTTTGCGCCCCCTGGTGTCAAAAGGGATCATTAGATTGTTAGCCTGCATTGGGTCACAATGGTTCCTTGCTTCTCTTAAACCCTGTGCTGTCACAATGCATCCCATGCCCTTTTAGGCCACTTGATGTCACAATGAATCATTTGATTCTTGGCCTCCACGGTGGCATAATAGATCCTTGCTTCTATTGGTCCCCGTGCTGTAACAATCCATCCCTGGCCCTTTTTATACCCCCTGGTGCCACAAGGGTTCATTAAATTGTTAGCCTGCATTGGGTCACAATGGTTCCTTGCTTCTCTTAACCTCTGTGGTGTCACAATGCATTCCAAGCCCTTTTAGGCCACTTGGTCATACAATGAACCATTTGATTCTTGGCCTTCATGGTGTCATAATGGTTCCTTGCTTCTATAGGTCCCCATGCCGTCAGAGTTCATCCGTGGTCCTTTTGCGCCCCCTGGTGTCAAAAGGGATTCTTAGATTGTTAGCCTGCATTGGGTCACAATGGTTCCTTGCTTCTCTTAACCCCTGTGCTGTCACAATGCATCCCATGCCCTTTTAGGCCACTTGGTGTCACAATGAATCATTTGATTCTTGGCCTCCATGGTGGCATAATAGATCCTTGCTTCTATTGGTCCCCGTGCTGTAACAATCCATCCCTGGCCCTTTTTATACCCCCTGGTGTCACAAAGGATCATTAGATTGTTAACCTGCATTGGGTCACAATGGTTCCTTGCTTCTCTTAACCCCTGTGCTGTCACAATGCATCCCATGCCCTGTTAGGCCACTTGATGTCACAATGAACCATTTGATTCTTGGCCTTCATGGTGTCATAATGGTTCCTTGCTTCTATAGGTCCCCATGCTGTCAGAGTTCATCCGTGGTCCTTTTGCGCCCCCTGGAGTCAAAAGGGATTCTTAGATTGTTAGCCTGCATTGGGTCACAATGGTTCCTTGCTTCTCTTAACCTCTGTGGTGTCATAATGCATCCCATGCCCTTTTAGGCTACTTGATGTCACAATGAATCATTTAATTTTTGGCCTCCATGGTGGCGTAATTGTACCAGGTTTTAATTGGGCCCCATGCTTTCACAATACATCCCTGCCCCTTTTAGGCCCATTGGCGTCAAAAGGGATCATTAGATTGTTAGCCTCCATTGGGTCACAATGGATCCTTGCTTCTCTTAACCCCTGTGCTGTCACAATGCATCCCATGCCCTTTTAGGCCACATGATGTCACAATGAATCATTTGGTTCTTGGCCTCCACGGAGGCATAATAGATCCTTGCTTCTATTGGTCCCCGTGCTGTAACAATCCATCCCTGGCCCTTTTTATACCCCCTGGTGCCACAAGGGATCATTAGATTGTTAGCCTGCATTGGGTCACAATGGTTCCTTGCTTCTCTTAACCTCTGTGGTGTCACAATGCATCCCATGCCCTTTTAGGCCACTTGATGTCACAATGAATCATTTGATTCTTGGCCTCCATGGTGTCATAATGGTTCCTTGTTTCTATTGGGCCCCATGCTGTCACAATTCATCCCTGGCCCTTTTACGCCCCCTGGTTTCAAATGGGATCCTGGGATTATTAGCCTCCATTGGGTCACAATGGATCCTTGCTTCTCTTAAACCCTGTGCTGTCACAATGCATCCCATGCCCTTTTAGGCCACTTGATGTCACAATGAATCATTTGATTCTTGGCCTCCACGGTGGCATAATAGATCCTTGCTTCTATTGGTCCCCGTGCTGTAACAATCCATCCCTGGCCCTTTTTATACCCCCTGGTGCCACAAGGGTTCATTAGATTGTTAGCCTGCATTGGGTCACAATGGTTCCTTGCTTCTCTTAACCTCTGTGGTGTCACAATGCATTCCAAGCCCTTTTAGGCCACTTGGTCATACAATGAACCATTTGATTCTTGGCCTTCATGGTGTCATAATGGTTCCTTGCTTCTATAGGTCCCCATGCCGTCAGAGTTCATCCGTGGTCCTTTTGCGCCCCCTGGTGTCAAAAGGGATTCTTAGATTGTTAGCCTGCATTGGGTCACAATGGTTCCTTGCTTCTCTTAACCCCTGTGCTGTCACAATGCATCCCATGCCCTTTTAGGCCACTTGGTGTCACAATGAATCATTTGATTCTTGGCCTCCATGGTGGCATAATAGATCCTTGCTTCTATTGGTCCCCGTGCTGTAACAATCCATCCCTGGCCCTTTTTATACCCCCTGGTGTCACAAGGGATCATTAGATTGTTAACCTGCATTGGGTCACAATGGTTCCTTGCTTCTCTTAACCCCTGTGCTGTCACAATGCATCCCATGCCCTGTTAGGCCACTTGATGTCACAATGAACCATTTGATTCTTGGCCTTCATGGTGTCATAATGGTTCCTTGCTTCTATAGGTCCCCATGCTGTCAGAGTTCATCCGTGGTCCTTTTGCGCCCCCTGGAGTCAAAAGGGATTCTTAGATTGTTAGCCTGCATTGGGTCACAATGGTTCCTTGCTTCTCTTAACCTCTGTGGTGTCATAATGCATCCCATGCCCTTTTAGGCTACTTGATGTCACAATGAATCATTTAATTTTTGGCCTCCATGGTGGCGTAATTGTACCAGGTTTTAATTGGGCCCCATGCTTTCACAATACATCCCTGCCCCTTTTAGGCCCATTGGCGTCAAAAGGGATCATTAGATTGTTAGCCTCCATTGGGTCACAATGGATCCTTGCTTCTCTTAACCCCTGTGCTGTCACAATGCATCCCATGCCCTTTTAGGCCACATGATGTCACAATGAATCATTTGGTTCTTGGCCTCCACGGAGGCATAATAGATCCTTGCTTCTATTGGTCCCCGTGCTGTAACAATCCATCCCTGGCCCTTTTTATACCCCCTGGTGCCACAAGGGATCATTAGATTGTTAGCCTGCATTGGGTCACAATGGTTCCTTGCTTCTCTTAACCTCTGTGGTGTCACAATGCATTCCAAGCCCTTTTAGGCCACTTGGTCTTACAATGAACCATTTGATTCTTGGCCTCCATGGTGGCATAATTGTACCAGGTTTTACTTGGGCCCCATGCTTTCACAATTCCTCCCTGCCCCTTTTAGGCCCATAGGTGTCACAAGGGATCATTAGATTGTTAGCCTGCATTGGGTCACAATGGTTCCTTGCTTCTCTTAACCTCTGTCGTGTCACAATGCATCCCATGCCCTTTTAGGCCACTTGATGTCACAATGAATCATTTGTTTCTTGGCCTCCATGGTGTCATAATGGTTCCTTGCTTCTATAGGTCCCCATGCTGTCAGAGTCCATCCGTGGTCCTTTTGCGCCCCCTGGTGTCAAAAGGGATTCTTAGATTGTTAGCCTGCATTGGGTCACAATGGTTCCTTGCTTCTCTTAACCTCTGTGGTGTCACAATGCATCCCATGCCCTTTTAGGCCACTTGATGTCACAATGAATCATTTGATTCTTGGCCTCCATGGTGTCATAATGGTTCCTTGTTTCTATTGGGCCCCATGCTGTCACAATTCATCCCTGGCCCTTTTATGCCCCCTGGTGTCAAAAAGGGATCCTGGGATTATTAGCCTCCCTTGGGTCACAATGGATCCTTGCTTCTCTTAACCCCTGTGCTGTCACAATGCATCCCATGCCCTTTTAGGCCACATGATGTCACAATGAATCATTTGATTCTTGGCCTCCACGGAGGCATAATAGATCCTTGCTTCTATTGGTCCCCGTGCTGTAACAATCCATCCCTGGCCCTTTTTATACCCCCTGGTGCCACAAGGGATCATTAGATTGTTAGCCTGCATTGGGTCACAATGGTTCCTTGCTTCTCTTAACCTCTGTGGTGTCACAATGCATTCCAAGCCCTTTTAGGCCACTTGGTCATACAATGAACCATTTGATTCTTGGCCTTCATGGTGTCATAATGGTTCCTTGCTTCTATAGGTCCCCATGCTGTCAGAGTTCATCCGTGGTCCTTTTGCGCCCCCTGGTGTCAAAAGGGATTCTTAGATTGTTAGCCTGCATTGGGTCACAATGGTTCCTTGCTTCTCTTAACCCCTGTGCTGTCACAATGCATCCCATGCCCTTTTAGGCCACTTGGTGTCACAATGAATCATTTGATTCTTGGCCTCCATGGTGGCAAAATAGATCCTTGCTTCTATAGGTCCCCGTGCTATAACAATCCATCCCTGGCCCTTTTTATACCCCCTGGTGTCACAAGGGATCATTAGATTGTTAGCCTGCATTGGGTCACAATGGTTCCTTGCTTCTCTTAACCCCTGTGCTGTCACAATGCATCCCATGCCCTGTTAGGCCACTTGATGTCACAATGAACCATTTGATTCTTGGCCTTCATGGTGTCATAATGGTTCCTTGCTTCTATAGGTCCCCATGCTGTCAGAGTCCATCCGTGGTCCTTTTGCGCCCCCTGGTGTCAAAAGGGATTCTTAGATTGTTAGCCTGCATTGGGTCACAATGGATCCTTGCTTCTCTTAACCCCTGTGCTGTCACAATGCATCCCATGCCCTTTTAGGCCACATGATGTCACAATGAATCATTTGATTCTTGGCCTCCATGGTGGTGAAATTGTACCAGGATTTAATTGGGCCCCATGCTTTCACAATACATCCCTGCCCCTTTTAGGCCCATTGGTGTCAAAAGGGATCATTAGATTGTTAGCCTGCATTGGGTCACAATGGTTCCTTGCTTCTCTTAACCTCTGTGGTGTCACAATGCATCCCATGCCCTTTTAGGCCACTTGATGTCACAATGAATCATTTGATTCTTGGCCTCCATGTTGTCATAATGGTTCCTTGTTTCTATTGGGCCCCATGCTGTCACAATTCATCCCTGGCCCTTTTACGCCCCCTGGTTTCAAATGGGATCCTGGGATTATTAGCCTCCATTGGGTCACAATGGATCCTTGCTTCTCTTAACCCCTGTGCTGTCACAATGCATCCCATGCCCTTTTAGGCCACTTGATGTCACAATGAATCATTTGATTCTTGGCCTCCATGGTGGCATAATTGTACCAGGTTTTACTTGGGCCCCATGCTTTCACAATACATCCCTGCCCCTTTTAGGCCCATTGGTGTCACAAGGGATCATTAGATTGTTAGCCTGCATTGGGTCACAATGGTTCCTTGCTTCTCTTAACCTCTGGGGTGTCACAATGCATTCCAAGCCCTTTTAGGCCACTTGGTCTTACAATGAACCATTTGATTCTTGGCCTTCATGGTGTCATAAGGGTTCCTTGCTTCTATAGGTCCCCATGCTGTCAGAGTTCATTCGTGGTCCTTTTGCGCCCCCTGGTGTCAAAAGGGATTCTTAGATTGTTAGCCTGCATTGGGTCACAATGGTTCCTTGCTTCTCTTAACCTCTGTGGTGTCATAATGCATCCCATGCCCTTTTAGGCTACTTGATGTCACAATGAATCATTTAATTTTTGGCCTCCATGGTGGCGTAATTGTACCAGGTTTTAATTGGGCCCCATGTTTTCACAATACATCCCTGCCCCTTTTAGGCCCATTGGCGTCAAAAGGGATCATTAGATTGTTAGCCTCCATTGGGTCACAATGGATCCTTGCTTCTCTTAACCCCTGTGCTGTCACAATGCATCCCATGCCCTTTTAGGCCACATGATGTCACAATGAATTATGTGATTCTTGGCCTCCATGGTGGCATAATAGATCCTTGCTTCTATTGGTCCCCGTGCTGTAACAATTCATCGCTGGCCCTTTTAGGCCCATTGGTGTCACAAGGCATCATTAGATTGTTAGCCTGCATTGGGTCACAATGGTTCCTTGCTTCTCTTAACCTCTGTGGTGTCACAATGCATCCCATACCCTTTTAGGCCACTTGATGTCACAATGAATCATTTGATTCTTGGCCTCCATGGTGTCATAATGGTTCCTTGTTTCTATTGGGCCCCATGCTGTCACAATTCATCCCTGGCCCTTTTACGCCCCCTGGTGTCAAATGGGATCCTGGGATTATTAGCCTCCCTTGGGTCACAATGGATCCTTGCTTCTCTTAACCCCTGTGCTGTCACAATGCATCCCATGCCCTTTTAGGCCACATGATGTCACAATGAATCATTTGATTCTTGGCCTCCACGGAGGCATAATAGATCCTTGCTTCTATTGGTCCCCGTGCTGTAACAATCCATCCCTGGCCCTTTTTATACCCCCTGGTGCCACAAGGGATCATTAGATTGTTAGCCTGCATTGGGTCACAATGGTTCCTTGCTTCTCTTAACCCCTGTGCTGTCACAATGCATCCCATGCCCTTTTAGGCCACTTGATGTCACAATGAATCATTTAATTCTTGGCCTCCATGGTGGCGTAATTGAACCAGGTTTTAATTGGGCCCCATGCTTTCACAATACATCCCTGCCCCTTTTAGGCCCATTGGTGTCAAAAGGGATCATTAGATTGTTAGCCTCCATTGGGTCACAATGGATCCTTGCTTCTCTTAACCCCTGTGCTGTCACAATGCATCCCATGCCCTTTTAGGCCACTTGTTGTCACAATGAATCATTTGTTTCTTGGCCTCCATGGTGTCATAATGGTTCCTAGCTTCTATAGGTCCCCATGAAGTCAGAGTCCATCTGTGGTCCTTTTGCGCCCCCTGGTGTCAAAAGGGATCATTAGATTGTTAGCCTGCATTGGGTCACAATGATTCCTTGCTTCTCTTAACCCCTGTGGTGTCACAATGCATCCCATGCCCTTTTAGGCCACATGATGTCACAATGAATTATTTGATTCTTGGGCTCCATGGCGGCATAATAGATCCTTGCTTCTATTGGTCCCCGTGCTGTAACAATTCATCGCTGGCCCTTTTAGGCCCATTGGTGTCACAAGGGATCATTAGATTGTTAGCCTGCATTGGGTCACAATGGTTCCTTGCTTCTCTTAACCTCTGTGGTGTCACAATGCATCCCATGCCCTTTTAGGCCACTTGATGTCACAATGAATCATTTGATTCTTGGCCTCCATGGTGTCATAATGGTTCCTTGTTTCTATTGGGCCCCATGCTGTCACAATTCATCCCTGGCCCTTTTACGCCCCCTGGTTTCAAATGGGATCCTGGGATTATTAGCCTCCATTGGGTCACAATGGATCCTTGCTTCTCTTAAACCCTGTGCTGTCACAATGCATCCCATGCCCTTTTAGGCCACTTGATGTCACAATGAATCATTTGATTCTTGGCCTCCACGGTGGCATAATAGATCCTTGCTTCTATTGGTCCCCGTGCTGTAACAATCCATCCCTGGCCCTTTTTATACCCCCTGGTGCCACAAGGGTTCATTAGATTGTTAGCCTGCATTGGGTCACAATGGTTCCTTGCTTCTCTTAACCTCTGTGGTGTCACAATGCATTCCAAGCCCTTTTAGGCCACTTGGTCATACAATGAACCATTTGATTCTTGGCCTTCATGGTGTCATAATGGTTCCTTGCTTCTATAGGTCCCCATGCCGTCAGAGTTCATCCGTGGTCCTTTTGCGCCCCCTGGTGTCAAAAGGGATTCTTAGATTGTTAGCCTGCATTGGGTCACAATGGTTCCTTGCTTCTCTTAACCCCTGTGCTGTCACAATGCATCCCATGCCCTTTTAGGCCACTTGGTGTCACAATGAATCATTTGATTCTTGGCCTCCATGGTGGCATAATAGATCCTTGCTTCTATTGGTCCCCGTGCTGTAACAATCCATCCCTGGCCCTTTTTATACCCCCTGGTGTCACAAGGGATCATTAGATTGTTAACCTGCATTGGGTCACAATGGTTCCTTGCTTCTCTTAACCCCTGTGCTGTCACAATGCATCCCATGCCCTGTTAGGCCACTTGATGTCACAATGAACCATTTGATTCTTGGCCTTCATGGTGTCATAATGGTTCCTTGCTTCTATAGGTCCCCATGCTGTCAGAGTTCATCCGTGGTCCTTTTGCGCCCCCTGGAGTCAAAAGGGATTCTTAGATTGTTAGCCTGCATTGGGTCACAATGGTTCCTTGCTTCTCTTAACCTCTGTGGTGTCATAATGCATCCCATGCCCTTTTAGGCTACTTGATGTCACAATGAATCATTTAATTTTTGGCCTCCATGGTGGCGTAATTGTACCAGGTTTTAATTGGGCCCCATGCTTTCACAATACATCCCTGCCCCTTTTAGGCCCATTGGCGTCAAAAGGGATCATTAGATTGTTAGCCTGCATTGGGTCACAATGGTTCCTTGCTTCTCTTAACCCCTGTGCTGTCACAATGCATCCCATGCCCTTTTAGGCCACATGATGTCACAATGAATCATTTGATTCTTGGCCTCCACGGAGGCATAATAGATCCTTGCTTCTATTGGTCCCCGTGCTGTAACAATCCATCCCTGGCCCTTTTTATACCCCCTGGTGCCACAAGGGATCATTAGATTGTTAGCCTGCATTGGGTCACAATGGTTCCTTGCTTCTCTTAACCTCTGTGGTGTCACAATGCATTCCAAGACCTTTTAGGCCACTTGGTCTTACAATGAACCATTTGATTCTTGGCCTCCATGGTGGCATAATTGTACCAGGTTTTACTTGGGCCCCATGCTTTCACAATTCCTCCCTGCCCCTTTTAGGCCCATAGGTGTCACAAGGGATCATTAGATTCTTAGCCTGCATTGGGTCACAATGGTTCCTGGCTTCTCTTAACCTCAGTGGTGTCACAATGCATCCCATGCCCTTTTAGGCCACTTGATGTCACAATGAATCATTTGTTTCTTGGCCTCCATGGTGTCATAATGGTTCCTTGCTTCTATGGGTCCCCATGCTGTCAGAGTCCATCCGTGGTCCTTTTGCGCCCCCTGGTGTCAAAAGGGATTCTTAGATTGTTAGCCTGCATTGGGTCACAATGGTTCCTTGCTTCTCTTAACCTCTGTGGTGTCACAATGCATCCCATGCCCTTTTAGGCCACTTGATGTCACAATGAATCATTTAATTCTTGGCCTCCATGGTGGCGTAATTGAACCAGGTTTTAAATGGGCCCCATGCTTTCACAATACATCCCTGCCCCTTTTAGGCCCATTGGTGTCAAAAGGGATCATTAGATTGTTAGCCTCCATTGGGTCACAATGGATCCTTGCTTCTCTTAACCCCTGTGCTGTCACAATGCATCCCATGCGCTTTTAGGCCACATGATGTCACAATGAATTATTTGATTCTTGGCCTCCATGGTGGCATAATAGATCCTTGCTTCTATTGGTCCCCGTGCTGTAACAATTCATCGCTGGCCCTTTTAGGCCCATTGGTGTCACAAGGGATCATTAGATTGTTAGCCTGCATTGGGTCACAATGGTTCCTTGCTTCTCTTAACCTCTGTGGTGTCACAATGCATCCCATGCCCTTTTAGGCCACATGATGTCACAATGAATCATTTGATTCTTGGCCTCCATGGTGTCATAATGGTTCCTTGTTTCTATTGGGCCCCATGCTGTCACAATACATCCCTGGCCCTTTTATGCCCCCTGGTGTCCAATGGGATTCTTAGATTGTTAGCCTGCATTGGGTCACAATGGATCCTTGCTTCTCTTAACCCCTGTGCTGTCACAATGCATCCCATGCCCTTTTAGGCCACATGATGTCACAATGAATCATTTGATTCTTGGCCTCCATGGTGGCATAATTGTACCAGGTTTTACTTGGGCCCCATGCTTTCACAATACATCCCTGCCCCTTTTAGGCCCATTGGTGTCACAAGGGATCATTAGATTGTTAGCCTGCATTGGGTCACAATGGTTCCTTGCTTCTCTTAACCTCTGTGGTGTCACAATGCATTCCAAGCCCTTTTAGGCCACTTGGTCTTACAATGAACCATTTGATTCTTGGCCTTCATGGTGTCATAATGGTTCCTTGCTTCTATAGGTCCCCATGCTGTCAGAGTTCATCCGTGGTCCTTTTGCGCCCCCTGGTGTCAAAAGGGATTCTTAGATTGTTAGCCTGCATTGGGTCACAATGGTGCCTTGCTTCTCTTAACCCCTGTGCTGTCACAATGCATCCCATGACCTTTTAGGCCACTTGATGTCACAATGAATCATTTGATTCTTGGCCTCCATGGTGGCGTAATTGTACCAGATTTTAATTGGGCCCCGTGCTTTCACAATGCATCCCTGCCCCTTTTAGGCCCATTGGTGTCAAAAGGGATCATTAGATTGTTAGCCTCCATTGGGTCACAATGGATCCTTGCTTCTCTTAACCCCTGTGCTGTCACAATGCATCCCATGCCCTTTTAGGCCACTTGTTGTCACAATGAATCATTTGTTTCTTGGCCTCCATGGTGTCATAATGGTTCCTAGCTTCTATAGGTCCCCATGAAGTCAGAGTCCATCTGTGGTCCTTTTGCGCCCCCTGGTGTCAAAAGGGATCATTAGATTGTTAGCCTGCATTGGGTCACAATGGTTCCTTGCTTCTCTTAACCCCTGTGGTGTCACAATGCATCCCATGCCCTTTTAGGCCACATGATGTCACAATGAATTATTTGATTCTTGGGCTCCATGGCGGCATAATAGATCCTTGCTTCTATTGGTCCCCGTGCTGTAACAATTCATCGCTGGCCCTTTTAGGCCCATTGGTGTCACAAGGGATCATTAGATTGTTAGCCTGCATTGGGTCACAATGGTTCCTTGCTTCTCTTAACCTCTGTGGTGTCACAATGCATCCCATGCCCTTTTAGGCCACTTGATGTCACAATGAATCATTTGATTCTTGGCCTCCATGGTGTCATAATGGTTCCTTGTTTCTATTGGGCCCCATGCTGTCACAATTCATCCCTGGCCCTTTTACGCCCCCTGGTTTCAAATGGGATCCTGGGATTATTAGCCTCCATTGGGTCACAATGGATCCTTGCTTCTCTTAAACCCTGTGCTGTCACAATGCATCCCATGCCCTTTTAGGCCACTTGATGTCACAATGAATCATTTGATTCTTGGCCTCCACGGTGGCATAATAGATCCTTGCTTCTATTGGTCCCCGTGCTGTAACAATCCATCCCTGGCCCTTTTTATACCCCCTGGTGCCACAAGGGTTCATTAGATTGTTAGCCTGCATTGGGTCACAATGGTTCCTTGCTTCTCTTAACCTCTGTGGTGTCACAATGCATTCCAAGCCCTTTTAGGCCACTTGGTATTACAATGAACCATTTGATTCTTGGCCTTCATGGTGTCATAATGGTTCCTTGCTTCTATAGGTCCCCATGCCGTCAGAGTTCATCCGTGGTCCTTTTGCGCCCCCTGGTGTCAAAAGGGATTCTTAGATTGTTAGCCTGCATTGGGTCACAATGGTTCCTTGCTTCTCTTAACCCCTGTGCTGTCACAATGCATCCCATGCCCTTTTAGGCCACTTGGTGTCACAATGAATCATTTGATTCTTGGCCTCCATGGTGGCATAATAGATCCTTGCTTCTATTGGTCCCCGTGCTGTAACAATCCATCCCTGGCCCTTTTTATACCCCCTGGTGTCACAAGGGATCATTAGATTGTTAACCTGCATTGGGTCACAATGGTTCCTTGCTTCTCTTAACCCCTGTGCTGTCACAATGCATCCCATGCCCTGTTAGGCCACTTGATGTCACAATGAACCATTTGATTCTTGGCCTTCATGGTGTCATAATGGTTCCTTGCTTCTATAGGTCCCCATGCTGTCAGAGTTCATCCGTGGTCCTTTTGCGCCCCCTGGAGTCAAAAGGGATTCTTAGATTGTTAGCCTGCATTGGGTCACAATGGTTCCTTGCTTCTCTTAACCTCTGTGGTGTCATAATGCATCCCATGCCCTTTTAGGCTACTTGATGTCACAATGAATCATTTAATTTTTGGCCTCCATGGTGGCGTAATTGTACCAGGTTTTAATTGGGCCCCATGCTTTCACAATACATCCCTGCCCCTTTTAGGCCCATTGGCGTCAAAAGGGATCATTAGATTGTTAGCCTCCATTGGGTCACAATGGATCCTTGCTTCTCTTAACCCCTGTGCTGTCACAATGCATCCCATGCCCTTTTAGGCCACATGATGTCACAATGAATCATTTGGTTCTTGGCCTCCACGGAGGCATAATAGATCCTTGCTTCTATTGGTCCCCGTGCTGTAACAATCCATCCCTGGCCCTTTTTATACCCCCTGGTGCCACAAGGGATCATTAGATTGTTAGCCTGCATTGGGTCACAATGGTTCCTTGCTTCTCTTAACCTCTGTGGTGTCACAATGCATCCCATGCCCTTTTAGGCCACTTGATGTCACAATGAATCATTTGATTCTTGGCCTCCATGGTGTCATAATGGTTCCTTGTTTCTATTGGGCCCCATGCTGTCACAATTCATCCCTGGCCCTTTTACGCCCCCTGGTTTCAAATGGGATCCTGGGATTATTAGCCTCCATTGGGTCACAATGGATCCTTGCTTCTCTTAAACCCTGTGCTGTCACAATGCATCCCATGCCCTTTTAGGCCACTTGATGTCACAATGAATCATTTGATTCTTGGCCTCCACGGTGGCATAATAGATCCTTGCTTCTATTGGTCCCCGTGCTGTAACAATCCATCCCTGGCCCTTTTTATACCCCCTGGTGCCACAAGGGTTCATTAGATTGTTAGCCTGCATTGGGTCACAATGGTTCCTTGCTTCTCTTAACCTCTGTGGTGTCACAATGCATTCCAAGCCCTTTTAGGCCACTTGGTCATACAATGAACCATTTGATTCTTGGCCTTCATGGTGTCATAATGGTTCCTTGCTTCTATAGGTCCCCATGCCGTCAGAGTTCATCCGTGGTCCTTTTGCGCCCCCTGGTGTCAAAAGGGATTCTTAGATTGTTAGCCTGCATTGGGTCACAATGGTTCCTTGCTTCTCTTAACCCCTGTGCTGTCACAATGCATCCCATGCCCTTTTAGGCCACTTGGTGTCACAATGAATCATTTGATTCTTGGCCTCCATGGTGGCATAATAGATCCTTGCTTCTATTGGTCCCCGTGCTGTAACAATCCATCCCTGGCCCTTTTTATACCCCCTGGTGTCACAAGGGATCATTAGATTGTTAACCTGCATTGGGTCACAATGGTTCCTTGCTTCTCTTAACCCCTGTGCTGTCACAATGCATCCCATGCCCTGTTAGGCCACTTGATGTCACAATGAACCATTTGATTCTTGGCCTTCATGGTGTCATAATGGTTCCTTGCTTCTATAGGTCCCCATGCTGTCAGAGTTCATCCGTGGTCCTTTTGCGCCCCCTGGAGTCAAAAGGGATTCTTAGATTGTTAGCCTGCATTGGGTCACAATGGTTCCTTGCTTCTCTTAACCTCTGTGGTGTCATAATGCATCCCATGCCCTTTTAGGCTACTTGATGTCACAATGAATCATTTAATTTTTGGCCTCCATGGTGGCGTAATTGTACCAGGTTTTAATTGGGCCCCATGCTTTCACAATACATCCCTGCCCCTTTTAGGCCCATTGGCGTCAAAAGGGATCATTAGATTGTTAGCCTCCATTGGGTCACAATGGATCCTTGCTTCTCTTAACCCCTGTGCTGTCACAATGCATCCCATGCCCTTTTAGGCCACATGATGTCACAATGAATCATTTGGTTCTTGGCCTCCACGGAGGCATAATAGATCCTTGCTTCTATTGGTCCCCGTGCTGTAACAATCCATCCCTGGCCCTTTTTATACCCCCTGGTGCCACAAGGGATCATTAGATTGTTAGCCTGCATTGGGTCACAATGGTTCCTTGCTTCTCTTAACCTCTGTGGTGTCACAATGCATCCCATGCCCTTTTAGGCCACTTGATGTCACAATGAATCATTTGATTCTTGGCCTCCATGGTGTCATAATGGTTCCTTGTTTCTATTGGGCCCCATGCTGTCACAATTCATCCCTGGCCCTTTTACGCCCCCTGGTTTCAAATGGGATCCTGGGATTATTAGCCTCCATTGGGTCACAATGGATCCTTGCTTCTCTTAAACCCTGTGCTGTCACAATGCATCCCATGCCCTTTTAGGCCACTTGATGTCACAATGAATCATTTGATTCTTGGCCTCCACGGTGGCATAATAGATCCTTGCTTCTATTGGTCCCCGTGCTGTAACAATCCATCCCTGGCCCTTTTTATACCCCCTGGTGCCACAAGGGTTCATTAGATTGTTAGCCTGCATTGGGTCACAATGGTTCCTTGCTTCTCTTAACCTCTGTGGTGTCACAATGCATTCCAAGCCCTTTTAGGCCACTTGGTCATACAATGAACCATTTGATTCTTGGCCTTCATGGTGTCATAATGGTTCCTTGCTTCTATAGGTCCCCATGCCGTCAGAGTTCATCCGTGGTCCTTTTGCGCCCCCTGGTGTCAAAAGGGATTCTTAGATTGTTAGCCTGCATTGGGTCACAATGGTTCCTTGCTTCTCTTAACCCCTGTGCTGTCACAATGCATCCCATGCCCTTTTAGGCCACTTGGTGTCACAATGAATCATTTGATTCTTGGCCTCCATGGTGGCATAATAGATCCTTGCTTCTATTGGTCCCCGTGCTGTAACAATCCATCCCTGGCCCTTTTTATACCCCCTGGTGTCACAAGGGATCATTAGATTGTTAACCTGCATTGGGTCACAATGGTTCCTTGCTTCTCTTAACCCCTGTGCTGTCACAATGCATCCCATGCCCTGTTAGGCCACTTGATGTCACAATGAACCATTTGATTCTTGGCCTTCATGGTGTCATAATGGTTCCTTGCTTCTATAGGTCCCCATGCTGTCAGAGTTCATCCGTGGTCCTTTTGCGCCCCCTGGAGTCAAAAGGGATTCTTAGATTGTTAGCCTGCATTGGGTCACAATGGTTCCTTGCTTCTCTTAACCTCTGTGGTGTCATAATGCATCCCATGCCCTTTTAGGCTACTTGATGTCACAATGAATCATTTAATTTTTGGCCTCCATGGTGGCGTAATTGTACCAGGTTTTAATTGGGCCCCATGCTTTCACAATACATCCCTGCCCCTTTTAGGCCCATTGGCGTCAAAAGGGATCATTAGATTGTTAGCCTCCATTGGGTCACAATGGATCCTTGCTTCTCTTAACCCCTGTGCTGTCACAATGCATCCCATGCCCTTTTAGGCCACATGATGTCACAATGAATCATTTGGTTCTTGGCCTCCACGGGGGCATAATAGATCCTTGCTTCTATTGGTCCCCGTGCTGTAACAATCCATCCCTGGCCCTTTTTATACCCCCTGGTGCCACAAGGGATCATTAGATTGTTAGCCTGCATTGGGTCACAATGGTTCCTTGCTTCTCTTAACCTCTGTGGTGTCACAATGCATTCCAAGCCCTTTTAGGCCACTTGGTCTTACAATGAACCATTTGATTCTTGGCCTCCATGGTGGCATAATTGTACCAGGTTTTACTTGGGCCCCATGCTTTCACAATTCCTCCCTGCCCCTTTTAGGCCCATTGGTGTCACAAGGGATCATTAGATTGTTAGCCTGCATTGGGTCACAATGGTTCCTTGCTTCTCTTAACCTCTGTGGTGTCACAATGCATCCCATGCCCTTTTAGGCCACTTGATGTCACAATGAATCATTTGTTTCTTGGCCTCCATGGTGTCATAATGGTTCCTTGCTTCTATAGGTCCCCATGCTGTCAGAGTCCATCCGTGGTCCTTTTGCGCCCCCTGGTGTCAAAAGGGATTCTTAGATTGTTAGCCTGCATTGGGTCACAATGGTTCCTTGCTTCTCTTAACCTCTGTGGTGTCACAATGCATCCCATGCCCTTTTAGGCCACTTGATGTCACAATGAATCATTTGATTCTTGGCCTCCATGGTGTCATAATGGTTCCTTGTTTCTATTGGGCCCCATGCTGTCACAATTCATCCCTGGCCCTTTTATGCCCCCTGGTGTCAAAAAGGGATCCTGGGATTATTAGCCTCCCTTGGGTCACAATGGATCCTTGCTTCTCTTAACCCCTGTGCTGTCACAATGCATCCCATGCCCTTTTAGGCCACATGATGTCACAATGAATCATTTGATTCTTGGCCTCCACGGAGGCATAATAGATCCTTGCTTCTATTGGTCCCCGTGCTGTAACAATCCATCCCTGGCCCTTTTTATACCCCCTGGTGCCACAAGGGATCATTAGATTGTTAGCCTGCATTGGGTCACAATGGTTCCTTGCTTCTCTTAACCTCTGTGGTGTCACAATGCATTCCAAGCCCTTTTAGGCCACTTGGTCATACAATGAACCATTTGATTCTTGGCCTTCATGGTGTCATAATGGTTCCTTGCTTCTATAGGTCCCCATGCTGTCAGAGTTCATCCGTGGTCCTTTTGCGCCCCCTGGTGTCAAAAGGGATTCTTAGATTGTTAGCCTGCATTGGGTCACAATGGTTCCTTGCTTCTCTTAACCCCTGTGCTGTCACAATGCATCCCATGCCCTTTTAGGCCACTTGGTGTCACAATGAATCATTTGATTCTTGGCCTCCATGGTGGCAAAATAGATCCTTGCTTCTATAGGTCCCCGTGCGATAACAATCCATCCCTGGCCCTTTTTATACCCCCTGGTGTCACAAGGGATCATTAGATTGTTAGCCTGCATTGGGTCACAATGGTTCCTTGCTTCTCTTAACCCCTGTGCTGTCACAATGCATCCCATGCCCTGTTAGGCCACTTGATGTCACAATGAACCATTTGATTCTTGGCCTTCATGGTGTCATAATGGTTCCTTGCTTCTATAGGTCCCCATGCTGTCAGAGTCCATCCGTGGTCCTTTTGCGCCCCCTGGTGTCAAAAGGGATTCTTAGATTGTTAGCCTGCATTGGGTCACAATGGATCCTTGCTTCTCTTAACCCCTGTGCTGTCACAATGCATCCCATGCCCTTTTAGGCCACATGATGTCACAATGAATCATTTGATTCTTGGCCTCCATGGTGTCATAATGGTTCCTTGTTTCTATTGGGCCCCATGCTGTCACAATTCATCCCTGGCCCTTTTACGCCCCCTGGTTTCAAATGGGATCCTGGGATTATTAGCCTCCATTGGGTCACAATGGATCCTTGCTTCTCTTAAACCCTGTGCTGTCACAATGCATCCCATGCCCTTTTAGGCCACTTGATGTCACAATGAATCATTTGATTCTTGGCCTCCACGGTGGCATAATAGATCCTTGCTTCTATTGGTCCCCGTGCTGTAACAATCCATCCCTGGCCCTTTTTATACCCCCTGGTGCCACAAGGGTTCATTAGATTGTTAGCCTGCATTGGGTCACAATGGTTCCTTGCTTCTCTTAACCTCTGTGGTGTCACAATGCATTCCAAGCCCTTTTAGGCCACTTGGTCATACAATGAACCATTTGATTCTTGGCCTTCATGGTGTCATAATGGTTCCTTGCTTCTATAGGTCCCCATGCCGTCAGAGTTCATCCGTGGTCCTTTTGCGCCCCCTGGTGTCAAAAGGGATTCTTAGATTGTTAGCCTGCATTGGGTCACAATGGTTCCTTGCTTCTCTTAACCCCTGTGCTGTCACAATGCATCCCATGCCCTTTTAGGCCACTTGGTGTCACAATGAATCATTTGATTCTTGGCCTCCATGGTGGCATAATAGATCCTTGCTTCTATTGGTCCCCGTGCTGTAACAATCCATCCCTGGCCCTTTTTATACCCCCTGGTGTCACAAGGGATCATTAGATTGTTAACCTGCATTGGGTCACAATGGTTCCTTGCTTCTCTTAACCCCTGTGCTGTCACAATGCATCCCATGCCCTGTTAGGCCACTTGATGTCACAATGAACCATTTGATTCTTGGCCTTCATGGTGTCATAATGGTTCCTTGCTTCTATAGGTCCCCATGCTGTCAGAGTTCATCCGTGGTCCTTTTGCGCCCCCTGGAGTCAAAAGGGATTCTTAGATTGTTAGCCTGCATTGGGTCACAATGGTTCCTTGCTTCTCTTAACCTCTGTGGTGTCACAATGCATTCCAAGCCCTTTTAGGCCACTTGGTCTTTCAATGAACCATTTGATTCTTGGCCTCCATGGTGGCATAATTGTACCAGGTTTTACTTGGGCCCCATGCTTTCACAATTCCTCCCTGCCCCTTTTAGGCCCATTGGTGTCACAAGGGATCATTAGATTGTTAGCCTGCATTGGGTCACAATGGTTCCTTGCTTCTCTTAACCTCTGTGGTGTCACAATGCATCCCATGCCCTTTTAGGCCACTTGATGTCACAATGAATCATTTGTTTCTTGGCCTCCATGGTGTCATAATGGTTCCTTGCTTCTATAGGTCCCCATGCTGTCAGAGTCCATCCGTGGTCCTTTTGCGCCCCCTGGTGTCAAAAGGGATTCTTAGATTGTTAGCCTGCATTGGGTCACAATGGTTCCTTGCTTCTCTTAACCTCTGTGGTGTCACAATGCATCCCATGCCCTTTTAGGCCACTTGATGTCACAATGAATCATTTGATTCTTGGCCTCCATGGTGTCATAATGGTTCCTTGTTTCTATTGGGCCCCATGCTGTCACAATTCATCCCTGGCCCTTTTATGCCCCCTGGTGTCAAAAAGGGATCCTGGGATTATTAGCCTCCCTTGGGTCACAATGGATCCTTGCTTCTCTTAACCCCTGTGCTGTCACAATGCATCCCATGCCCTTTTAGGCCACATGATGTCACAATGAATCATTTGATTCTTGGCCTCCACGGAGGCATAATAGATCCTTGCTTCTATTGGTCCCCGTGCTGTAACAATCCATCCCTGGCCCTTTTTATACCCCCTGGTGCCACAAGGGATCATTAGATTGTTAGCCTGCATTGGGTCACAATGGTTCCTTGCTTCTCTTAACCTCTGTGGTGTCACAATGCATTCCAAGCCCTTTTAGGCCACTTGGTCATACAATGAACCATTTGATTCTTGGCCTTCATGGTGTCATAATGGTTCCTTGCTTCTATAGGTCCCCATGCTGTCAGAGTTCATCCGTGGTCCTTTTGCGCCCCCTGGTGTCAAAAGGGATTCTTAGATTGTTAGCCTGCATTGGGTCACAATGGTTCCTTGCTTCTCTTAAACCCTGTGCTGTCACAATGCATCCCATGCCCTTTTAGGCCACTTGGTGTCACAATGAATCATTTGATTCTTGGCCTCCATGGTGGCAAAATAGATCCTTGCTTCTATAGGTCCCCGTGCTATAACAATCCATCCCTGGCCCTTTTTATACCCCCTGGTGTCACAAGGGATCATTAGATTGTTAGCCTGCATTGGGTCACAATGGTTCCTTGCTTCTCTTAACCCCTGTGCTGTCACAATGCATCCCATGCCCTGTTAGGCCACTTGATGTCACAATGAACCATTTGATTCTTGGCCTTCATGGTGTCATAATGGTTCCTTGCTTCTATAGGTCCCCATGCTGTCAGAGTCCATCCGTGGTCCTTTTGCGCCCCCTGGTGTCAAAAGGGATTCTTAGATTGTTAGCCTGCATTGGGTCACAATGGATCCTTGCTTCTCTTAACCCCTGTGCTGTCACAATGCATCCCATGCCCTTTTAGGCCACATGATGTCACAATGAATCATTTGATTCTTGGCCTCCATGGTGGTGAAATTGTACCAGGATTTAATTGGGCCCCATGCTTTCACAATACATCCCTGCCCCTTTTAGGCCCATTGGTGTCAAAAGGGATCATTAGATTGTTAGCCTGCATTGGGTCACAATGGTTCCTTGCTTCTCTTAACCTCTGTGGTGTCACAATGCATCCCATGCCCTTTTAGGCCACATGATGTCACAATGAATCATTTGATTCTTGGCCTCCATGGTGTCATAATGGTTCCTTGTTTCTATTGGGCCCCATGCTGTCACAATTCATCCCTGGCCCTTTTACGCCCCCTGGTTTCAAATGGGATCCTGGGATTATTAGCCTCCATTGGGTCACAATGGATCCTTGCTTCTCTTAACCCCTGTGCTGTCACAATGCATCCCATGCCCTTTTAGGCCACTTGATGTCACAATGAATCATTTGATTCTTGGCCTCCATGGTGGCATAATTGTACCAGGTTTTACTTGGGCCCCATGCTTTCACAATACATCCCTGCCCCTTTTAGGCCCATTGGTGTCACAAGGGATCATTAGATTGTTAGCCTGCATTGGGTCACAATGGTTCCTTGCTTCTCTTAACCTCTGGGGTGTCACAATGCATTCCAAGCCCTTTTAGGCCACTTGGTCTTACAATGAACCATTTGATTCTTGGCCTTCATGGTGTCATAAGGGTTCCTTGCTTCTATAGGTCCCCATGCTGTCAGAGTTCATTCGTGGTCCTTTTGCGCCCCCTGGAGTCAAAAGGGATTCTTAGATTGTTAGCCTGCATTGGGTCACAATGGTTCCTTGCTTCTCTTAACCTCTGTGGTGTCATAATGCATCCCATGCCCTTTTAGGCTACTTGATGTCACAATGAATCATTTAATTTTTGGCCTCCATGGTGGCGTAATTGTACCAGGTTTTAATTGGGCCCCATGCTTTCACAATACATCCCTGCCCCTTTTAGGCCCATTGGCGTCAAAAGGGATCATTAGATTGTTAGCCTCCATTGGGTCACAATGGATCCTTGCTTCTCTTAACCCCTGTGCTGTCACAATGCATCCCATGCCCTTTTAGGCCACATGATGTCACAATGAATTATGTGATTCTTGGCCTCCATGGTGGCATAATAGATCCTTGCTTCTATTGGTCCCCGTGCTGTAACAATTCATCGCTGGCCCTTTTAGGCCCATTGGTGTCACAAGGCATCATTAGATTGTTAGCCTGCATTGGGTCACAATGGTTCCTTGCTTCTCTTAACCTCTGTGGTGTCACAATGCATCCCATTCACTTTTAGGCCACTTGATGTCACAATGAATCATTTGATTCTTGGCCTCCATGGTGTCATAATGGTTCCTTGTTTCTATTGGGCCCCATGCTGTCACAATTCATCCCTGGCCCTTTTACGCCCCCTGGTGTCAAATGGGATCCTGGGATTATTAGCCTCCCTTGGGTCACAATGGATCCTTGCTTCTCTTAACCCCTGTGCTGTCACAATGCATCCCATGCCCTTTTAGGCCACATTATGTCACAATGAATCATTTGATTCTTGGCCTCCACGGAGGCATAATAGATCCTTGCTTCTATTGGTCCCCGTGCTGTAACAATCCATCCCTGGCCCTTTTTATACCCCCTGGTGCCACAAGGGATCATTAGATTGTTAGCCTGCATTGGGTCACAATGGTTCCTTGCTTCTCTTAACCTCTGTGGTGTCACAATGCATTCCAAGCCCTTTTAGGCCACTTGGTCTTACAATGAACCATTTGATTCTTGGCCTCCATGGTGGCATAATTGTACCAGGTTTTACTTGGGCCCCATGCTTTCACAATACATCCCTGCCCCTTTTAGGCCCATAGGTGTCACAAGGGATCATTAGATTGTTAGCCTGCATTGGGTCACAATGGTTCCTTGCTTCTCTTAACCACTGTGCTGTCACAATGCATCCCATGCCCTTTTAGGCCACTTGATGTCACAATGAATCATTTGTTTCTTGGCCTCCATGGTGTCATAATGGTTCCTTGCTTCTATAGGTCCCCATGCTGTCAGAGTCCATCCGTGGTCCTTTTGCGCCCCCTGGTGTCAAAAGGGATTCTTAGATTGTTTGCCTGCATTGGGTCACTATGGTTCCTTGCTTCTCTTAACCCCTGTGCTGTCACAATGCATCCCATGCCCTTTTAGGCCACTTGATGTCACAATGAATCATTTAATTCTTGGCCTCCATGGTGGCGTAATTGAACAAGGTTTTAATTGGGCCCCATGCTTTCACAATACATCCCTGCCCCTTTTAGGCCCATTGGTGTCAAAAGGGATCATTAGATTGTTAGCCTCCATTGGGTCACAATGGATCCTTGCTTCTCTTAACCCCTGTGCTGTCACAATGCATCCCATGCGCTTTTAGGCCACATGATGTCACAATGAATTATTTGATTCTTGGCCTCCATGGTGGCATAATAGATCCTTGCTTCTATTGGTCCCCGTGCTGTAACAATTCATCGCTGGCCCTTTTAGGCCCATTGGTGTCACAAGGGATCATTAGATTGTTAGCCTGCATTGGGTCACAATGGTTCCTTGCTTCTCTTAACCTCTGTGGTGTCACAATGCATCCCATGCCCTTTTAGGCCACATGATGTCACAATGAATCATTTGATTCTTGGCCTCCATGGTGTCATAATGGTTCCTTGTTTCTATTGGGCCCCATGCTGTCACAATACATCCCTGGCCCTTTTATGCCCCCTGGTGTCAAATAGGATCCTGGGATTATTAGCCTCCATGGGGTCACAATGGATCCTTGCTTCTCTTAACCCCTGTGCTGTCACAATGCATCCCATGCCCTTTTAGGCCACATGATTTCACAATGAATCATTTGATTCTTGGCCTCCACGGTGGCATAATTGTACCAGGTTTTACTTGCGCCCCATGCTTTCACAATACATCCCTGCCCCTTTTAGGCCCATTGGTGTCACAAGGGATCATTAGATTGTTAGCCTGCATTGGGTCACAATGGTTCCTTGCTTCTCTTAACCTCTGTGGTGTCACAATGCATTCCAAGCCCATTTAGGCCACTTGGTCATACAATGAACCATTTGATTCTTGGCCTTCATGGTGTCATAATGGTTCCTTGCTTCTATAGGTCCCCATGCTGTCAGAGTTCATTCGTGGTCCTTTTGCGCCCCCTGGTGTCAAAAGGGATTCTTAGATTGTTAGCCTGCATTGGGTCAAAATGGTTCCTTGCTTCTCTTAACCTCTGTGGTGTCATAATGCATCCCATGCCCTTTTAGGCTACTTGATGTCACAATGAATCATTTAATTTTTGGCCTCCATGGTGGCGTAATTGTACCAGGTTTTAATTGGGCCCCATGCTTTCACAATACATCCCTGCCCCTTTTAGGCCCATTGGTGTCACAAGGGATCATTAGATTGTTAGCCTCCATTGGGTCACAATGGATCCTTGCTTCTCTTAACCCCTGTGCTGTCACAATGCATCCCATGCCCTTTTAGGCCACATGATGTCACAATGAATTATGTGATTCTTGGCCTCCATGGTGGCATAATAGATCCTTGCTTCTATTGGTCCCCATGCTGTAACAATTCATCGCTGGCCCTTTTAGGCCCATTGGTGTCACAAGGGATCATTAGATTGTTAGCCTGCATTGGGTCACAATGGTTCCTTGCTTCTCTTAACCTCGGTGGTGTCACAATGCATCCCATACCCTTTTAGGCCACTTGATGTCACAATGAATCATTTGATTCTTGGCCTCCATGGTGTCATAATGGTTCCTTGTTTCTATTGGGCCCCATGCTGTCACAATTCATCCCTGGACCTTTTACGCCCCCTGGTGTCAAATGGGATCCTCGGATTATTAGCCTCCCTTGGGTCACAATGGATCCTTGCTTCTCTTAACCCCTGTGCTGTCACAATGCATCCCATGCCCTTTTAGGCCACATGATGTCACAATGAATCATTTGATTCTTGGCCTCCACGGAGGCATAATAGATCCTTGCTTCTATTGGTCCCCGTGCTGTAACAATCCCTCCCTGGCCCTTTTTATACCCCCTGGTGCCACAAGGGATCATTAGATTTTTAGCCTGCATTGGGTCACAATGGTTACTTGCGTCTCTTAACCTCTGTGGTGTCACAATGCATTCCAAGCCCTTTTAGGCCACTTGGTCTTACAATGAACCATTTGATTCTTGGCCTCCATGGTGGCATAATTGTACCAGGTTTTATTTGGGCCCCATGCTTTCACAATTCCTCCCTGCCCCTTTTAGGCCCATAGGTGTCACAAGGGATCATTAGATTGTTAGCCTGCATTGGGTCACAATGGTTCAATGCTTCTATTAACCCCTGTGGTGTCACAATGCATCCCATGCCCTTTTAGGCCACTTGATGTCACAATGAATCATTTAATTCTTGGCCTCCATGGTGGCGTAATTGAACCAGGTTTTAATTGGGCCCCATGCTTTCACAATACATCCCTGTCCCTTTTAGGCCCATTGGTGTCACAAGGGATCATTAGATTGTTAGCCTGCATTGGGTCATAATGGTTCCTTGCTTCTCTTAACCTCTGGGGTGTCACAATGCATTCCAAGCCCTTTTAGGCCACTTGGTCTTACAATGAACCATTTGATTCTTGGCCTTCATGGTGTCATAATGGTTCCTTGCTTCTATAGGTCCCCATGCTGTCAGAGTTCATCCGTGGTCCTTTTGCGCCCCCTGGTGTCAAAAGGGATTCTTAGATTGTTAGCCTGCATTGGGTCACAATGGTTCCTTGCTTCTCTTAACCCCTGTGGTGTCACAATGCATCCCATGACCTTTTAGGCCACTTGATGTCACAATGAATCATTTGATTCTTGGCCTCCATGGTGGCATAATTGTACCTGGTCTTACTTGGGCCTCATGCTTTCACAATACATCCCTGCCCCTTTTAGGTCCATTGGTGTCACAAGGGATCATTAGATTGTTAGCCTGCATTGGGTCACAATGGTTCCTTGCTTCTCTTAAGCTCTGTGGTGTCACAATGCATTCCAAGCCCTTTTAGGCCACTTGGTCTTACAATGAACCATTTGATTCTTGGCCTTCATGGTGTCATAATGGTTCCTTGCTTCTATAGGTCCCCATGCTGTCAGAGTTCATCCGTGGTCCTTTTGCGCCCCCTGGTGTCAAAAGGGATTCTTAGATTGTTAGCCTGCATTGGGTCACAATGGTGCCTTGCTTCTCTTAACCCCTGTGCTGTCACAATGCATCCCATGACCTTTTAGGCCACTTGATGTCACAATGAATCATTTGATTCTTGGCCTCCATGGTGGCGTAATTGTACCAGATTTAAATTGGGCCCCGTGCTTTCACAATGCATCCCTGCCCCTTTTAGGCCCATTGGTGTCAAAAGGGATCATTAGATTGTCAGCCTCCATTGGGTCACAATGGATCCTTGCTTCTCTTAACCCCTGTGCTGTCACAATGCATCCCATGCCCTTTTAGGCCACTTGTTGCCACAATGAATCATTTGTTTCTTGGCCTCCATGGTGTCCTAATGGTTCCTTGCTTCTATAGGTCCCCATGCTGTCAGAGTCCATCTGTGGTCCTTTTGCGCCCCCTGGTGTCAAAAGGGACCATTAGATTGTTAGCCTGCATTGGGTCACAATGGTTCCTTGCTTCTCTTAACCCCTGTGGTGTCACCATGCATCCCATGCCCTTTTAGGCCACATGATGTCACAATGAATTATTTGATTCTTGGGCTCCATGGCGGCATAATACATCCTTGCTTCTATTGGTCCCCGTGCTGTAACAATTCATCCCTGGCCCTTTTAGGCCCATTGGTGTCACAAGGGATCATTAGATTGTTAGCCTGCATTGGGTCACAATGGTTCCTTGCTTCTCTTAACCTCTGTGGTGTCACAATGCATCCCATGCTCTTTTAGGCCACTTGATGTCACAATGAATCATTTGATTCTTGGCCTCCAAGGTGTCATAATGGTACCTTGTTTCTATTGGGCCCCATGCTGTCACAATTCATCCCTGGCCCTTTTACGCCCCCTGGTTTCAAATGGGATCCTGGGATTATTAGCCTGCATTGGGTCACAATGGATCCTTGCTTCTCTTAACCCCTGTGCTGTCACAATGCATCCCATGCCCTTTTAGGCCACTTGGTCATACAATGAACCATTTGATTCTTGGCCTTCATGGTGTCACAATGGTTCCTTGCTTCTATTGGTCCCCGTGCTGTAACAATCCATCCCTGGCCCTTTTTATACCCCCTGGTGCCACAAGGGATCATTAGATTGTTAGCCTGCATTGGGTCACAATGGTTCCTTGCTTCTCTTAACCTCTGTGGTGTCACAATGCATTCCAAGCCCTTTTAGGCCACTTGGTCATACAATGAACCATTTGATTCTTGGCCTTCATGGTGTCATAATGGTTCCTTGCTTCTATAGGTCCCCATGCTGTCAGAGTCCATCCGTGGTCCTTTTGCGCCCCCTGGTGTCAAAAGGGATTCTTAGATTGTTAGCCTGCATTGGGTCACAATGGATCCTTGCTTCTCTTAACCCCTGTGCTGTCACAATGCATCCCATGCCCTTTAAGGCCACATGATGTCACAATGAATCATTTGATTCTTGGCCTCCATGGTGGTGAAATTGTACCAGGATTTAATTGGGCCCCATGCTTTCACAATACATCCCTGCCCCTTTTAGGCCCATTGGTGCCACAAGGGATCATTAGATTGTTCCCCTGCATTGGGTCACAATGGTTCCTTGCTTCTCTTAACCTCTGTGGTGTCACAATGCATCCCATGCCCTTTTAGGCCACATGATGTCACAATGAATCATTTGATTCTTGGCCTCCATGGTATCATAATGGTTCCTTGTTTCTATTGGGCCCCATGCTGTCAGAGTTCATCCCTGGCCCTTTTACGCCCCCTGGTTTCAAATGGGATCCTGGGATTATTAGCCTCCATTGGGTCACAATGGATCCTTGCTTCTCTTAACCCCTGTGCTGTCACAATGCATCCCATGCCCTTTTAGGCCACTTGATGTCACAATGAATCATTTGATTCTTGGCCTCCATGGTGGCATAATTGTACCAGGTTTTACTTGGGCCCCATGCTTTCACAATACATCCCTGCCCCTTTTAGGCCCATTGGTGCCACAAGGGATCATTAGATTGTTAGCCTGCATTGGGTCACAATGGTTCCTTGCTTCTCTTAACCTCTGGGGTGTCACAATGCATTCCAAGCCCTTTTAGGCCACTTGGTCTTACAATGAACCATTTGATTCTTGGCCTTCATGGTGTCATAAGGGTTCCTTGCTTCTATAGGTCCCCATGCTGTCATTGTTCATCCGTGGTCCTTTTGCGCCCCCTGGTGTCAAAAGGGATTCTTAGATTGTTAGCCTCCCTTGGGTCACAATGGTTCCTTGCTTCTCTTAACCTCTGTGGTGTCACAATGCATCCCATGCCCTTTTAGGCCCCTTGATGTCACAATGAATCATTTGATTCTTGGCCTCCATGGTGTCATAATGGTTCCTTGTTTCTATTGGGCCCCATGCTGTCACAATTCATCCCTGGCCCTTTTACGCCCCCTGGTGTCAAATGGGATCCTGGGATTATTAGCCTCCATAGGGTCACAATGGATCCTTGCTTCTCTTAACCCCTGTGCTGTCACAATGCATCCCATGCCCTTTTAGGCCAATTGATGTCACAATGAATCATTTGATTCTTGGCCTCCATGGTGTCATAATGGTTCCTTGTTTCTATGGGGCCCCATGCTGTCACAATACATCCCTGGCCCTTTTATGCGCCCTGGTGTCAAATAGGATCCTGGGATTATTAGCCTCCATGGGGTCACAATGGATCCTTGCTTCTCTTAACCCCTGTGCTGTCACAATGCATCCCATGCCCTTTTAGGCCACATGATGTCACAATGAATCATTTGATTCTTGGCCTCCAAGGTGGCATAATTGTACCAGGTTTTACTTGGGCCCCATGCTTTCACAATACATCCCTGCCCCTTTTAGGCCCATTGGTGTCACAAGGGATCATTAGATTGTTAGCCTGCATTGGGTCACAATGGTTCCTTGCTTCTCTTAACCTCTGTGGTGTCACAATGCATTCCAAGCCCTTTTAGGCCACTTGGTCTTACAATGAACCATTTGATTCTTGGCCTTCATGGTGTCATAATGGTTCCTTGCTTCTATAGGTCCCCATGCTGTCAGAGTTCATCCGTGGTCCTTTCGCGCCCCCTGGTGTCAAAAGGGATTCTTAGATTGTTAGCCTGCATTGGGTCACAATGGTGCCTTGCTTCTCTTAACCCCTGTGGTGTCACAATGCATCCCATGCCCTTTTAGGCCACTTGATGTCACAATGAATCATTTGATTCTTGGCCTCCATGGTGGCATAATTGTACCAGGTCTTACTTGGGCCCCATGCTTTCACAATACATCCCTGCCCCTTTCAGGCCCATTGGTGTCACAAGGGATCATTAGATTGTTAGCCTGCATTGGGTCACAATGGTTCCTTGCTTCTCTTAACCTCTGTGGTGTCACAATGCATTCCAAGCCCTTTTAGGCAACTTGGTCTTACAATGAACCATTTGATTTTTGGCCTTCATGGTGTCATAATGGTTCCTCGCTTCTATAGGTCCCCATGCTGTCAGAGTTCATCCGTGGTCCTTTTGCGCCCCCTGGTGTCAAAAGGGATTCTTAGATTGTTAGCCTGCATTGGGTCACAATGGTGCCTTGCTTCTCTTAACCCCTGTGCTGTCACAATGCATCCCATGCCCTTTTAGGCCACTTGATGTCACAATGAATCATTTGATTCTTGGCCTCCATGGTGGCGTAATTGTACCAGATTTTAATTGGGCCCCGTGCTTTCACAATGCATCCCTGCCCCTTTTAGGCCCATTGGTGTCAAAAGGGATCATTAGATTGTTAGCCTCCATTGGGTCACAATGGATCCTTGCTTCTCTTAACCCCTGTGCTGTCACAATGCATCTCATGCCCTTTTAGGCCACTTGTTGTCACAATGAATCATTTGTTTCTTGGCCTCCATGTTGTCATAATGGTTCCTTGTCTCTATTGGGCCCCATGCTGTCACAATTCATCCCTGGCCCTTTTACGCCCCCTGGTGTCAAATGGGATCCTGGGATTATTAGCCTCCATTGGGTCACAATGGATCCTTGCTTCTCTTAACCCCTGTGCTGTCACAATGCATCCCATGCCCTTTTAGGCTACTTGATGTCACAATGAATCATTTGATTTTTGGCCTCCATGGTGGCGTAATTGTAACAGATTTTAATTGGGCCACATGCTTTCACAATTCATCCCTGCCCCTTTTAGGCCCATTGGTGTCAAAAGGGATCATTAGATTGTTAGCCTGCATTGGGTCACAATGGTTCCTTGCTTCTCTTAACCCCTGTGCTGTCACAATGCATCCCATGCCCTTTTAGGCCACTTGATGTCACAATGAATCATTTGATTCTTGGCCTCCACGGTGGCATAATAGATCCTTGCTTCTATTGGTCCCCGTGCTGTAACAATCCATCCCTGGCCCTTTTTATACCCCCTGGTGCCACAAGGGATCATTAGATTGTTAGCCTGCATTGGGTCACAATGGTTCCTTGCTTCTCTTAACCTCTGTGGTGTCACAATGCATTCCAAGCCCTTTTAGGCCACTTGGTCATACAATGAACCATTTGATTCTTGGCCTTCATGGTGTCATAACGGTTCCTTGCTTCTATAGGTCCCCATGCTGTCATTGTTCATCCGTGGTCCTTTTGCGCCCCCTGGTGTCAAAAGGGATTCTTAGATTGTTAGCCTGCATTGGGTCACAATGGTTCCTTGCTTCTCTTAACCGCTGTGCTGTCACAATGCATCCCATGCCCTTTTAGGCCACATGATGTCACAATGAATCATTTGATTCTTGGCCTCCATGGTGGTGAAATTGTACCAGGATTTAATTGGGCCCCATGCTTTCACAATACATCCCTGCCCCTTTTAGGCCCATTGGTGTCAAAAGGGATCATTAGATTGTTCCCCTGCATTGGGTCACAATGGTTCCTTGCTTCTCTTAACCTCTGTGGTGTCACAATGCATCCCATGCCCTTTTAGGCCACATGATGTCACAATGAATCATTTGATTCTTGGCCTCCATGGTATCATAATGGTTCCTTGTTTCTATTGGGCCCCATGCTGTCAGAGTTCATCCCTGGCCCTTTTACGCCCCCTGGTGTCAAATGGGATCCTGGGATTATTAGCCTCCATTGGGTCACAATGGATCCTTGCTTCTCTTAACCCCTGTGCTGTCACAATGCATCCCATGCCCTTTTAGGCCACTTGATGTCACAATGAATCATTTGATTCTTGGCCTCCATGGTGGCATAATTGTACCAGGTTTTACTTGGGCCCCATGCTTTCACAATACATCCCTGCCCCTTTTAGGCCCATTGGTGTCACAAGGGATCATTAGATTGTTAGCCTGCATTGGGTCACAATGGTTCCTTGCTTCTCTTAACCTCTGGGGTGTCACAATGCATCCCATGCCCGTTTCGGCCTCTTGGTCTTACAATGAACCATTTGATTCTTGGCCTTCATGGTGTCATAAGGGTTCCTTGCTTCTATAGGTCCCCATGCTGTCATTGTTCATCCGTGGTCCTTTTGCGCCCCCTGGTGTCAAAAGGGATTCTTAGATTGTTAGCCTGCATTGGGTCACCATGGTTCCTTGCTTCTCTTAACCTCTGTGGTGTCATAATGCATCCCATGCCCTTTTAGGGTGGTTGATGTCACAATGAATCATTTAATTTTTGGCCTCCATGGTGGCGTAATTGTACCAGGTTTTAATTGGGCCCCATGCTTTCACAATACATCCCTGCCCCTTTTAGGCCCATTGGCGTCAAAAGGGATCATTAGATTGTTAGCCTCCATTGGGTCACAATGGATCCTTGCTTCTCTTAACCCCTGTGCTGTCACAATGCATCCCATGCCCTTTTAGGCCACATGATGTCACAATGAATTATGTGATTCTTGGCCTCCATGGTGGCATAATAGATCCTTGCTTCTATTGGTCCCCGTGCTGTAACAATTCATCGCTGGCCCTTTTAGGCCCATTGGTGTCACAAGGCATCATTAGATTGTTAGCCTGCATTGGGTCACAATGGTTCCTTGCTTCTCTTAACCTCTGTGGTGTCACAATGCATCCCATACCCTTTTAGGCCACTTGATGTCACAATGAATCATTTGATTCTTGGCCTCCATGGTGTCATAATGGTCCCTTGTTTCTATTGGGCCCCATGCTGTCACAATTCATCCCTGGACCTTTTACGCCCCCTGGTGTCAAATGGGATCCTGGGATTATTAGCCTCCATTGGGTCACAATGGATCCTTGCTTCTCTTAACCCCTGTGCTGTCACAATGCATCCCATGCCCTTTTAGGCCACATGATGTCACAATGAATCATTTGATTCTTGGCCTCCACGGAGGCATAATAGATCCTTGCTTCTATTGGTCCCCGTGCTGTAACAATCCATCCCTGGCCCTTTTTATGCCCCCTGGTGCCACAAGGGATCATTAGATTGTTAGCCTGCATTGGGTCACAATGGTTCCATGCTTCTCTTAACCTCTGTGGTGTCACAATGCATTCCAAGCCCTTTTAGGCCACTTGGTCTTACAATGAACCATTTGATTCTTGGCCTCCATGGTGGCATAATTGTACCAGGTTTTACTTGGGCCCCATGCTTTCACAATTCCTCCCTGCCCCTTTTAGGCCCATTGGTGTCATAAGGGATCAATAGATTGTTAGCCTGCATTGGGTCACAATGGTTCCTTGCTTCTCTTAACCTCTGTGGTGTCACAATGCATCCCATGCCCTTTTAGGCCACTTGATGTCACAATGAATAATTTGTTTCTTGGCCTCCATGGTGTCATAATGGTTCCTTGCTTCTATAGGTCCCCATGCTGTCAGAGTCCATCCGTGGTCCTTTTGCGCCCCCTGGTGTCAAAAGGGATTCTTAGATTGTTAGCCTGCATTGGGTCACAATGGTTCCTTGCTTCTCTTAACCTCTGTGGTGTCACAATGCATCCCATGCCCTTTTAGGCCACTTGATGTCACAATGAATCATTTAATTCTTGGCCTCCATGGTGGCGTAATTGTACCAGGTTTTAATTGGGCCCCATGCTTTCACAATACATCCCTGCCCCTTTTAGGCCCATTGGTGTCAAAAGGGATCATTAGATTGTTAGCCTCCATTGGGTCACAATGGATCCTTGCTTCTCTTAACCCCTGTGCTGTCACAATGCATCCCATGCCCTTTTAGGCCACTTGTTGTCACAATGAATCATTTGTTTCTTGGCCTCCATGGTGTCATAATGGTTCCTTGCTTCTATAGGTCCCCATGCTGTCAGAGTCCATCTGTGGTCCTTTTGCGCCCCCTGGTGTCAAAAGGGATCATTAGATTGTTAGCCTGCATTGGGTCACAATGGTTCCTTGCTTCTCTTAACCTCTGTGGTGTCACAATGCATCCCATGCCCTTTTAGGCCACATGATGTCACAATGAATCATTTGATTCTTGGGCTCCATGGTGGTGAAATTGTACCAGGATTTAATTGGGCCCCATGCTTTCACAATACATCCCTGCCCCTTTTAGGCCCATTGGTGTCAAAAGGGATCATTAGATTGTTAGCCTGCATTGGGTCACAATGGTTCCTTGCTTCTCTTAACCTCTGTGCTGTCACAATGCATCCCATGCCCTTTTAGGCCACATGATGTCGCAATGAATCATTTGATTCTTGGCCTCCATGGTGTCATAATGGTTCCTTGTTTCTATTGGGCCCCATGCTGTCACAATTCATCCCTGGCCCTTTTACGCCCCCAGGTTTCAAATGGGATCCTGGGATTATTAGCCTCCATTGGGTCACAATGGATCCTTGCTTCTCTTAACCCCTGTGCTGTCACAATGCATCCCATGCCCTTTTAGGCCACTTGATGTCACAATGAATCATTTGATTCTTGGCCTCCATGGTGGCATAATTGTACCAGGTTTTACTTGGGCCCCATGCTTTCACAATACATCCCTGCCCCTTTTAGGCCCATTGGTGTCACAAGGGATCATTAGATTGTTAGCCTGCATTGGGTCACAATGGTTCCTTGCTTCTCTTAACCTCTGGGGTGTCACAATGCATTCCAAGCCCTTTTAGGCCACTTGGTCTTACAATGAACCATTTGATTCTTGGCCTTCATGGTGTCATAAGGGTTCCTTGCTTCTATAGGTCCCCATGCTGTCAGAGTTCATCCGTGGTCCTTTTGCGCCCCCTGGAGTCAAAAGGGATTCTTAGATTGTTAGCCTGCATTGGGTCACAATGGTTCCTTGCTTCTCTTAACCTCTGTGGTGTCACAATGCATCCCATGCCCTTTTAGGCTACTTGATGTCACAATGAATCATTTAATTTTTGGCCTCCATGGTGGCGTAATTGTACCAGGTTTTAATTGGGCCCCATGCTTTCACAATACATCCCTGCCCCTTTTAGGCCCATTGGCGTCAAAAGGGATCATTAGATTGTTAGCCTCCATTGGGTCACAATGGATCCTTGCTTCTCTTAACCCCTGTGCTGTCACAATGCATCCCATGCCCTTTTAGGCCACATGATGTCACAATGAATTATGTGATTCTTGGCCTCCATGGTGGCATAATAGATCCTTGCTTCTATTGGTCCCCGTGCTGTAACAATTCATCGCTGGCCCTTTTAGGCCCATTGGTGTCACAAGGCATCATTAGATTGTTAGCCTGCATTGGGTCACAATGGTTCCTTGCTTCTCTTAACCTCTGTGGTGTCACAATGCATCCCATACCCTTTTAGGCCACTTGATGTCACAATGAATCATTTGATTCTTGGCCTCCATGGTGTCATAATGGTTCCTTGTTTCTATTGGGCCCCATGCTGTCACAATTCATCCCTGGCCCTTTTATGCCCCCTGGTGTCAAATGGGATCCTGGGATTATTAGCCTCCCTTGGGTCACAATGGATCCTTGCTTCTCTTAACCCCTGTGCTGTCACAATGCATCCCATGCCCTTTTAGGCCACATGATGTCACAATGAATCATTTGATTCTTGGCCTCCACGGAGGCATAATAGATCCTTGCTTCTATTGGTCCCCGTGCTGTAACAATCCATCCCTGGCCCTTTTTATACCCCCTGGTGCCACAAGGGATCATTAGATTGTTAGCCTGCATTGGGTCACAATGGTTCCTTGCTTCTCTTAACCTCTGTGGTGTCACAATGCATTCCAAGCCCTTTTAGGCCACTTGGTCTTACAATGAACCATTTGATTCTTGGCCTCCATGGTGGCATAATTGTACCAGGTTTTACTTGGGCCCCATGCTTTCACAATACATCCCTGCCCCTTTTAGGCCCATAGGTGTCACAAGGGATCATTAGATTGTTAGCCTGCATTGGGTCACAATGGTTCCTTGCTTCTCTTAACCACTGTGCTGTCACAATGCATCCCATGCCCTTTTAGGCCACTTGATGTCACAATGAATCATTTGTTTCCTGGCCTCCATGGTGTCATAATGGTTCCTTGCTTCCATAGGTCCCCATGCTGTCAGAGTCCATCCGTGGTCCTTTTGCGCCCCCTAGTGTCAAAAGGGATTCTTAGATTGTTAGCCTGCATTGGGTCACAATGGTTCCTTGCTTCTCTTAACCCCTGTGCTGTCACAATGCATCCCATGACCTTTTAGGCCACTTGATGTCACAATGAATCATTTAATTCTTGGCCTCCATGGTGGCGTAATTGAACCAGGTTTTAATTGGGCCCCATGCTTTCACAATACATCCCTGCCCCTTTTAGGCCCATTGGTGTCAAAAGGGATCATTAGATTGTTAGCCTCCATTGGGTCACAATGGATCCTTGCTTCTCTTAACCCCTGTGCTGTCACAATGCATCCCATGCGCTTTTAGGCCACATGATGTCACAATGAATTATTTGATTCTTGGCCTCCATGGTGGCATAATAGATCCTTGCTTCTATTGGTCCCCGTGCTGTAACAATTCATCGCTGGCCCCTTTTAGGCCCATTGGTGTCACAAGGGATCATTAGATTGTTAGCCTGCATTGGGTCACAATGGTTCCTTGCTTCTCTTAACCTCTGTGGTGTCACAATGCATCCCATGCCCATTTAGGCCACATGATGTCACAATGAATCATTTGATTCTTGGCCTCCATGGTGTCATAATGGTTCCTTGTTTCTATTGGGCCCCATGCTGTCACAATTCATCCCTGGACCTTTTACGCCCCCTGGTGTCAAATGGGATCCTGGGATTATTAGCCTCCATTGGGTCACAATGGATCCTTGCTTCTCTTAACCCCTGTGCTGTCACAATGCATCCCATGCCCTTTTAGGCCACATGATGTCACAATGAATCATTTGATTCTTGGCCTCCACGGAGGCATAATAGATCCTTGCTTCTATTGGTCCCCGTGCTGTAACAATCCATCCCTGGCAATTTATACCCCCTGGTGCCACAAGGGATCATTAGATTGTTAGCCTGCATTGGGTCACAATGGTTCCTTGCTTCTCTTAACCTCTGTGGTGTCACAATGCATTCCAAGCCCTTTTAGGCCACTTGGTCTTACAATGAACCATTTGATTCTTGGCCTCCATGGTGGCATAATTGTACCAGGTTTTACTTGGGCCCCATGCTTTCACAATTCCTCCCTGCCACTTTTAGGCCCATTGGTGTCACAAGGGATCAATAGATTGTTAGCCTGCATTGGGTCACAATGGTTCCTTGCTTCTCTTAACCTCTGTGGTGTCACAATGCATCCCATGCCCTTTTAGGCCACTTGATGTCACAATGAATAATTTGTTTCTTGGCCTCCATGGTGTCATAATGGTTCCTTGCTTCTATAGGTCCCCATGCTGTCAGAGTCCACCCGTGGTCCTTTTGCGCCCCCTAGTGTCAAAAGGGATTCTTAGATTGTTAGCCTGCATTGGGTCACAATGGTTCCTTGCTTCTCTTAACCCATGTGCTGTCACAATGCATCCCATGACCTTTTAGGCCACTTGATGTCACAATGAATCATTTAATTCTTGGCCTCCATGGTGGCGTAATTGAACCAGGTTTTAATTGGGCCCCATGCTTTCACAATACATCCCTGCCCCTTTTAGGCCCATTGGTGTCAAAAGGGATCATTAGATTGTTAGCCTCCATTGGGTCACAATGGATCCTTGCTTCTCTTAACCCCTGTGCTGTCACAATGCATCCCATGCGCTTTTAGGCCACATGATGTCACAATGAATTATTTGATTCTTGGCCTCCATGGTGGCATAATAGATCCTTGCTTCTATTGGTCCCCGTGCTGTAACAATTCATCGCTGGCCCTTTTAGGCCCATTGGTGTCACAAGGGATCATTAGATTGTTAGCCTGCATTGGGTCACAATGGTTCCTTGCTTCTCTTAACCTCTGTGGTGTCACAATGCATCCCATGCCCATTTAGGCCACATGATGTCACAATGAATCATTTGATTCTTGGCCTCCATGGTGTCATAATGGTTCCTTGTTTCTATTGGGCCCCATGCTGTCACAATTCATCCCTGGACCTTTTACGCCCCCTGGTGTCAAATGGGATCCTGGGATTATTAGCCTCCATTGGGTCACAATGGATCCTTGCTTCTCTTAACCCCTGTGCTGTCACAATGCATCCCATGCCCTTTTAGGCCACATGATGTCACAATGAATCATTTGATTCTTGGCCTCCACGGAGGCATAATAGATCCTTGCTTCTATTGGTCCCCGTGCTGTAACAATCCATCCCTGGCCCTTTTTATACCCCCTGGTGCCACAAGGGATCATTAGATTGTTAGCCTGCATTGGGTCACAATGGTTCCTTGCTTCTCTTAACCTCTGTGGTGTCACAATGCATTCCAAGCCCTTTTAGGCCACTTGGTCTTACAATGAACCATTTGATTCTTGGCCTCCATGGTGGCATAATTGTACCAGGTTTTACTTGGGCCCCATGCTTTCACAATTCCTCCCTGCCCCTTTTAGGCCCATTGGTGTCACAAGGGATCAATAGATTGTTAGCCTGCATTGGGTCACAATGGTTCCTTGCTTCTCTTAACCTCTGTGGTGTCACAATGCATCCCATGCCCTTTTAGGCCACTTGATGTCACAATGAATAATTTGTTTCTTGGCCTCCATGGTGTCATAATGGTGCCTTGCTTCTATAGGTCCCCATGCTGTCAGAGTCCATCCGTGGTCCTTTTGCGCCCCCTGGTGTCAAAAGGGATTCTTAGATTGTTAGCCTGCATTGGGTCACAATGGTTCCTTGCTTCTCTTAACCTCTGTGGTGTCACAATGCATCCCATGCCCTTTTAGGCCACTTGATGTCACAATGAATCATTTAATTCTTGGCCTCCATGGTGGCGTAATTGTACCAGGTTTTAATTGGGCCCCATGCTTTCACAATACATCCCTGCCCCTTTTAGGCCCATTGGTGTCAAAAGGGATCATTAGATTGTTAGCCTCCATTGGGTCACAATGGATCCTTGCTTCTCTTAACCCCTGTGCTGTCACAATGCATCCCATGCCCTTTTAGGCCACTTGTTGTCACAATGAATCATTTGTTTCTTGGCCTCCATGGTGTCATAATGGTTCCTTGCTTCTATAGGTCCCCATGCTGTCAGAGTCCATCTGTGGTCCTTTTGCGCCCCCTGGAGTCAAAAGGGATCATTAGATTGTTAGCCTGCATTGGGTCACAATGGTTCCTTGCTTCTCTTAACCTCTGTGGTGTCACAATGCATTCCAAGCCCTTTTAGGCCACTTGGTCTTACAATGAACCATTTGATTCTTGGCCTCCATGGTGGCATAATTGTACCAGGTTTTACTTGGGCCCCATGCTTTCACAATTCCTCCCTGCCCCTTTTAGGCCCATTGGTGTCACAAGTGATCAATAGATTGTTAGCCTGCATTGGGTCACAATGGTTCCTTGCTTCTCTTAACCTCTGTGGTGTCACAATGCATCCCATGCCCTTTTAGGCCACTTGATGTCACAATGAATCATTTGATTCTTGGCCTCCATGGTGTCATAATGGTTCCTTGCTTCTATAGGTCCCCATGCTGTCAGAGTCCATCCGTGGTCCTTTTGCGCACCCTGGTGTCAAAAGGGATTCTTAGATTGTTAGCCTGCATTGGGTCACAATGGATCCTTGCTTCTCTTAACCTCTGTGGTGTCACAATGCATCCCATGCCCTTTTAGGCCACTTGATGTCACAATGAATCATTTAATTCTTGGCCTCCATGGTGGCGTAATTGTACCAGGTTTTAATTGGGCCCCATGCTTTCACAATACATCCCTGCCCCTTTTAGGCCCATTGGTGTCAAAAGGGATCATTAGATTGTTAGCCTCCATTGGGTCACAATGGATCGTTGCTTCTCTTAACCCCTGTGCTGTCACAATGCATCCCATGCCCTTTTAGGCCACTTGTTGTCACAATGAATCATTTGTTTCTTGGCCTCCATGGTGTCATAATGGTTCCTTGCTTCTATAGGTCCCCATGCTGTCAGAGTCCATCTGTGGTCCTTTTGCGCCCCCTGGTGTCAAAAGGGATCATTAGATTGTTAGCCTGCATTGGGTCACAATGGTTCCTTGCTTCTCTTAACCCCTGTGGTGTCACAATGCATCCCATGCCCTTTTAGGCCACATGATGTCACAATGAATTATTTGATTCTTGGGCTCCATGGTGGTGAAATTGTACCAGGATTTAATTGGGCCCCATGCTTTCACAATACATCCCTGCCCCTTTTAGGCCCATTGGTGTCAAAAGGGATCATTAGATTGTTAGCCTGCATTGGGTCACAATGGTTCCTTGCTTCTCTTAACCTCTGTGCTGTCACAATGCATCCCATGCCCTTTTAGGCCACATGATGTCACAATGAATCATTTGATTCTTGGCCTCCATGGTGTCATAATGGTTCCTTGTTTCTATTGGGCCCCATGCTGTCACAATTCATCCCTGGCCCTTTTACGCCCCCTGGTTTCAAATGGGATCCTGGGATTATTAGCCTCCATTGGGTCACAATGGATCCTTGCTTCTCTTAACCCCTGTGCTGTCACAATGCATCCCATGCCCTTTTAGGCCACTTGATGTCACAATGAATCATTTGATTCTTGGCCTCCATGGTGGCATAATTGTACCAGGTTTTACTTGGGCCCCATGCTTTCACAATACATCCCTGCCCCTTTTAGGCCCATTGGTGTCACAAGGGATCATTAGATTGTTAGCCTGCATTGGGTCACAATGGTTCCTTGCTTCTCTTAACCCCTGTGCTGTCACAATGCATTCCAAGCCCTTTTAGGCCACTTGGTCTTACAATGAACCATTTGATTTTTGGCCTTCATGGTGTCATAAGGGTTCCTTGCTTCTATAGGTCCCCATGCTGTCAGAGTTCATCCGTGGTCCTTTTGCGCCGCCTGGAGTCAAAAGGGATTCTTAGATTGTTAGCCTGCATTGGGTCACAATGGTTCCTTGCTTCTCTTATCCTCTGTGGTGTCCTAATGCATCCCATGCCCTTTTAGGCTACTTGATGTCACAATGAATGATTTAATTTTTGGCCTCCATGGTGGCGTAATTGTTCCAGGTTTTAATTGGGCCCCATGCTTTCACAATACATCCCTGCCCCTTTTAGGCCCATTGGCGTCAAAAGGGATCATTAGATTGTTAGCCTCCATTGGGTCACAATGGATCCTTGCTTCTCTTAACCCCTGTGCTGTCACAATGCATCCCATGCCCTTTTAGGCCACATGATGTCACAATGAATTATGTGATTCTTGGCCTCCATGGTGGCATAATAGATCCTTGCTTCTATTGGTCCCCGTGCTGTAACAATTCATCGCTGGCCCTTTTAGGCCCATTGGTGTCACAAGGCATCATTAGATTGTTAGCCTGCATTGGGTCACAATGGTTCCTTGCTTCTCTTAACCTCTGTGGTGTCACAATGCATCCCATACCCTTTTAGGCCACTTGATGTCACAATGAATCATTTGATTCTTGGCCTCCATGGTGTCATAATGGTTCCTTGTTTCTATTGGGCCCCATGCTGTCACAATTCATCCCTGGCCCTTTTATGCCCCCTGGTGTCAAAAAGGGATCCTGGGATTATTAGCCTCCCTTGGGTCACAATGGATCCTTGCTTCTCTTAACCCCTGTGCTGTCACAATGCATCCCATGCCCTTTTTGGCCACATGATGTCACAATGAATCATTTGATTCTTGGCCTCCACGGAGGCATAATAGATCCTTGCTTCTATTGGTCCCCGTGCTGTAACAATCCATCCCTGGCCCTTTTTATACCCCCTGGTGTCACAAGGGATCATTAGATTGTTAGCCTGCATTGGGTCACAATGGTTCCTTGCTTCTCTTAACCCCTGTGCTGTCACAATGCATCCCATGCCCTGTTAGGCCACTTGATGTCACAATGAACCATTTGATTCTTGGCCTTCATGGTGTCATAATGGTTCCTTGCTTCTATAGGTCCCCATGCTGTCAGAGTCCATCCGTGGTCCTTTTGCGCCCCCTGGTGTCAAAAGGGATTCTTAGATTGTTAGCCTGCATTGGGTCACAATGGTTCCTTGCTTCTCTTAACCCCTGTGCTGTCACAATGCATCCCATGCCCTTTTAGGCCACATGATGTCACAATGAATCATTTGATTCTTGGCCTCCATGGTGGTGAAATTGTACCAGGATTTAATTGGGCCCCATGCTTTCACAATACATCCCTGCCCCTTTTAGGCCCATTGGTGTCAAAAGGGATCATTAGATTGTTAGCCTGCATTGGGTCACAATGGTTCCTTGCTTCTCTTAACCTCTGTGGTGTCACAATGCATCCCATGCCCTTTTAGGCCACATGATGTCACAATGAATCATTTGATTCTTGGCCTCCATGGTGTCATAATGGTTCCTTGTTTCTATTGGGCCCCATGCTGTCACAATACATCCCTGGCCCTTTTATGCCCCCTGGTGTCAAATAGGATCCTGGGATTATTAGCCTCCATGGGGTCACAATGGATCCTTGCTTCTCTTAACCCCTGTGGTGTCACAATGCATCCCATGCCCTTTTAGGCCACATGATTTCACAATGAATCATTTGATTCTTGGCCTCCATGGTGGCATAATTGTACCAGGTTTTACTTGGGCCCCATGCTTTCACAATACATCCCTGCCCCTTTTAGGCCCATTGGTGTCACAAGGGATCATTAGATTGTTAGCCTGCATTGGGTCACAATGGTTCCTTGCTTCTCTTAACCTCTGTGGTGTCACAATGCATTCCAAGCCCATTTAGGCCACTTGGTCATACAATGAACCATTTGATTCTTGGCCTTCATGGTGTCATAATGGTTCCTTGCTTCTATAGGTCCCCATGCTGTCAGAGTTCATTCGTGGTCCTTTTGCGCCCCCTGGTGTCAAAAGGGATTCTTAGATTGTTAGCCTGCATTGGGTCAAAATGGTTCCTTGCTTCTCTTAACCTCTGTGGTGTCATAATGCATCCCATGCCCTTTTAGGCTACTTGATGTCACAATGAATCATTTAATTTTTGGCCTCCATGGTGGCGTAATTGTACCAGGTTTTAATTGGGCCCCATGCTTTCACAATACATCCCTGCCCCTTTTAGGCCCATTGGTGTCACAAGGGATCATTAGATTGTTAGCCTCCATTGGGTCACAATGGATCCTTGCTTCTCTTAACCCCTGTGCTGTCACAATGCATCCCATGCCCTTTTAGGCCACATGATGTCACAATGAATTATGTGATTCTTGGCCTCCATGGTGGCATAATAGATCCTTGCTTCTATTGGTCCCCGTGCTGTAACAATTCATCGCTGGCCCTTTTAGGCCCATTGGTGTCACAAGGGATCATTAGATTGTTAGCCTGCATTGGGTCACAATGGTTCCTTGCTTCTCTTAACCTCTGTGGTGTCACAATGCATCCCATACCCTTTTAGGCCACTTGATGTCACAATGAATCATTTGATTCTTGGCCTCCATGGTGTCATAATGGTTCCTTGTTTCTATTGGGCCCCATGCTGTCACAATTCATCCCTGAAACTTTTACGCCCCCTGGTGTCAAATGGGATCCTGGGATTATTAGCTTCCCTTGGGTCACAATGGATCCTTGCTTCTCTTAACCCCTGTGCTGTCACAATGCATCCCATGCCCTTTTAGGCCACATGATGTCACAATGAATCATTTGATTCTTGGCCTCCACGGAGGCATAATAGATCCTTGCTTCTATTGGTCCCCGTGCTGTAACAATCCATCCCTGGCCCTTTTTATACCCCCTGGTGCCACAAGGGATCATTAGATTTTTAGCCTGCATTGGGTCACAATGGTTACTTGCTTCTCTTAACCTCTGTGGTGTCACAATGCATTCCAAGCCCTTTTAGGCCACTTGGTCTTACAATGAACCATTTGATTCTTGGCCTCCATGGTGGCATAATTGTACCAGGTTTTATTTGGGCCCCATGCTTTCACAATTCCTCCCTGCCCCTTTTAGGCCCATAGGTGTCACAAGGGATCATTAGATTGTTAGCCTGCATTGGGTCACAATGGTTCATTGCTTCTATTAACCCCTGTGGTGTCACAATGCATCCCATGCCCTTTTAGGCCACTTGATGTCACAATGAATCATTTAATTCTTGGCCTCCATGGTGGCGTAATTGAACCAGGTTTTAATTGGGCCCCATGCTTTCACAATACATCCCTGTCCCTTTTAGGCCCATTGGTGTCACAAGGGATCATTAGATTGTTAGCCTGCATTGGGTCACAATGGTTCCTTGCTTCTCTTAACCTCTGGGGTGTCACAATGCATCCCATGCCCTTTTAGGCCACTTGGTCTTACAATGAACCATTTGATTCTTGGCCTTCATGGTGTCATAATGGTTCCTTGCTTCTATAGGTCCCCATGCTGTCAGAGGTCATCCGTGGTCCTTTTGCGCCCCCTGGAGTCAAAAGGGATTCTTAGATTGTTAGCCTGCATTGGGTCACAATGGTTCCTTGCTTCTCTTAACCCCTGTGGTGTCACAATGCATCCCATGACCTTTTAGGCCACTTGATGTCACAATGAATCATTTGATTCTTGGCCTCCATGGTGGCATAATTGTACCAGGTTTTACTTGGGCCCCATGCTTTCACAATACATCCCTGCCCCTTTTAGGTCCATTGGTGTCACAAGGGATCATTAGATTGTTAGCCTGCATTGGGTCACAATGGTTCCTTGCTTCTCTTAACCTCTGTGGTGTCACAATGCATTCCAAGCCCTTTTAGGCAACTTGGTCTTACAATGAACCATTTGATTCTTGGCCTTCATGGTGTCATAATGGTTCCTTGCTTCTATAGGTCCCCATGCTGTCAGAGTTCATCCGTGGTCCTTTTGCGCCCCCTGGTGTCAAAAGGGATTCTTAGATTGTTAGCCTGCATTGGGTCACAATGGTGCCTTGCTTCTCTTAACCCCTGTGCTGTCACAATGCATCCCATGACCTTTTAGGCCACTTGATGTCACAATGAATCATTTGATTCTTGGCCTCCATGGTGGCGTAATTGTACCAGATTTTAATTGGGCCCCGTGCTTTCACAATGCATCCCTGCCCCTTTTAGGCCCATTGGTGTCAAAAGGGATCATTAGATTGTCAGCCTCCATTGGGTCACAATGGATCCTTGCTTCTCTTAACCCCTGTGCTGTCACAATGCATCCCATGCCCTTTTAGGCCACTTGTTGTCACAATGAATCATTTGTTTCTTGGCCTCCATGGTGTCATAATGGTTCCTTGCTTCTATAGGTCCCCATGCTGTCAGAGTCCATCTGTGGTCCTTTTGCGCCCCCTGGTGTCAAAAGGGATCATTAGATTGTTAGCCTGCATTGGGTCACAATGGTTCCTTGCTTCTCTTAACCCCTGTGGTGTCACAATGCATCCCATGCCCTTTTAGGCCACATGATGTCACAATGAATTATTTGATTCTTGGCCTCCATGGCGGCATAATAGATCCTTGCTTCTATTGGTCCCCGTGCTGTAACAATTCATCCCTGGCCCTTTTAGGCCCATTGGTGTCACAAGGGATCATTAGATTGTTAGCCTGCATTGGGTCACAATGGTTCCTTGCTTCTCTTAACCTCTGTGGTGTCACAATGCATCCCATGCTCTTTTAGGCCACTTGATGTCACAATGAATCATTTGATTCTTGGCCTCCAAGGTGTCATAATGGTTCCTTGTTTCTATTGGGCCCCATGCTGTCACAATTCATCCCTGGCCCTTTTACGCCCCCTGGTTTCAAATGGGATCCTGGGATTATTAGCCTGCATTGGGTCACAATGGATCCTTGCTTCTCTTAACCCCTGTGCTGTCACAATGCATCCCATGCCCTTTTAGGCCACTTGATGTCACAATGAATCATTTGATTCTTGGCCTCCATGGTGGCATAATAGATCCTTGCTTCTATTGGTCCCCGTGCTGTAACAATCCATCCCTGGCCCTTTTTATACCCCCTGGTGCCACAAGGGATCATTAGATTGTTAGTGTGCATTGGGTCACAATGGTTCCTTGCTTCTCTTAACCTCTGTGGTGTCACAATGCATTCCAAGCCCTTTTAGGCCACTTGGTCATACAATGAACCATTTGATTCTTGGCCTTCATGGTGTCATAATGGTTCCTTGCTTCTATAGGTCCCCATGCTGTCAGAGTCCATCCGTGGTCCTTTTGCGCCCCCTGGTGTCAAAAGGGATTCTTAGATTGTTAGCCTGCATTGGGTCACAATGGATCCTTGCTTCTCTTAACCCCTGTGCTGTCACAATGCATCCCATGCCCTTTAAGGCCACATGATGTCACAATGAATCATTTGATTCTTGGCCTCCATGGTGGTGAAATTGTACCAGGATTTAATTGGGCCCCATGCTTTCACAATACATCCCTGCCCCATTTAGGCCCATTGGTGTCAAAAGGGATCATTAGATTGTTCCCCTGCATTGGGTCACAATGGTTCCTTGCTTCTCTTAACCTCTGTGGTGTCACAATGCATCCCATGCCCTTTTAGGCCACATGATGTCACAATGAATCATTTGATTCTTGGCCTCCATGGTATCGTAATGGTTCCTTGTTTCTATTGGGCCCCATGCTGTCAGAGTTCATCCCTGGCCCTTTTACGCCCCCTGGTTTCAAATGGGATCCTGGGATTATTAGCCTCCATTGGGTCACAATGGATCCTTGCTTCTCTTAACCCCTGTGCTGTCACAATGCATCCCATGCCCTTTTAGGCCACATGACGTCACAATGAATTATTTGATTCTTGGCCTCCATGGCGGCATAATTGTACCAGGTTTTACTTGGGCCCCATGCTTTCACAATACATCCCTGCCCCTTTTAGGCCCATTGGTGTCACAAGGGATCATTAGATTGTTAGCCTGCATTGGGTCACAATGGTTCCTTGCTTCTCTTAACCTCTGGGGTGTCACAATGCATTCCAAGCCCTTTTAGGCCACTTGGTCTTACAATGAACCATTTGATTCTTGGCCTTCATGGTGTCATAAGGGTTCCTTGCTTCTATAGGTCCCCATGCTGTCATTGTTCATCCGTGGTCCTTTTGCGCCCCCTGGTGTCAAAAGGGATTCTTAGATTGTTAGCCTGCATTGGGTCACTATGGTTCCTTGCTTCTCTTAACCTCTGTGGTGTCACAATGCATCCCATGCCCTTTTAGGCCACTTGATGTCACAATGAATCATTTGATTCTTGGCCTCCATGGTGTCATAATGGTTCCTTGTTTCTATTGGGCCCCATGCTGTCACAATACATCCCTGGCCCTTTTATGCGCCCTGGTGTCAAATAGGATCCTGGGATTATTAGCCTCCATGGGGTCACAATGGATCCTTGCTTCTCTTAACCCCTGTGCTGTCACAATGCATCCCATGCCCTTTTAGGCCACATGATGTCACAATGAATCATTTGATTCTTGGCCTCCAAGGTGGCATAATTGTACCAGGTTATACTTGGGCCCCATGCTTTCACAATACATCCCTGCCCCTTTTAGGCCCATTGGTGTCACAAGGGATCATTAGATTGTTAGCCTGCATTGGGTCACAATGGTTCCTTGCTTCTCTTAACCTCTGTGGTGTCACAATGCATTCCAAGCCCTTTTAGGCCACTTGGTCTTACAATGAACCATTTGATTCTTGGCCTTCATGGTGTCATAATGGTTCCTTGCTTCTATAGGTCCCCATGCTGTCAGAGGTCATCCGTGGTCCTTTCGCGCCCCCTGGTGTCAAAAGGGATTCTTAGATTGTTAGCCTGCATTGGGTCACAATGGTGCCTTGCTTCTCTTAACCCCTGTGCTGTCACAATGCATTCCATGCCCTTTTAGGCCACTTGATGTCACAATGAATCATTTGATTCTTGGCCTCCAAGGTGGCATAATTGTACCAGGTTATACTTGGTCCCCATGCTTTCACAATACATCCCTGCCCCTTTTAGGCCCATTGGTGTCACAAGGGATCATTAGATTGTTAGCCTGCATTGGGTCACAATGGTTCCTTGCTTCTCTTAACCTCTGTGGTGTCACAATGCATTCCAAGCCCTTTTAGGCCACTTGGTCTTACAATGAACCATTTGATTCTTGGCCTTCATGGTGTCATAATGGTTCCTTGCTTCTATAGGTCCCCATGCTGTCAGAGTTCATCCGTGGTCCTTTCGCGCCCCCTGGTGTCAAAAGGGATTCTTAGATTGTTAGCCTGCATTGGGTCACAATGGTGCCTTGCTTCTCTTAACCCCTGTGCTGTCACAATGCATCCCATGCCCTTTTAGGCCACTTGATGTCACAATGAATCATTTGATTCTTGGCCTCCATGGTGGCATAATTGTACCAGGTTTTACTTGGGCCCCATGCTTTCACAATACATCCCTGCCCCTTTCAGGCCCATTGGTGTCACAAGGGATCATTAGATTGTTAGCCTGCATTGGGTCACAATGGTTCCTTGCTTCTCTTAACCTCTGGGGTGTCACAATGCATTCCAAGCCCTTTTAGGCAACTTGGTCTTACAATGAACCATTTGATTCTTGGCCTTCATGGTGTCATAATGGTTCCTTGCTTCTATAGGTCCCCATGCTGTCAGAGTTCATCCGTGGTCCTTTTGCGCCCCCTGGTGTCAAAAGGGATTCTTAGATTGTTAGCCTGCATTGGGTCACAATGGTGCCTTGCTTCTCTTAACCCCTGTGCTGTCACAATGCATCCCATGACCTTTTAGGCCACTTGATGTCACAATGAATCATTTGATTCTTGGCCTCCATGGTGGCGTAATTGTACCAGATTTTAATTGGGCCCCGTGCTTTCACAATGCATCCCTGCCCCTTTTAGGCCCATTGGTGTCAAAAGGGATCATTAGATTGTTAGCCTCCATTGGGTCACAATGGATCCTTGCTTCTCTTAACCCCTGTGCTGTCACAATGCATCCCATGCCCTTTTAGGCCACTTGTTGTCACAATGAATCATTTGTTTCTTGGCCTCCATGTTGTCATAATGGTTCCTTGTCTCTATTGGGCCCCATGCTGTCACAATTCATCCCTGGCCCTTTTACGCCCCCTGGTGTCAAATGGGATCCTGGGATTATTAGCCTGCATTGGGTCACAATGGATCCTTGCTTCTCTTAACCCCTGTGCTGTCACAATGCATCCCATGCCCTTTTAGGCTACTTGATGTCACAATGAATCATTTGATTTTTGGCCTCCATGGTGGCGTAATTGTACCAGGTTTTAATTGGGCCACATGCTTTCACAATACATCCCTGCCCCTTTTAGGCCCATTGGTGTCAAAAGGGATCATTAGATTGTTAGCCTGCATTGGGTCACAATGGTTCCTTGCTTCTCTTAACCCCTGTGGTGTCACAATGCATCCCATGCCCTTTTAGGCCACTTGATGTCACAATGAATCATTTGATTCTTGGCCTCCACGGTGGCATAATAGATCCTTGCTTCTATTGGTCCCCGTGCTGTAACAATCCATCCCTGGCCCTTTTTATACCCCCTGGTGTCACAAGGGATCATTAGATTGTTAGCCTGCATTGGGTCACAATGGTTCCTTGCTTCTCTTAACCTCTGTGCTGTCACAATGCATTCCAAGCCCTTTTAGGCCACTTGGTCATACAATGAACCATTTGAATCTTGGCCTTCATGGTGTCATAATGGTTCCTTGCTTCTATAGGTCCCCATGCTGTCATTGTTCATCCGTGGTCCTTTTGCGCCCCCTGGTGTCAAAAGGGATTCTTAGATTGTTAGCCTGCATTGGGTCACAATGGTTCCTTGCTTCTCTTAACCGCTGTGGTGTCACAATGCATCCCATGCCCTTTTAGGCCACTTGATGTCACAATGAACCATTTGATTCTTGGCCTTCATGGTGTCATAATGGTTCCTTGCTTCTATAGGTCCCCATGCTGTCAGAGTCCATCCGTGGTCCTTTTGCGCCCCCTGGTGTCAAAAGGGATTCTTAGATTGTTAGCCTGCATTGGGTCACAATGGATCCTTGCTTCTCTTAACCCCTGTGCTGTCACAATGCATCCCATGCCCTTTTAGGCCACATGATGTCACAATGAATTATTTGATTCTTGGCCTCCATGGCGGCATAATAGATCCTTGCTTCTATTGGTCCCCGTGCTGTAACAATCCATCCCTGGCACTTTTTATACCCCCTGGTGCCACAAGGGATCATTAGATTGTTAGCCTGCATTGGGTCACATTGGTTCCTTGCTTCTCTTAACCTCTGTGGTGTCATAATGCATCCCATGCCCTTTTAGGGTGGTTGATGTCACAATGAATCATTTAATTTTTGGCCTCCATGGTGGCGTAATTGTACCAGGTTTTAATTGGGCCCCATGCTTTCACAATACTTCCCTGCCCCTTTTAGGCCCATTGGCGTCAAAAGGGATCATTAGATTGTTAGCCTCCATTGGGTCACAATGGATCCTTGCTTCTCTTAACCCCTGTGCTGTCACAATGCATCCCATGCCCTTTTAGGCCACTTGATGTCACAATGAATTATTTGATTCTTGGCCTCCATGGCGGCATAATAGATCCTTGCTTCTATTGGTCCCCGTGCTGTAACAATCCATCCCTGGCCCTTTTTATACCCCCTGGTGCCACAAGGGATCATTAGATTGTTAGCCTGCATTGGGTCACATTGGTTCCTTGCTTCTCTTAACCTCTGTGGTGTCACAATGCATCCCATGCCCTTTCAGGCCCCTTGATGTCTCAATGAATCATTTGATTCTTGGCCTCCATGGTGTCATAATGGTTCCTTGTTTCTATTGGGCCCCATGCTGTCACAATTCATCCCTGGCCCTTTTACGCCCCCTGGTGTCAAATGGGATCCTGGGATTATTAGCCTCCATAGGGTCACAATGGATCCTTGCTTCTCTTAACCCCTGTGCTGTCACAATGCATCCCATGCCCTTTTAGGCCACTTGATGTCACAATGAACCATTTGATTCTTGGCCTCCATGGTGTCATAATAGATCCTTGCTTCTATTGGTCCCCGTGCTGTAACAATCCATCCCTGGCCTTTTTATACCCCCTGGTGCCACAAGGGATCATTAGATTGTTAGCCTGCATTGGTTCACAATGGTTCCTTGCTTCTCTTAACCTCTGTGGTGTCACAATGCATTCCAAGCCCTTTTAGGCCACTTGGTCATACAATGAACCATTTGATTCTTGGCCTTCATGGTGTCATAATGGTTCCTTGCTTCTAAAGGTCCCCATGCTGTCATTGTTCATCCGTGGTCCTTTTGCGCCCCCTGGTGTCAAAAGGGATTCTTAGATTGTTAGCCTGCATTGGGTCACAATGGTTCCTTGCTTCTCTTAACCCCTGTGCTGTCACAATGCATCCCATGCCCTTTTAGGCCACTTGATGTCACAATGAATCATTTGATTCTTGGCCTCCATGGTGTCATAATGGTTCCTTGTTTCTTTTGGGCCTCATGCTGTCACAATTCATCCCTGGCCCTTTTACGCCCCCTGGTGTCTAATGGGATCCTGGGATTTTTAGCCTCCATTGGGTCACAATGGATCCTTGCTTCTCTTAACCCCTGTGCTGTCACAATGCATCCCATGCCCTTTTAGGCCACTTGATGTCACAATGAATCATTTGATTCTTGGCCTCCATGGTGTCATAATGGTTCCTTGTTTCTATTGGGCCCCATGCTTTCACAATACATCCCTGCCACTTTAAGGCGCATTGGTGTCAAAAGGGATCATTAGATTGTTAGCCTCCATTGGGTCACAATGGATCCTTACTTCTCTTAACCCCTGTGCTGTCACAATGCATCCCATGCCCTTTTAGGCCACATGACGTCACAATGAATTATTTGATTCTTGGCCTCCATGGCGGCATAATAGATCCTTGCTTCTATTGGTCCCCGTGCTGTAACAATCCATCCCTGGCCCTTTTTATACCCCCTGGTGCCACAAGGGATCATTAGATTGTTAGCCTGCATTGGGTCACAATGGTTCCTTGATTCTCTTAACCTCTGTGGTGTCACAATGCATTCCAAGCCCTTTTAGGCCACTTGGTCTTACAATGAACCATTTGATTCTTGGCCTTCATGGTGTCATAAAGGTTCCTTGCGTCTATAGGTCCCCATGCTGTCAGAGTTAATCAGTGGTCCTCTTGCGACGCCTGGTGTCAAAAGGGATACTTAGATTGTTAGCCTGCATTGGGTCACAATGGTGCCTTGCTTCTCTTAACCCCTGTGGTGTCATAATGCATCCCATGCCCTTTTAGGCCACTTGATGTCACAATGAATTATTTGATTCTTGGCCTCCATGGTGGCATAATAGATCCTTGTTTCTATTGGTCCCCGTGCTGTAACAATCCATCCCTGGCCGTTTTTATACCCCCTGGTGCCACAAGGGATCATTAGATTGTTAGCCTGCATTGGGTCACAATGGTTCCTTGCTTCTCTTAACCTCTGTGGTGTCACAATGCTTCCCATGCCCTTTTAGGCCACATGATGTCGCAATGAATCATTTGATTCTTGGCCTCCATGGTGTCATAATGGTTCCTTGTTTCTATTGGGCCCCATGCTGTCACAATTCATCCCAGGCCCTTTTACGCCCCCTGGTGTCAAATGGGATCCTGGGATTATTAGCCTCCATTGGGTCACAATGGATCCTTGCTTCTCTTAACCTCTGTGGTGTCACAATGCATTCCAAGCCCTTTTAGGCCACTTGGTCTTACAATGAACCATTTGATTCTTGGCCTTCATGGTGTCATAATGGTTCCTTGCTTCTATAGGTCCCCATGCTGTCAGAGTTCATCCGTGGTCCTTTTGCGCACCCGGGTGTCAAAAGGGATCATTAGATTGTTAGCCTGCATTGGGTCACAATGGTTCCTTGCTTCTCTAAACCCCTGTGGTGTCACAATGCATCCCATGCCCTTTTAGGCCACTTGATGTCACAATGAATCATTTGATTCTTGGCCTCCATGGTGGCATAATGGTTCCTTGTTTCTATTGGCCCCGTGCTTTCACAATTCATCCCTGCCCCTTTTAGGCCCATTGGTGTCACAAGGGATCATTAGATTGTTAGCCTGCATTGGGTCACAATGGATCCTTGCTTCTCTTAACCCCTGTGCTGTCACAATGCATCCCATGCCCTTTTAGGCCACTTGATGTCACAATGAATTATTTGATTCTTGGCCTCCATGTTTTCATAATGGTTCCTTGTCTCTATTGGGCCCCATGCTGTCACAATTCATCCCTGCCACTTTTAGGCCCGTTGGTGTCAAAAGGGATCATTAGATTATTAGCCTCCATTGGGTCACAATGGATCCTTGCTTCTCTTAACCCCTGTGCTGTCACAATGCATTCCATGCCCTTTTAGGCCACCTGATGTCACAATGAATCATTTGATTCTTGGCCTCCATGGTGTCATAATGGTTCCTTGTTTCTATTGGGCTCCATGCTGTCACAATTCATCCCTGGCCCTTTTACGCCCCCTGGTGTCAAATGGGATCCTGGGATTATTAGCCTCCATTGGGTCACAATGGATCCTTGCTTCTCTTAACCTCTGTGGTGTCACAATGCATTCCAAGCCCTTTTAGGCCACTTGGTCTTACAATGAACCATTTGATTCTTGGCCTTCATGGTGTCATAATGGTTCCTTGCTTCTATAGGTCCCCATGCTGTCAGAGTTAATCCGTGGTCCTTTTGCGCACCTGGGTGTCAAAAGGGATCATTAGATTGTTAGCCTGCATTGGGTCACAATGGTTCCTTGCTTCTCTAAACGCCTGTGGTGTCACAATGCATCCCATGCGCTTTTAGGCCACATGATGTCACAATGAATTATTTGATTCTTGGCCTCCATGGTGGCATAATAGATCCTTGGTTCTATTGGTCCCCGTGCTGTAACAATTCATCGCTGGCCCTTTTAGGCCCATTGGTGTCACAAGGGATCATTAAATTGTTAGCCTGCATTGGGTCACAATGGTTCCTTGCTTCTCTTAACCCCTGTGGTGTCACAATGCATACCATGCCCTTTTAGGCCACATGATGTCACAATGAATCATTTGTTTCTTGGCCTCCATGGTGTCATAATGGTTCCTTGTTTCTATTGGGCCCCATGCTGTCACCAGACATCCCTGGACCTTTTACGCCGCCTGGTGTCAAATAGGATCCTGGGATTATTAGCCTCCATGGGGTCACAATGGATCCTTGCTTCTCTTAACCCCTGTGCTGTCACAATGCATCCCATGCCCTTTTAGGCCACTTGATGTCACAATGAATCATTTGATTCTTGGCCTCCATGGTGGCATAATAGATCCTTGCTTCTATTGGTCCCCGTGCTGTAACAATCCATCCCATGCCCTTTTTATACCCCCTGGTGCCACAAGGGATCATTAGATTGTTAGCCTGCATTGGGTCACAATGGTTCCTTGCTTCTCTTAACCTCTGTGGTGTCACAATGCATTCCAAGCCCTTTTAGGCAACTTGGTCTTACAATGAACCATTTGATTCTTGGCGTTCATGATGTCATAATGGTTCCTTGCTTCTATAGGTCCCCATGCTGTCAGAGTTCATCCGTGGTCCTTTTGCGCCCCCTGGAGTCAAAAGGGATTCTTAGATTGTTAGCCTGCATTGGGTCACAATGGTGCCTTGCTTCTCTTAACCCCTGTGGTGTCACAATGCATCCCATGCCCTTTTAGGCCACTTGATGTCACAATGAATTATTTGATTCTTGGCCTCCATGGTGGCGTAATTGTACCAGATTTTAATTGGGCCCCGTGCTTTCACAATGCATCCCTGCCCCTTTTAGGCCCATTGGTGTCACAAGGGATCATTAGATTGTTAGCCTGCATTGGGTCACAATGGATCCTTGCTTCTCTTAACCCCTGTGCTGTCACAATGCATCCCATGCACTTTTAGGCCACTTGTTGTCACAATGAATCATTTGTCTCTTGGCCTCCATGGTGTCATAATGGTTCCTTGCTTCTATAGGTCCCCATGCTGTCAGAGTCCACCCGTGGTCCTTTTGCGCCCCCTGGTGTCAAAAGGGATCATTACATTGTTAGCCTGCATTGGGTCACAATGGTTCCTTGCTTCTCTTAACCCCTGTGGTGTCACAATGCATCCCATGCCCTTTTAGGCCACATGATGTCACAATGAATTATTTGATTCTTGGGCTCCATGGCGGCATAATAGATCCTTGCTTCTATTGGTCCCCGTGCTGTAACAATTCATCCCTGGCCCTTTTAGGCCCATTGGTGTCACAAGGGATCATTAGATTGTTAGCCTGCATTGGGTCACAATGGTTCCTTGCTTCTCTTAACCTCTGTGGTGTCACAATGCATCCCATGCCCTTTTAGGCCACTTGATGTCACAATGAATCATTTGATTCTTGGCCTCCATGGTGTCATAATGGTTCCTTGTTTCTATTGGGCCCCATGCTGTCACAATTCATCCCTGGACCTTTTACGCCCCCTGGTGTCAAATGGGATCCTGGGATTATTAGCCTCCCTTGGGTCACAATGGATCCTTGCTTCTCTTAACCCCTGTGCTGTCACAATGCATCCCATGCCCTTTTAGGCCACATGATGTCACAATGAATCATTTGATTCTTGGCCTCCACGGTGGCATAATAGATCCTTGCTTCTATTGGTCCCCGTGCTGTAACAATCCATCCCTGGCCCTTTTTATAACCCCTGGTGCCACAAGGGATCATTAGATTGTTAGCCTGCATTGGGTCACAATGGTTCCTTGCTTCTCTTAACCTCTGTGGTGTCACAATGCATTCCAAGCCCTTTTAGGCCACTTGGTCTTACAATGAACCATTTGATTCTTGGCCTCCATGGTGGCATAATTGTACCAGGTTTTATTTGGGCCCCATGCTTTCACAATTCCTCCCTGCCCCTTTTAGGCCCATTGGTGTCACAAGGGATCATTAGATTGTTAGCCTGCATTGGGTCACAATGGTTCCTTGCTTCTCTTAACCTCTGTGGTGTCACAATGCATCCCATGCCCTTTTAGGCCACTTGATGTCACAATGAATCATTTGTTTCTTGGCCTCCATGGTGTCATAATGGTTCCTTGCTTCTATAGGTCCCCATGCTGTCAGAGTCCACCCGTGGTCCTTTTGCGCCCCCTGGTGTCAAAAGGGATTCTTAGATTGTTAGCCTGCATTGGGTCACAATGGTTCCTTGCTTCTCTTAACCTCTGTGGTGTCACAATGCATCCCATGCCCTTTTAGGCCACTTGATGTCACAATGAATCATTTAATTCTTGGCCTCCATGGTGGCGTAATTGTACCAGGTTTTAATTGGGCCCCATGCTTTCACAATACATCCCTGCCCCTTTTAGGCCCATTGGTGTCAAAAGGGATCATTAGATTGTTAGCCTCCATTGGGTCACAATGGATCCTTGCTTCTCTTAACCCCTGTGCTGTCACAATGCATCCCATGCGCTTTTAGGCCACATGATGTCACAATGAATTATTTGATTCTTGGCCTCCATGGTGGCATAATAGATCCTTGCTTCTATTGGTCCCCGTGCTGTAACAATTCATCGCTGGCCCTTTTAGGCCCATTGGTGTCACAAGGGATCATTAAATTGTTAGCCTGCATTGGGTCACAATGGTTCCTTGCTTCTCTTAACCCCTGTGGTGTCACAATGCATACCATGCCCTTTTAGGCCACATGATGTCACAATGAATCATTTGATTCTTGGCCTCCATGGTGTCATAATGGTTCCTTGTTTCTATTGGGCCCCATGCTGTCACAATACATCCCTGGACCTTTTACACCGCCTGGTGTCAAATAGGATCCTGGGATTATTAGCCTCCATGGGGTCACAATGGATCCTTGCTTCTCTTAACCCCTGTGCTGACACAATGCATCCCATGCCCTTTTAGGCCACTTGATGTCACAATGAATCATTTGATTCTTGGCCTCCACGGTGGCATAATAGATCCTTGCTTCTATTGGTACCCGTGCTGTAACAATCCATCCCATGCCTTTTTATAACCCCTGGTGCCACAAGGGATCATTAGATTGTTAGCCTGCATTGGGTCACAATGGTTCCTTGCTTCTCTTAACCTCTGTGGTGTCACAATGCATTCCAAGCCCTTTTAGGCAACTTGGTCTTACAATGAACCATTTGATTCTTGGCGTTCATGATGTCATAATGGTTCCTTGCTTCTATAGGTCCCCATGCTGTCAGAGTTCATCCGTGGTCCTTTTGCGCCCCCTGGAGTCAAAAGGGATTCTTAGATTGTTAGCCTGCATTGGGTCACAATGGTGCCTTGCTTCTCTTAACCCCTGTGGTGTCACAATGCATCCCAGGCCCTTTTAGGCCACTTGATGTCACAATGAATTATTTGATTCTTGGCCTCCATGGTGGCGTAATTGTACCAGATTTTAATTGGGCCCCGTGCTTTCACAATGCATCCCTGCCCCTTTTAGGCCCATTGGTGTCACAAGGGATCATTAGATTGTTAGCCTGCATTGGGTCACAATGGATCCTTGCTTCTCTTAACCCCTGTGCTGTCACAATGCATCCCATGCACTTTTAGGCCACTTGTTGTCACAATGAATCATTTGTCTCTTGGATTCCATGGTGTCATAATGGTTCCTTGCTTCTATAGGTCCCCATGCTGTCAGAGTCCACCCGTGGTCCTTTTGCGCCCCCTGGTGTCAAAAGGGATCATTACATTGTTAGCCTGCATTGGGTCACAATGGTTCCTTGCTTCTCTTAACCCCTGTGGTGTCACAATGCATCCCATGCCCTTTTAGGCCACATGATGTCACAATGAATTATTTGATTCTTGGGCTCCATGGCGGCATAATAGATCCTTGCTTCTATTGGTCCCCGTGCTGTAACAATTCATCCCTGGCCCTTTTAGGCCCATTGGTGTCACAAGGGATCATTAGATTGTTAGCCTGCATTGGGTCACAATGGTTCCTTGCTTCTCTTAACCTCTGTGGTGTCACAATGCATCCCATGCCCTTTTAGGCCATTGATGTCACAATGAATCATTTGATTCTTGGCCTCCATGGTGTCATAATGGTTCCTTGTTTCTATTGGGCCCCATGCTGTCACAATTCATCCCTGGCCCTTTTACGCCCCCTGGTGTCAAATGGGATCCTGGGATTATTAGCCTCCATTGGGTCACAATGGATCCTTGCTTCTCTTAACCCCTGTGGTGTCACAATGCATCCCATGCCCTTTTAGGCCACTTGATGTCACAATGAATCATTTGATTCTTGGCCTCCACGGTGGCATAATAGATCCTTGCTTCAATTGGTCCCCGTGCTGAAACAATCCATCCCTAGCACTTTTTATACACCATGGTGCCACAAGGGATCATTAGATTGTTAGCCTGCATTGGGTCACAATGGTTCCTTGCTTCTCTTAACCTCTGTGGTGTCACAAATCATCCCATGACCTTTTAGGCCACTTGATGTCACAATGGATCATTTGATTCTTGGCCTCCATGGTTTCATAATGGTTCCTTGTTTCTATTGGGCCCCATGATGTCACAATTCATCCCTGGTCCTTTTACGCCCCCTGGTGTCAAATGGGATCCTGGGATTATTAGCCTCCATTGGGTCACAATGCATCCTTGCTTCTCTTAACCCCTGTGCTTTCACAATGCATCCCATGCCCTTTTAGGCCACTTGATGTCACAAGGGATCATTAGATTGTTAGCCTGCATTGGGTCACAATGGTTCCTTGCTTCTCTTAACCTCTGTGCTGTCACAATGCATTCCAAGCCCTTTTAGGCCACTTGGTCTTACAATGAACCATTTGATTCTTGGCCTTCATGGTGTCATAATGGTTCCTTGCTTCTATAGGTCCCCATGCTGTCAGAGTCCATCCGTGGCCCTTTTCCGCCCCCTGGTGTCAAAAGGGATTCTTAGATTGTTAGCCTGCATTGGGTCACAATGGTTCCTTGCTTCTCTTAACCCCTGTGCTGTCACAATGCATCCCATGCCCTTTTAGGCCACTTGATGTCACAATGAATCATTTAATTCTTGACCTCCATGGTGGCGTAATTGTACCAGGTTTTAATTGGGCCCCATGCTTTCACAATACATCCCTGCCCCTTTTAGGCCCATTGGTGTCAAAAGGGATCATTAGATTGTTAGCCTCCATTGGGTCACAATGGATCCTTGCTTCTCTTAACCCCTGTGATGTCACAATGCATCCCATGCGCTTTTAGGCCACATGATGTCACAATGAATTATGTGATTCTTGGCCTCCATGGTGGCATAACAGATCCTTGCTTCTATTGGTCCCCGTGCTGTAACAATTCATCGCTGGCCCTTTTAGGCCCATTGGTGTCACAAGGGATCATTAGATTGTTAGCCTGCATTGGGTCACAATGGTTCCTTGCTTCTCTTAACCTCTGTGGTGTCACAATGCATCCCATGACCTTTTAGGCCACTTGATGTCACAATGAATCATTTGATTCTTGGCCTCCATGGTGGCGTAATTGTACCAGATTTAATTGGGCCCCGTGCTTTCACAATGCATCCCTGCCCCTTTTAGGCCCATTGGTGTCACAAGGGATCATTACATGGTTAGCCTGCATTGGGTCACAATGGATCCTTGCTTCTCTTAACCCCTGTGCTGTCACAATGCATCCCATGCACTTTTAGGCCACTTGTTGTCACAATGAATCATTTGTCTCTTGGATTCCATGGTGTCATAATGGTTCCTTGCTTCTATAGGTCCCCATGCTGTCAGAGTCCACCCGTGGTCCTTTTGCGCCCCCTGGTGTCAAAAGGGATCATTACATTGTTAGCCTGCATTGGGTCACAATGGATCCTTGCTTCTCTTAACCCCTGTGCTGTCACAATGCATCCCATGCACTTTTAGGCCACTTGTTGTCACAATGAATCATTTGTCTCTTGGATTCCATGGTGTCATAATGGTTCCTTGCTTCTATAGGTCCCCATGCTGTCAGAGTCCAGCCGTGGTCCTTTTGCGCCCCCTGGTGTCAAAAGGGATCATTAGATTGTTAGCCTGCATTGGGTCACAATGGTTCCTTGCTTCTCTTAACCTCTGTGGTGTCACAATGCATCCCATGCCCTTTTAGGCCACTTGATGTCACAATGAATCATTTGATTCTTGGCCTCCATGGTGTCATAATGGTTCCTTGTTTCTATTGGGCCCCATGCTGTCACAATTCATCCCTGGACCTTTTACGCCCCCTGGTGTCAAATGGGATCCTGGGATTATTAGCCTGCATTGGGTCACAATGGATCCTTGCTTCTCTTAACCCCTGTGCTGTCACAATGCATCCCATGCCCTTTTAGGCCACATGATGTCACAATGAATCATTTGATTCTTGGCCTCCACGGTGGCATAATAGATCCTTGCTTCTATTGGTCCCCGTGCTGTAACAATCCATCCCTGGCCCTTTTTATAACCCCTGGTGCCACAAGGGATCATTAGATTGTTAGCCTGCATTGGGTCACAATGGTTCCTTGCTTCTCTTAACCTCTGTGGTGTCACAATGCATTCCAAGCCCTTTTAGGCCACTTGGTCTTACAATGAACCATTTGATTCTTGGCCTCCATGGTGGCATAATTGTACCAGGTTTTACTTGGGCCCCATGCTTTCACAATTCCTCCCTGCCCCTTTTAGGCCCATTGGTGTCACAAGGGATCATTAGATTGTTAGCCTGCATTGGGTCACAATGGTTCCTTGCTTCTCTTAACCTCTGTGGTGTCACAATGCATCCCATGCCCTTTTAGGCCACTTGATGTCACAATGAATCATTTGTTTCTTGGCCTCCATGGTGTCATAATGGTTCCTTGCTTCTATAGGTCCCCATGCTGTCAGAGTCCATCCGTGGTCCTTTTGCGCCCCCTGGTGTCAAAAGGGATTCTTAGATTGTTAGCCTGCATTGGGTCACAATGGTTCCTTGCTTCTCTTAACCTCTGTGGTGTCACAATGCATCCCATGCCCTTTTAGGCCACTTGATGTCACAATGAATCATTTAATTCTTGGCCTCCATGGTGGCGTAATTGTACCAGGTTTTAATTGGGCCCCATGCTTTCACAATACATCCCTGCCCCTTTTAGGCCCATTGGTGTCAAAAGGGATCATTAGATTGTTAGCATCCATTGGGTCACAATGGATCCTTGCTTCTCTTAACCCCTGTGCTGTCACAATGCATCCCATGCGCTTTTAGGCCACATGATGTCACAATGAATTATTTGATTCTTGGCCTCCATGGTGGCATAATAGATCCTTGCTTCTATTGGTCCCCGTGCTGTAACAATTCATCGCTGGCCCTTTTAGGCCCATTGGTGTCACAAGGGATCATTAAATTGTTAGCCTGCATTGGGTCACAATGGTTCCTTGCTTCTCTTAACCCCTGTGGTGTCACAATGCATACCATGCCCTTTTAGGCCACATGATGTCACAATGAGTCATTTGATTCTTGGCCTCCATGGTGTCATAATGGTTCCTTGTTTCTATTGGGCCCCATGCTGTCACAATACATCCCTGGACCTTTTACGCCGCCTGGTGTCAAATAGGATCCTGGGATTATTAGCCTCCATGGGGTGTACAATGGATCCTTGCTTCTCTTAACCCCTGTGCTGTCACAATGCATCCCATGCCCTTTTAGGCCACTTGATGTCACAATGAATCATGTGATTCCTGGCCTCCACGGTGGCATAATAGATCCTTGCTTCTATTGGTCCCCGTGCTGTAACAATCCATCCCTGGCCCTTTTTATAACCCCTGGTGCCACAAGGGATCATTAGATTGTTAGCCTGCATTGGGTCACAATGGTTCCTTGCTTCTCTTAACCTCTGTGGTGTCACAATGCATTCCAAGCCCTTTTAGGCCACTTGGTCTTACAATGAACCATTTGATTCTTGGCCTTCATGGTGTCATAATGGTTCCTTGCTTCTATAGGTCCCCATGCTGTCAGAGTTCATCCGTGGTCCTTTTGCGCCCCCTGGAGTCAAAAGGGATTCTTAGATTGTTAGCCTGCATTGGGTCACAATGGTTCCTTGCTTCTCTTAACCCCTGTGGTGTCACAATGCATCCCATGCCCTTTTAGGCCACTTGATGTCACAATGAATTATTTGATTCTTGGCCTCCATGGTGGCGTAATTGTACCTGATTTTAATTGGGCCCCGTGCTTTCACAATGCATCCCTGCCCCTTTTAGGCCCATTGGTGTCACAAGGGATCATTAGATTGTTAGCCTGCATTGGGTCACAATGGATCCTTGCTTCTCTTAACCCCTGTGCTGTCACAATGCATCCCATGCACTTTTAGGCCACTTGTTGTCACAATGAATCATTTGTCTCTTGGATTCCATGGTGTCATAATGGTTCCTTGCTTCTATAGGTCCCCATGCTGTCAGAGTCCACCCGTGGTCCTTTTGCGCCCCCTGGTGTCAAAAGGGATCATTACATTGTTAGCCTGCATTGGGTCACAATGGTTCCTTGCTTCTCTTAACCCCTGTGGTGTCACAATGCATCCCATGCCCTTTTAGGCCACATGATGTCACAATGAATTATTTGATTCTTGGCCTCCATGGCGGCATAATAGATCCTTGCTTCTATTGGTCCCCGTGCTGTAACAATTCATCCCTGGCCCTTTTAGGCCCATTGGTGTCACAAGGGATCATTAGATTGTTAGCCGGCATTGGGTCACAATGGTTCCTTGCTTCTCTTAACCTCTGTGGTGTCACAATGCATCCCATGCCCTTTTAGGCCACTTGATGTCACAATGAATCATTTGATTCTTGGCCTCCATGGTGTCATAATGGTTCCTTGTTTCTATTGGGCCCCATGCTGTCACAATTCATCCCTGGCCCTTTTACGCCCCCTGGTGTCAAATGGGATCCTGGGATTATTAGCCTCCCTTGGGTCACAATGGATCCTTGCTTCTCTTAACCCCTGTGCTGTCACAATGCATCCCATGCCCTTTTAGGCCACATGATGTCACAATGAATCATTTGATTCTTGGCCTCCACGGTGGCATAATAGATCCTTGCTTCTATTGGTCCCCGTGCTGTAACAATCCATCCCTGGCCCTTTTTATAACCCCTGGTGCCACAAGGGATCATTAGATTGTTAGCCTGCATTGGGTCACAATGGTTCCTTGCTTCTCTTAACCTCTGTGGTGTCACAATGCATTCCAAGCCCTTTTAGGCCACTTGGTCTTACAATGAACCATTTGATTCTTGGCCTCCGTGGTGGCATAATTGTACCAGGTTATACTTGGGCCCCATGCTTTCACAATTCATCCCTGCCCCTTTTAGGCCCATTGGTGTCACAAGGGATCATTAGATTGTTAGCCTGCATTGGGTCACAATGGTTCCTTGCTTCTCTTAACCTCTGTGGTGTCACAATGCATCCCATGCCCTTTTAGGCCACTTGATGTCACAATGAATCATTTGTTTCTTGGCCTCCATGGTGTCATAATGGTTCCTTGCTTCTATAGGTCCCCATGCTGTCAGAGTCCATCCGTGGTCCTTTTGCGCCCCCTGGTGTCAAAAGGGATTCTTAGATTGTTAGCCTGCATTGGGTCACAATGGTTCCTTGCTTCTCTTAACCTCTGTGGTGTCACAATGCATCCCATGCCCTTTTAGGCCACTTGATGTCACAATGAATCATTTAATTCTTGGCCTCCATGGTGGCGTAATTGTACCAGGTTTTAATTGGGCCCCATGCTTTCACACTACATCCCTGCCCCTTTTAGGCCCATTGGTGTCAAAAGGGATCATTAGATTGTTAGCCTCCATTGGGTCACAATGGATCCTTGCTTCTCTTAACCCCTGTGCTGTCACAATGCATCCCATGCGCTTTTAGACCACATGATGTCACAATGAATTATTTGATTCTTGGGCTCCATGGTGGCATAATAGATCCTTGCTTCTATTGGTCCCCGTGCTGTAACAATTCATCCCTGGCCCTTTTAGGCCCATTGGTGTCACAAGGGATCATTAGATTGTTAGCCTGCATTGGGTCACAATGGTTCCTTGATTCTCTTAACCTCTGTGGTGTCACAATGCATTCCAAGCCCTTTTAGGCCACTTGGTCTTACAATGAACCATTTGATTCTTGGCCTTCATGGTGTCATAAAGGTTCCTTGCGTCTATAGGTCCCCATGCTGTCAGAGTTAATCAGTGGTCCTCTTGCGACGCCTGGTGTCAAAAGGGATACTTAGATTGTTAGCCTGCATTGGGTCACAATGGTGCCTTGCTTCTCTTAACCCCTGTGGTGTCATAATGCATCCCATGCCCTTTTAGGCCACTTGATGTCACAATGAATTATTTGATTCTTGGCCTCCATGGTGGCATAATAGATCCTTGTTTCTATTGGTCCCCGTGCTGTAACAATCCATCCCTGGCCGTTTTTATACCCCCTGGTGCCACAAGGGATCATTAGATTGTTAGCCTGCATTGGGTCACAATGGTTCCTTGCTTCTCTTAACCTCTGTGGTGTCACAATGCTTCCCATGCCCTTTTAGGCCACATGATGTCGCAATGAATCATTTGATTCTTGGCCTCCATGGTGTCATAATGGTTCCTTGTTTCTATTGGGCCCCATGCTGTCACAATTCATCCCAGGCCCTTTTACGCCCCCTGGTGTCAAATGGGATCCTGGGATTATTAGCCTCCATTGGGTCACAATGGATCCTTGCTTCTCTTAACCTCTGTGGTGTCACAATGCATTCCAAGCCCTTTTAGGCCACTTGGTCTTACAATGAACCATTTGATTCTTGGCCTTCATGGTGTCATAATGGTTCCTTGCTTCTATAGGTCCCCATGCTGTCAGAGTTCATCCGTGGTCCTTTTGCGCACCCGGGTGTCAAAAGGGATCATTAGATTGTTAGCCTGCATTGGGTCACAATGGTTCCTTGCTTCTCTAAACCCCTGTGGTGTCACAATGCATCCCATGCCCTTTTAGGCCACTTGATGTCACAATGAATCATTTGATTCTTGGCCTCCATGGTGGCATAATGGTTCCTTGTTTCTATTGGCCCCATGCTTTCACAATTCATCCCTGCCCCTTTTAGGCCCATTGGTGTCACAAGGGATCATTAGATTGTTAGCCTGCATTGGGTCACAATGGATCCTTGCTTCTCTTAACCCCTGTGCTGTCACAATGCATCCCATGCCCTTTTAGGCCACTTGATGTCACAATGAATTATTTGATTCTTGGCCTCCATGTTGTCATAATGGTTCCTTGTCTCTATTGGGCTCCATGCTGTCACAATTCATCCCTGCCACTTTTAGGCCCGTTGGTGTCAAAAGGGATCATTAGATTATTAGCCTCCATTGGGTCACAATGGATCCTTGCTTCTCTTAACCCCTGTGCTGTCACAATGCATTCCATGCCCTTTTAGGCCACCTGATGTCACAATGAATCATTTGATTCTTGGCCTCCATGGTGTCATAATGGTTCCTTGTTTCTATTGGGCTCCATGCTGTCACAATTCATCCCTGGCCCTTTTACGCCCCCTGGTGTCAAATGGGATCCTGGGATTATTAGCCTCCATTGGGTCACAATGGATCCTTGCTTCTCTTAACCTCTGTGGTGTCACAATGCATTCCAAGCCCTTTTAGGCCACTTGGTCTTACAATGAACCATTTGATTCTTGGCCTTCATGGTGTCATAATGGTTCCTTGCTTCTATAGGTCCCCATGCTGTCAGAGTTAATCCGTGGTCCTTTTGCGCACCTGGGTGTCAAAAGGGATCATTAGATTGTTAGCCTGCATTGGGTCACAATGGTTCCTTGCTTCTCTAAACGCCTGTGGTGTCACAATGCATCCCATGCCCTTTTAGGCCACTTGATGTCACAATGAATCATTTGATTCTTGGGCTCCATGGCGGCATAATAGATCCTTGCTTCTATTGGTCCCCGTGCTGTAACAATTCATCCCTGGCCCTTTTAGGCCCATTGGTGTCACAAGGGATCATTAGATTGTTAGCCTGCATTGGGTCACAATGGTTCCTTGCTTCTCTTAACCTCTGTGGTGTCACAATGCATCCCATGCCCTTTTAGGCCACTTGATGTCACAATGAATCATTTGATTCTTGGCCTCCATGGTGTCATAATGGTTCCTTGTTTCTATTGGGCCCCATGCTGTCACAATTCATCCCTGGACCTTTTACGCCCCCTGGTGTCAAATGGGATCCTGGGATTATTAGCCTCCCATGGGTCACAATGGATCCTTGCTTCTCTTAACCCCTGTGCTGTCACAATGCATCCCATGCCCTTTTAGGCCACATGATGTCACAATGAATCATTTGATTCTTGGCCTCCACGGTGGCATAATAGATCCTTGCTTCTATTGGTCCCCGTGCTGTAACAATCCATCCCTGGCCCTTTTTATAACCCCTGGTGCCACAAGGGATCATTAGATTGTTAGCCTGCATTGGGTCACAATGGTTCCTTGCTTCTCTTAACCTCTGTGGTGTCACAATGCATTCCAAGCCCTTTTAGGCCACTTGGTCTTACAATGAACCATTTGATTCTTGGCCTCCATGGTGGCATAATTGTACCAGGTTTTACTTGGGCCCCATGCTTTCACAATTCCTCCCTGCCCCTTTTAGGCCCATTGGTGTCACAAGGGATCATTAGATTGTTAGCCTGCATTGGGTCACAATGGTTCCTTGCTTCTCTTAACCTCTGTGGTGTCACAATGCATCCCATGCCCTTTTAGGCCACTTGATGTCACAATGAATCATTTGTTTCTTGGCCTCCATGGTGTCATAATGGTTCCTTGCTTCTATAGGTCCCCATGCTCTCAGAGTCCATCCGTGGTCCTTTTGCGCCCCCTGGTGTCAAAAGGGATTCTTAGATTGTTAGCCTGCATTGGGTCACAATGGTTCCTTGCTTCTCTTAACCTCTGTGGTGTCACAATGCATCCCATGCCCTTTTAGGCCACTTGATGTCACAATGAATCATTTAATTCTTGGCCTCCATGGTGGCGTAATTGTACCAGGTTTTAATTGGGCCCCATGCTTTCACAATACATCCCTGCCCCTTTTAGGCCCATTGGTGTCAAAAGGGATCATTAGATTGTTAGCCTCCATTGGGTCACAATGGATCCTTGCTTCTCTTAACCCCTGTGCTGTCACAATGCATCCCATGCGCTTTTAGGCCACATGATGTCACAATGAATTATTTGATTCTTGGCCTCCATGGTGGCATAATAGATCCTTGCTTCTATTGGTCCCCGTGCTGTAACAATTCATCGCTGGCCCTTTTAGGCCCATTGGTGTCACAAGGGATCATTAAATTGTTAGCCTGCATTGGGTCACAATGGTTCCTTGCTTCTCTTAACCCCTGTGGTGTCACAATGCATACCATGCCCTTTTAGGCCACATGATGTCACAATGAATCATTTGATTCTTGGCCTCCATGGTGTCATAATGGTTCCTTGTTTCTATTGGGCCCCATGCTGTCACCAGACATCCCTGGACCTTTTACGCCGCCTGGTGTCAAATAGGATCCTGGGATTATTAGCCTCCATGGGGTCACAATGGATCCTTGCTTCTCTTAACCCCTGTGCTGTCACAATGCATCCCATGCCCTTTTAGGCCACTTGATGTCACAATGAATCATTTGATTCTTGGCCTCCATGGTGGCATAATAGATCCTTGCTTCTATTGGTCCCCGTGCTGTAACAATCCATCCCATGCCCTTTTTATACCCCCTGGTGCCACAAGGGATCATTAGATTGTTAGCCTGCATTGGGTCACAATGGTTCCTTGCTTCTCTTAACCTCTGTGGTGTCACAATGCATTCCAAGCCCTTTTAGGCAACTTGGTCTTACAATGAACCATTTGATTCTTGGCGTTCATGATGTCATAATGGTTCCTTGCTTCTATAGGTCCCCATGCTGTCAGAGTTCATCCGTGGTCCTTTTGCGCCCCCTGGAGTCAAAAGGGATTCTTAGATTGTTAGCCTGCATTGGGTCACAATGGTGCCTTGCTTCTCTTAACCCCTGTGGTGTCACAATGCATCCCATGCCCTTTTAGGCCACTTGATGTCACAATGAATTATTTGATTCTTGGCCTCCATGGTGGCGTAATTGTACCAGATTTTAATTGGGCCCCGTGCTTTCACAATGCATCCCTGCCCCTTTTAGGCCCATTGGTGTCACAAGGGATCATTAGATTGTTAGCCTGCATTGGGTCACAATGGATCCTTGCTTCTCTTAACCCCTGTGCTGTCACAATGCATCCCATGCACTTTTAGGCCACTTGTTGTCACAATGAATCATTTGTCTCTTGGCCTCCATGGTGTCATAATGGTTCCTTGCTTCTATAGGTCCCCATGCTGTCAGAGTCCACCCGTGGTCCTTTTGCGCCCCCTGGTGTCAAAAGGGATCATTACATTGTTAGCCTGCATTGGGTCACAATGGTTCCTTGCTTCTCTTAACCCCTGTGGTGTCACAATGCATCCCATGCCCTTTTAGGCCACATGATGTCACAATGAATTATTTGATTCTTGGGCTCCATGGCGGCATAATAGATCCTTGCTTCTATTGGTCCCCGTGCTGTAACAATTCATCCCTGGCCCTTTTAGGCCCATTGGTGTCACAAGGGATCATTAGATTGTTAGCCTGCATTGGGTCACAATGGTTCCTTGCTTCTCTTAACCTCTGTGGTGTCACAATGCATCCCATGCCCTTTTAGGCCACTTGATGTCACAATGAATCATTTGATTCTTGGCCTCCATGGTGTCATAATGGTTCCTTGTTTCTATTGGGCCCCATGCTGTCACAATTCATCCCTGGACCTTTTACGCCCCCTGGTGTCAAATGGGATCCTGGGATTATTAGCCTCCCTTGGGTCACAATGGATCCTTGCTTCTCTTAACCCCTGTGCTGTCACAATGCATCCCATGCCCTTTTAGGCCACATGATGTCACAATGAATCATTTGATTCTTGGCCTCCACGGTGGCATAATAGATCCTTGCTTCTATTGGTCCCCGTGCTGTAACAATCCATCCCTGGCCCTTTTTATAACCCCTGGTGCCACAAGGGATCATTAGATTGTTAGCCTGCATTGGGTCACAATGGTTCCTTGCTTCTCTTAACCTCTGTGGTGTCACAATGCATTCCAAGCCCTTTTAGGCCACTTGGTCTTACAATGAACCATTTGATTCTTGGCCTCCATGGTGGCATAATTGTACCAGGTTTTACTTGGGCCCCATGCTTTCACAATTCCTCCCTGCCCCTTTTAGGCCCATTGGTGTCACAAGGGATCATTAGATTGTTAGCCTGCATTGGGTCACAATGGTTCCTTGCTTCTCTTAACCTCTGTGGTGTCACAATGCATCCCATGCCCTTTTAGGCCACTTGATGTCACAATGAATCATTTGTTTCTTGGCCTCCATGGTGTCATAATGGTTCCTTGCTTCTATAGGTCCCCATGCTGTCAGAGTCCATCCGTGGTCCTTTTGCGCCCCCTGGTGTCAAAAGGGATTCTTAGATTGTTAGCCTGCATTGGGTCACAATGGTTCCTTGCTTCTCTTAACCTCTGTGGTGTCACAATGCATCCCATGCCCTTTTAGGCCACTTGATGTCACAATGAATCATTTAATTCTTGGCCTCCATGGTGGCGTAATTGTACCAGGTTTTAATTGGGCCCCATGCTTTCACAATACATCCCTGCCCCTTTTAGGCCCATTGGTGTCAAAAGGGATCATTAGATTGTTAGCCTCCATTGGGTCACAATGGATCCTTGCTTCTCTTAACCCCTGTGCTGTCACAATGCATCCCATGCGCTTTTAGGCCACATGATGTCACAATGAATTATTTGATTCTTGGCCTCCATGGTGGCATAATAGATCCTTGCTTCTATTGGTCCCCGTGCTGTAACAATTCATCGCTGGCCCTTTTAGGCCCATTGGTGTCACAAGGGATCATTAAATTGTTAGCCTGCATTGGGTCACAATGGTTCCTTGCTTCTCTTAACCCCTGTGGTGTCACAATGCATACCATGCCCTTTTAGGCCACATGATGTCACAATGAATCATTTGATTCTTGGCCTCCATGGTGTCATAATGGTTCCTTGTTTCTATTGGGCCCCATGCTGTCACAATACATCCCTGGACCTTTTACACCGCCTGGTGTCAAATAGGATCCTGGGATTATTAGCCTCCATGGGGTCACAATGGATCCTTGCTTCTCTTAACCCCTGTGCTGACACAATGCATCCCATGCCCTTTTAGGCCACTTGATGTCACAATGAATCATTTGATTCTTGGCCTCCACGGTGGCATAATAGATCCTTGCTTCTATTGGTACCCGTGCTGTAACAATCCATCCCATGCCTTTTTATGACCCCTGGTGCCACAAGGGATCATTAGATTGTTAGCCTGCATTGGGTCACAATGGTTCCTTGCTTCTCTTAACCTCTGTGGTGTCACAATGCATTCCAAGCCCTTTTAGGCAACTTGGTCTTACAATGAACCATTTGATTCTTGGCGTTCATGATGTCATAATGGTTCCTTGCTTCTATAGGTCCCCATGCTGTCAGAGTTCATCCGTGGTCCTTTTGCGCCCCCTGGAGTCAAAAGGGATTCTTAGATTGTTAGCCTGCATTGGGTCACAATGGTGCCTTGCTTCTCTTAACCCCTGTGGTGTCACAATGCATCCCAGGCCCTTTTAGGCCACTTGATGTCACAATGAATTATTTGATTCTTGGCCTCCATGGTGGCGTAATTGTACCAGATTTTAATTGGGCCCCGTGCTTTCACAATGCATCCCTGCCCCTTTTAGGCCCATTGGTGTCACAAGGGATCATTAGATTGTTAGCCTGCATTGGGTCACAATGGATCCTTGCTTCTCTTAACCCCTGTGCTGTCACAATGCATCCCATGCACTTTTAGGCCACTTGTTGTCACAATGAATCATTTGTCTCTTGGATTCCATGGTGTCATAATGGTTCCTTGCTTCTATAGGTCCCCATGCTGTCAGAGTCCACCCGTGGTCCTTTTGCGCCCCCTGGTGTCAAAAGGGATCATTACATTGTTAGCCTGCATTGGGTCACAATGGTTCCTTGCTTCTCTTAACCCCTGTGGTGTCACAATGCATCCCATGCCCTTTTAGGCCACATGATGTCACAATGAATTATTTGATTCTTGGGCTCCATGGCGGCATAATAGATCCTTGCTTCTATTGGTCCCCGTGCTGTAACAATTCATCCCTGGCCCTTTTAGGCCCATTGGTGTCACAAGGGATCATTAGATTGTTAGCCTGCATTGGGTCACAATGGTTCCTTGCTTCTCTTAACCTCTGTGGTGTCACAATGCATCCCATGCCCTTTTAGGCCATTGATGTCACAATGAATCATTTGATTCTTGGCCTCCATGGTGTCATAATGGTTCCTTGTTTCTATTGGGCCCCATGCTGTCACAATTCATCCCTGGCCCTTTTACGCCCCCTGGTGTCAAATGGGATCCTGGGATTATTAGCCTCCATTGGGTCACAATGGATCCTTGCTTCTCTTAACCCCTGTGGTGTCACAATGCATCCCATGCCCTTTTAGGCCACTTGATGTCACAATGAATCATTTGATTCTTGGCCTCCACGGTGGCATAATAGATCCTTGCTTCAATTGGTCCCCGTGCTGAAACAATCCATCCCTAGCCCTTTTTATACACCATGGTGCCACAAGGGATCATTAGATTGTTAGCCTGCATTGGGTCACAATGGTTCCTTGCTTCTCTTAACCTCTGTGGTGTCACAAATCATCCCATGACCTTTTAGGCCACTTGATGTCACAATGGATCATTTGATTCTTGGCCTCCATGGTTTCATAATGGTTCCTTGTTTCTATTGGGCCCCATGATGTCACAATTCATCCCTGGTCCTTTTACGCCCCCTGGTGTCAAATGGGATCCTGGGATTATTAGCCTCCATTGGGTCACAATGCATCCTTGCTTCTCTTAACCCCTGTGCTTTCACAATGCATCCCATGCCCTTTTAGGCCACTTGATGTCACAAGGGATCATTAGATTGTTAGCCTGCATTGGGTCACAATGGTTCCTTGCTTCTCTTAACCTCTGTGCTGTCACAATGCATTCCAAGCCCTTTTAGGCCACTTGGTCTTACAATGAACCATTTGATTCTTGGCCTTCATGGTGTCATAATGGTTCCTTGCTTCTATAGGTCCCCATGCTGTCAGAGTCCATCCGTGGCCCTTTTCCGCCCCCTGGTGTCAAAAGGGATTCTTAGATTGTTAGCCTGCATTGGGTCACAATGGTTCCTTGCTTCTCTTAACCCCTGTGCTGTCACAATGCATCCCATGCCCTTTTAGGCCACTTGATGTCACAATGAATCATTTAATTCTTGACCTCCATGGTGGCGTAATTGTACCAGGTTTTAATTGGGCCCCATGCTTTCACAATACATCCCTGCCCCTTTTAGGCCCATTGGTGTCAAAAGGGATCATTAGATTGTTAGCCTCCATTGGGTCACAATGGATCCTTGCTTCTCTTAACCCCTGTGATGTCACAATGCATCCCATGCGCTTTTAGGCCACATGATGTCACAATGAATTATGTGATTCTTGGCCTCCATGGTGGCATAACAGATCCTTGCTTCTATTGGTCCCCGTGCTGTAACAATTCATCGCTGGCCCTTTTAGGCCCATTGGTGTCACAAGGGATCATTAGATTGTTAGCCTGCATTGGGTCACAATGGTTCCTTGCTTCTCTTAACCGCTGTGGTGTCACAATGCATCCCATGACCTTTTAGGCCACTTGATGTCACAATGAATCATTTGATTCTTGGCCTCCATGGTGGCGTAATTGTACCAGATTTAATTGGGCCCCGTGCTTTCACAATGCATCCCTGCCCCTTTTAGGCCCATTGGTGTCACAAGGGATCATTACATTGTTAGCCTGCATTGGGTCACAATGGATCCTTGCTTCTCTTAACCCCTGTGCTGTCACAATGCATCCCATGCACTTTTAGGCCACTTGTTGTCACAATGAATCATTTGTCTCTTGGATTCCATGGTGTCATAATGGTTCCTTGCTTCTATAGGTCCCCATGCTGTCAGAGTCCACCCGTGGTCCTTTTGCGCCCCCTGGTGTCAAAAGGGATCATTACATTGTTAGCCTGCATTGGGTCACAATGGATCCTTGCTTCTCTTAACCCCTGTGCTGTCACAATGCATCCCATGCACTTTTAGGCCACTTGTTGTCACAATGAATCATTTGTCTCTTGGATTCCATGGTGTCATAATGGTTCCTTGCTTCTATAGGTCCCCATGCTGTCTGAGTCCAGCCGTGGTCCTTTTGCGCCCCCTGGTGTCAAAAGGGATCATTAGATTGTTAGCCTGCATTGGGTCACAATGGTTCCTTGCTTCTCTTAACCTCTGTGGTGTCACAATGCATCCCATGCCCTTTTAGGCCACTTGATGTCACAATGAATCATTTGATTCTTGGCCTCCATGGTGTCATAATGGTTCCTTGTTTCTATTGGGCCCCATGCTGTCACAATTCATCCCTGGACCTTTTACGCCCCCTGGTGTCAAATGGGATCCTGGGATTATTAGCCTGCATTGGGTCACAATGGATCCTTGCTTCTCTTAACCCCTGTGCTGTCACAATGCATCCCATGCCCTTTTAGGCCACATGATGTCACAATGAATCATTTGATTCTTGGCCTCCACGGTGGCATAATAGATCCTTGCTTCTATTGGTCCCCGTGCTGTAACAATCCATCCCTGGCCCTTTTTATAACCCCTGGTGCCACAAGGGATCATTAGATTGTTAGCCTGCATTGGGTCACAATGGTTCCTTGCTTCTCTTAACCTCTGTGGTGTCACAATGCATTCCAAGCCCTTTTAGGCCACTTGGTCTTACAATGAACCATTTGATTCTTGGCCTCCATGGTGGCATAATTGTACCAGGTTTTACTTGGGCCCCATGCTTTCACAATTCCTCCCTGCCACTTTTAGGCCCATTGGTGTCACAAGGGATCATTAGATTGTTAGCCTGCATTGGGTCACAATGGTTCCTTGCTTCTCTTAACCTCTGTGGTGTCACAATGCATCCCATGCCCTTTTAGGCCACTTGATGTCACAATGAATCATTTGTTTCTTGGCCTCCATGGTGTCATAATGGTTCCTTGCTTCTATAGGTCCCCATGCTGTCAGAGTCCATCCGTGGTCCTTTTGCGCCCCCTGGTGTCAAAAGGGATTCTTAGATTGTTAGCCTGCATTGGGTCACAATGGTTCCTTGCTTCTCTTAACCTCTGTGGTGTCACAATGCATCCCATGCCCTTTTAGGCCACTTGATGTCACAATGAATCATTTAATTCTTGGCCTCCATGGTGGCGTAATTGTACCAGGTTTTAATTGGGCCCCATGCTTTCACAATACATCCCTGCCCCTTTTAGGCCCATTGGTGTCAAAAGGGATCATTAGATTGTTAGCATCCATTGGGTCACAATGGATCCTTGCATCTCTTAACCCCTGTGCTGTCACAATGCATCCCATGCGCTTTTAGGCCACATGATGTCACAATGATTTATTTGATTCTTGGCCTCCATGGTGGCATAATAGATCCTTGCTTCTATTGGTCCCCGTGCTGTAACAATTCATCGCTGGCCCTTTTAGGCCCATTGGTGTCACAAGGGATCATTAAATTGTTAGCCTGCATTGGGTCACAATGGTTCCTTGCTTCTCTTAACCCCTGTGGTGTCACAATGCATACCATGCCCTTTTAGGCCACATGATGTCACAATGAGTCATTTGATTCTTGGCCTCCATGGTGTCATAATGGTTCCTTGTTTCTATTGGGCCCCATGCTGTCACAATACATCCCTGGACCTTTTACGCCGCCTGGTGTCAAATAGGATCCTGGGATTATTAGCCTCCATGGGGTGTACAATGGATCCTTGCTTCTCTTAACCCCTGTGCTGTCACAATGCATCCCATGCCCTTTTAGGCCACTTGATGTCACAATGAATCATGTGATTCTTGGCCTCCACGGTGGCATAATAGATCCTTGCTTCTATTGGTCCCCGTGCTGTAACAATCCATCCCTGGCCCTTTTTATAACCCCTGGTGCCACAAGGGATCATTAGATTGTTAGCCTGCATTGGGTCACAATGGTTCCTTGCTTCTCTTAACCTCTGTGGTGTCACAATGCATTCCAAGCCCTTTTAGGCCACTTGGTCTTACAATGAACCATTTGATTCTTGGCGTTCATGATGTCATAATGGTTCCTTGCTTCTATAGGTCCCCATGCTGTCAGAGTTCATCCGTGGTCCTTTTGCGCCCCCTGGAGTCAAAAGGGATTCTTAGATTGTTAGCCTGCATTGGGTCACAATGGTTCCTTGCTTCTCTTAACCCCTGTGGTGTCACAATGCATCCCATGCCCTTTTAGGCCACTTGATGTCACAATGAATTATTTGATTCTTGGCCTCCATGGTGGCGTAATTGTACCTGATTTTAATTGGGCCCCGTGCTTTCACAATGCATCCCTGCCCCTTTTAGGCCCATTGGTGTCACAAGGGATCATTAGATTGTTAGCCTGCATTGGGTCACAATGGATCCTTGCTTCTCTTAACCCCTGTGCTGTCACAATGCATCCCATGCACTTTTAGGCCACTTGTTGTCACAATGAATCATTTGTCTCTTGGATTCCATGGTGTCATAATGGTTCCTTGCTTCTATAGGTCCCCATGCTGTCAGAGTCCACCCGTGGTCCTTTTGCGCCCCCTGGTGTCAAAAGGGATCATTACATTGTTAGCCTGCATTGGGTCACAATGGTTCCTTGCTTCTCTTAACCCCTGTGGTGTCACAATGCATCCCATGCCCTTTTAGGCCACATGATGTCACAATGAATTATTTGATTCTTGGCCTCCATGGCGGCATAATAGATCCTTGCTTCTATTGGTCCCCGTGCTGTAACAATTCATCCCTGGCCCTTTTAGGCCCATTGGTGTCACAAGGGATCATTAGATTGTTAGCCGGCATTGGGTCACAATGGTTCCTTGCTTCTCTTAACCTCTGTGGTGTCACAATGCATCCCATGCCCTTTTAGGCCACTTGATGTCACAATGAATCATTTGATTCTTGGCCTCCATGGTGTCATAATGGTTCCTTGTTTCTATTGGGCCCCATGCTGTCACAATTCATCCCTGGACCTTTTACGCCCCCTGGTGTCAAATGGGATCCTGGGATTATTAGCCTCCCTTGGGTCACAATGGATCCTTGCTTCTCTTAACCCCTGTGCTGTCACAATGCATCCCATGCCCTTTTAGGCCACATGATGTCACAATGAATCATTTGATTCTTGGCCTCCACGGTGGCATAATAGATCCTTGCTTCTATTGGTCCCCGTGCTGTAACAATCCATCCCTGGCCCTTTTTATAACCCCTGGTGCCACAAGGGATCATTAGATTGTTAGCCTGCATTGGGTCACAATGGTTCCTTGCTTCTCTTAACCTCTGTGGTGTCACAATGCATTCCAAGCCCTTTTAGGCCACTTGGTCTTACAATGAACCATTTGATTCTTGGCCTCCATGGTGGCATAATTGTACCAGGTTATACTTGGGCCCCATGCTTTCACAATTCATCCCTGCCCCTTTTAGGCCCATTGGTGTCACAAGGGATCATTAGATTGTTAGCCTGCATTGGGTCACAATGGTTCCTTGCTTCTCTTAACCTCTGTGGTGTCACAATGCATCCCATGCCCTTTTAGGCCACTTGATGTCACAATGAATCATTTGTTTCTTGGCCTCCATGGTGTCATAATGGTTCCTTGCTTCTATAGGTCCCCATGCTGTCAGAGTCCATCCGTGGTCCTTTTGCGCCCCCTGGTGTCAAAAGGGATTCTTAGATTGTTAGCCTGCATTGGGTCACAATGGTTCCTTGCTTCTCTTAACCTCTGTGGTGTCACAATGCATCCCATGCCCTTTTAGGCCACTTGATGTCACAATGAATCATTTAATTCTTGGCCTCCATGGTGGCGTAATTGTACCAGGTTTTAATTGGGCCCCATGCTTTCACAATACATCCCTGCCCCTTTTAGGCCCATTGGTGTCAAAAGGGATCATTAGATTGTTAGCCTCCATTGGGTCACAATGGATCCTTGCTTCTCTTAACCCCTGTGCTGTCACAATGCATCCCATGCGCTTTTAGACCACATGATGTCACAATGAATTATTTGATTCTTGGGCTCCATGGCGGCATAATAGATCCTTGCTTCTATTGGTCCCCGTGCTGTAACAATTCATCCCTGGCCCTTTTAGGCCCATTGGTGTCACAAGGGATCATTAGATTGTTAGCCGGCATTGGGTCACAATGGTTCCTTGCTTCTCTTAACCTCTGTGGTGTCACAATGCATCCCATGCCCTTTTAGGCCACTTGATGTCACAATGAATCATTTGATTCTTGGCCTCCATGGTGTCATAATGGTTCCTTGTTTCTATTGGGCCCCATGCTGTCACAATTCATCCCTGGACCTTTTACGCCCCCTGGTGTCAAATGGGATCCTGGGATTATTAGCCTCCCTTGGGTCACAATGGATCCTTGCTTCTCTTAACCCCTGTGCTGTCACAATGCATCCCATGCCCTTTTAGGCCACATGATGTCACAATGAATCATTTGATTCTTGGCCTCCACGGTGGCATAATAGATCCTTGCTTCTATTGGTCCCCGTGCTGTAACAATCCATCCCTGGCCCTTTTTATAACCCCTGGTGCCACAAGGGATCATTAGATTGTTAGCCTGCATTGGGTCACAATGGTTCCTTGCTTCTCTTAACCTCTGTGGTGTCACAATGCATTCCAAGCCCTTTTAGGCCACTTGGTCTTACAATGAACCATTTGATTCTTGGCCTCCATGGTGGCATAATTGTACCAGGTTTTACTTGGGCCCCATGCTTTCACAATTCCTCCCTGCCCCTTTTAGGCCCATTGGTGTCACAAGGGATCATTAGATTGTTAGCCTGCATTGGGTCACAATGGTTCCTTGCTTCTCTTAACCTCTGTGGTGTCACAATGCATCCCATGCCCTTTTAGGCCACTTGATGTCACAATGAATCATTTGTTTCTTGGCCTCCATGGTGTCATAATGGTTCCTTGCTTCTATAGGTCCCCATGCTCTCAGAGTCCATCCGTGGTCCTTTTGCGCCCCCTGGTGTCAAAAGGGATTCTTAGATTGTTAGCCTGCATTGGGTCACAATGGTTCCTTGCTTCTCTTAACCCCTGTGGTGTCACAATGCATCCCATGCCCTTTTAGGCCACATGATGTCACAATGAATTATTTGATTCTTGGGCTCCATGGCGGCATAATAGATCCTTGCTTCTATTGGTCCCCGTGCTGTAACAATTCATCCCTGGCCCTTTTAGGCCCATTGGTGTCACAAGGGATCATTAGATTGTTAGCCTGCATTGGGTCACAATGGTTCCTTGCTTCTCTTAACCTCTGTGGTGTCACAATGCATCCCATGCCCTTTTAGGCCACTTGATGTCACAATGAATCATTTGATTCTTGGCCTCCATGGTGTCATAATGGTTCCTTGTTTCTATTGGGCCCCATGCTGTCACAATTCATCCCTGGCCCTTTTACGCCCCCTGGTTTCAAATGGGATCCTGGGATTATTAGCCTCCATTGGGTCACAATGGATCCTTGCTTCTCTTAACCCCTGTGCTGTCACAATGCATCCCATGCCCTTTTAGGCCACTTGATGTCACAATGAATCATTTGATTCTTGGCCTCCATGGTGGCATAATAGATCCTTGCTTCTATTGGTCCCCGTGCTGTAACAATCCATCCCTGGCCCTTTTTATACCCCCTGGTGCCACAAGGGATCATTAGATTGTTAGCCTGCATTGGGTCACAATGGTTCCTTGCTTCTCTTAACCTCTGTGGTGTCACAATGCATTCCAAGCCCTTTTAGGCCACTTGGTCATACAATGAACCATTTGATTCTTGGCCTTCATGGTGTCATAATGGTTCCTTGCTTCTATTGGGCCCCATGCTGTCACAATACATCCCTGGACCTTTTACACCGCCTGGTGTCAAATAGGATCCTGGGATTATTAGCCTCCATGGGGTCACAATGGATCCTTGCTTCTCTTAACCCCTGTGCTGTCACAATGCATCCCATGCCCTTTTAGGCCACTTGATGTCACAATGAATCATTTGATTCTTGGCCTCCACGGTGGCATAATAGATCCTTGCTTCTATTGGTCCCCGTGCTGTAACAATCCATCCCATGCCTTTTTATAACCCCTGGTGCCACAAGGGATCATTAGATTGTTAGCCTGCATTGGGTCACAATGGTTCCTTGCTTCTCTTAACCTCTGTGGTGTCACAATGCATTCCAAGCCCTTTTAGGCAACTTGGTCTTACAATGAACCATTTGATTCTTGGCGTTCATGATGTCATAATGGTTCCTTGCTTCTATAGGTCCCCATGCTGTCAGAGTTCATCCGTGGTCCTTTTGCGCCCCCTGGAGTCAAAAGGGATTCTTAGATTGTTAGCCTGCATTGGGTCACAATGGTGCCTTGCTTCTCTTAACCCCTGTGGTGTCACAATGCATCCCAGGCCCTTTTAGGCCACTTGATGTCACAATGAATTATTTGATTCTTGGCCTCCATGGTGGCGTAATTGTACCAGATTTTAATCGGGCCCCGTGCTTTCACAATGCATCCCTGCCCCTTTTAGGCCCATTGGTGTCACAAGGGATCATTAGATTGTTAGCCTGCATTGGGTCACAATGGATCCTTGCTTCTCTTAACCCCTGTGCTGTCACAATGCATCCCATGCACTTTTAGGCCACTTGTTGTCACAATGAATCATTTGTCTCTTGGATTCCATGGTGTCATAATGGTTCCTTGCTTCTATAGGTCCCCATGCTGTCAGAGTCCACCCGTGGTCCTTTTGCGCCCCCTGGTGTCAAAAGGGATCATTACATTGTTAGCCTGCATTGGGTCACAATGGTTCCTTGCTTCTCTTAACCCCTGTGGTGTCACAATGCATCCCATGCCCTTTTAGGCCACATGATGTCACAATGAATTATTTGATTCTTGGGCTCCATGGCGGCATAATAGATCCTTGCTTCTATTGGTCCCCGTGCTGTAACAATTCATCCCTGGCCCTTTTAGGCCCATTGGTGTCACAAGGGATCATTAGATTGTTAGCCTGCATTGGGTCACAATGGTTCCTTGCTTCTCTTAACCTCTGTGGTGTCACAATGCATCCCATGCCCTTTTAGGCCACTTGATGTCACAATGAATCATTTGATTCTTGGCCTCCATGGTGTCATAATGGTTCCTTGTTTCTATTGGGCCCCATGCTGTCACAATTCATCCCTGGCCCTTTTACGCCCCCTGGTTTCAAATGGGATCCTGGGATTATTAGCCTCCATTGGGTCACAATGGATCCTTGCTTCTCTTAACCCCTGTGCTGTCACAATGCATCCCATGCCCTTTTAGGCCACTTGATGTCACAATGAATCATTTGATTCTTGGCCTCCATGGTGGCATAATAGATCCTTGCTTCTATTGGTCCCCGTGCTGTAACAATCCATCCCTGGCCCTTTTTATACCCCCTGGTGCCACAAGGGATCATTAGATTGTTAGCCTGCATTGGGTCACAATGGTTCCTTGCTTCTCTTAACCTCTGTGGTGTCACAATGCATTCCAAGCCCTTTTAGGCCACTTGGTCATACAATGAACCATTTGATTCTTGGCCTTCATGGTGTCATAATGGTTCCTTGCTTCTATAGGTCCCCATGCTGTCATTGTTCATCCGTGGTCCTTTTGCGTCCCCTGGAGTCAAAAGGGATTCTTAGATTGTTAGCCTGCATTGGGTCACAATGGTTCCTTGCTTCTCTTAACCCCTGTGCTGTCACAATGCATCCCATGCCCTTTTAGGCCACTTGATGTCACAATGAATCATTTGATTCTTGGCCTCCATGGTGTCATAATGGTTCCTTGTTTCTATTGGGCCCCATGCTGTCACAATTCATCCCTGGACCTTTTACGCCCCCTGGTGTCAAATGGGATCCTGGGATTATTAGCCTCCCTTGGGTCACAATGGATCCTTGCTTCTCTTAACCCCTGTGCTGTCACAATGCATCCCATGCCCTTTTAGGCCACATGATGTCACAATGAATTATTTGATTCTTGGCCTCCACGGTGGCATAATAGATCCTTGCTTCTATTGGTCCCCGTGCTGTAACAATCCATCCCTGGCCCTTTTTATAACCCCTGGTGCCACAAGGGATCATTAGATTGTTAGCCTGCATTGGGTCACAATGGTTCCTTGCTTCTCTTAACCTCTGTGGTGTCACAATGCATTCCAAGCCCTTTTAGGCCACTTGGTCTTACAATGAACCATTTGATTCTTGGCCTCCATGGTGGCATAATTGTACCAGGTTTTACTTGGGCCCCATGCTTTCACAATTCCTCCCTGCCCCTTTTAGGCCCATTGGTGTCACAAGGGATCATTAGATTGTTAGCCTGCATTGGGTCACAATGGTTCCTTGCTTCTCTTAACCTCTGTGGTGTCACAATGCATCCCATGACCTTTTAGGCCACTTGATGTCACAATGAATCATTTGTTTCTTGGCCTCCATGGTGTCATAATGGTTCCTTGCTTCTATAGGTCCCCATGCTGTCAGAGTCCATCCGTGGTCCTTTTGCGCCCCCTGGTGTCAAAAGGGATTCTTAGATTGTTAGCCTGCATTGGGTCACAATGGTTCCTTGCTTCTCTTAACCTCTGTGGTGTCACAATGCATCCCATGCCCTTTTAGGCCACTTGATGTCACAATGAATCATTTAATTCTTGGCCTCCATGGTGGCGTAATTGTACCAGGTTTTAATTGGGCCCCATGCTTTCACAATACATCCCTGCCCCTTTTAGGCCCATTGGTGTCAAAAGGGATCATTAGATTGTTAGCATCCATTGGGTCACAATGGATCCTTGCTTCTCTTAACCCCTGTGCTGTCACAATGCATCCCATGCGCTTTTAGGCCACATGATGTCACAATGAATTATTTGATTCTTGGCCTCCATGGTGGCATAATAGATCCTTGCTTCTATTGGTCCCCGTGCTGTAACAATTCATCGCTGGCCCTTTTAGGCCCATTGGTGTCACAAGGGATCATTAAATTGTTAGCCTGCATTGGGTCACAATGGTTCCTTGCTTCTCTTAACCCCTGTGGTGTCACAATGCATACCATGCCCTTTTAGGCCACATGATGTCACAATGAATCATTTGATTCTTGGCCTCCATGGTGTCATAATGGTTCCTTGTTTCTATTGGGCCCCATGCTGTCACAATACATCCCTGGACCTTTTACGCCGCCTGGTGTCAAATAGGATCCTGGGATTATTAGCCTCCATGGGGTGTACAATGGATCCTTGCTTCTCTTAACCCCTGTGCTGTCACAATGCATCCCATGCCCTTTTAGGCCACTTGATGTCACAATGAATCATTTGATTCTTGGCCTCCACGGTGGCATAATAGATCCTTGCTTCTATTGGTCCCCGTGCTGTAACAATCCATCCCTGGCCCTTTTTATAACCCCTGGTGCCACAAGGGATCATTAGATTGTTAGCCTGCATTGGGTCACAATGGTTCCTTGCTTCTCTTAACCTCTGTGTTGTCACAATGCATTCCAAGCCCTTTTAGGCCACTTGGTCTTACAATGAACCATTTGATTCTTGGCGTTCATGATGTCATAATGGTTCCTTGCTTCTATAGGTCCCCATGCTGTCAGAGTTCATCCGTGGTCCTTTTGCGCCCCCTGGAGTCAAAAGGGATTCTTAGATTGTTAGCCTGCATTGGGTCACAATGGTTCCTTGCTTCTCTTAACCCCTGTGGTGTCACAATGCATCCCATGCCCTTTTAGGCCACTTGATGTCACAATGAATTATTTGATTCTTGGCCTCCATGGTGGCGTAATTGTACCTGATTTTAATTGGGCCCCGTGCTTTCACAATGCATCCCTGCCCCTTTTAGGCCCATTGGTGTCACAAGGGATCATTAGATTGTTAGCCTGCATTGGGTCACAATGGATCCTTGCTTCTCTTAACCCCTGTGCTGTCACAATGCATCCCATGCACTTTTAGGCCACTTGTTGTCACAATGAATCATTTGTCTCTTGGATTCCATGGTGTCATAATGGTTCCTTGCTTCTATAGGTCCCCATGCTGTCAGAGTCCACCCGTGGTCCTTTTGCGCCCCCTGGTGTCAAAAGGGATCATTACATTGTTAGCCTGCATTGGGTCACAATGGTTCCTTGCTTCTCTTAACCCCTGTGGTGTCACAATGCATCCCATGCCCTTTTAGGCCACATGATGTCACAATGAATTATTTGATTCTTGGCCTCCATGGCGGCATAATAGATCCTTGCTTCTATTGGTCCCCGTGCTGTAACAATTCATCCCTGGCCCTTTTAGGCCCATTGGTGTCACAAGGGATCATTAGATTGTTAGCCGGCATTGGGTCACAATGGTTCCTTGCTTCTCTTAACCTCTGTGGTGTCACAATGCATCCCATGCCCTTTTAGGCCACTTGATGTCACAATGAATCATTTGATTCTTGGCCTCCATGGTGTCATAATGGTTCCTTGTTTCTATTGGGCCCCATGCTGTCACAATTCATCCCTGGACCTTTTACGCCCCCTGGTGTCAAATGGGATCCTGGGATTATTAGCCTCCCTTGGGTCACAATGGATCCTTGCTTCTCTTAACCCCTGTGCTGTCACAATGCATCCCATGCCCTTTTAGGCCACATGATGTCACAATGAATCATTTGATTCTTGGCCTCCACGGTGGCATAATAGATCCTTGCTTCTATTGGTCCCCGTGCTGTAACAATCCATCCCTGGCCCTTTTTATAACCCCTGGTGCCACAAGGGATCATTAGATTGTTAGCCTGCATTGGGTCACAATGGTTCCTTGCTTCTCTTAACCTCTGTGGTGTCACAATGCATTCCAAGCCCTTTTAGGCCACTTGGTCTTACAATGAACCATTTGATTCTTGGCCTCCATGGTGGCATAATTGTACCAGGTTATACTTGGGCCCCATGCTTTCACAATTCATCCCTGCCCCTTTTAGGCCCATTGGTGTCACAAGGGATCATTAGATTGTTAGCCTGCATTGGGTCACAATGGTTCCTTGCTTCTCTTAACCTCTGTGGTGTCACAATGCATCCCATGCCCTTTTAGGCCACTTGATGTCACAATGAATCATTTGTTTCTTGGCCTCCATGGTGTCATAATGGTTCCTTGCTTCTATAGGTCCCCATGCTGTCAGAGTCCATCCGTGGTCCTTTTGCGCCCCCTGGTGTCAAAAGGGATTCTTAGATTGTTAGCCTGCATTGGGTCACAATGGTTCCTTGCTTCTCTTAACCTCTGTGGTGTCACAATGCATCCCATGCCCTTTTAGGCCACTTGATGTCACAATGAATCATTTAATTCTTGGCCTCCATGGTGGCGTAATTGTACCAGGTTTTAATTGGGCCCCATGCTTTCACAATACATCCCTGCCCCTTTTAGGCCCATTGGTGTCAAAAGGGATCATTAGATTGTTAGCCTCCATTGGGTCACAATGGATCCTTGCTTCTCTTAACCCCTGTGCTGTCACAATGCATCCCATGCGCTTTTAGACCACATGATGTCACAATGAATTATTTGATTCTTGGGCTCCATGGCGGCATAATAGATCCTTGCTTCTATTGGTCCCCGTGCTGTAACAATTCATCCCTGGCCCTTTTAGGCCCATTGGTGTCACAAGGGATCATTAGATTGTTAGCCGGCATTGGGTCACAATGGTTCCTTGCTTCTCTTAACCTCTGTGGTGTCACAATGCATCCCATGCCCTTTTAGGCCACTTGGTCTTACAATGAACCATTTGATTCTTGGCCTCCATGGTGGCATAATTGTACCAGGTTTTACTTGGGCCCCATGCTTTCACAATTCCTCCCTGCCCCTTTTAGGCCCATTGGTGTCACAAGGGATCATTAGATTGTTAGCCTGCATTGGGTCACAATGGTTCCTTGCTTCTCTTAAACTCTGTGGTGTCACAATGCATCCCATGCCCTTTTAGGCCACTTGATGTCACAATGAATCATTTGTTTCTTGGCCTCCATGGTGTCATAATGGTTCCTTGCTTCTATAGGTCCCCATGCTCTCAGAGTCCATCCGTGGTCCTTTTGCGCCCCCTGGTGTCAAAAGGGATTCTTAGATTGTTAGCCTGCATTGGGTCACAATGGTTCCTTGCTTCTCTTAACCTCTGTGGTGTCACAATGCATCCCATGCCCTTTTAGGCCACTTGATGTCACAATGAATCATTTAATTCTTGGCCTCCATGGTGGCGTAATTGTACCAGGTTTTAATTGGGCCCCATGCTTTCACAATACATCCCTGCCCCTTTTAGGCCCATTGGTGTCAAAAGGGATCATTAGATTGTTAGCCTCCATTGGGTCACAATGGATCCTTGCTTCTCTTAACCCCTGTGCTGTCACAATGCATCCCATGCGCTTTTAGGCCACATGATGTCACAATGAATTATTTGATTCTTGGCCTCCATGGTGGCATAATAGATCCTTGCTTCTATTGGTCCCCGTGCTGTAACAATTCATCGCTGGCCCTTTTAGGCCCATTGGTGTCACAAGGGATCATTAAATTGTTAGCCTGCATTGGGTCACAATGGTTCCTTGCTTCTCTTAACCCCTGTGGTGTCACAATGCATCCCATGCCCTTTTAGGCCACATGATGTCACAATGAATCATTTGATTCTTGGCCTCCATGGTGTCATAATGTTTCCTTGTTTCTATTGGGCCCCATGCTGTCACAATACATCCCTGGACCTTTTACACCGCCTGGTGTCAAATAGGATCCTGGGATTATTAGCCTCCATGGGGTCACAATGGATCCTTGCTTCTCTTAACCCCTGTGCTGTCACAATGCATCCCATGCCCTTTTAGGCCACTTGATGTCACAATGAATCATTTGATTCTTGGCCTCCACGGTGGCATAATAGATCCTTGCTTCTATTGGTCCCCGTGCTGTAACAATCCATCCCATGCCTTTTTATAACCCCTGGTGCCACAAGGGATCATTAGATTGTTAGCCTGCATTGGGTCACAATGGTTCCTTGCTTCTCTTAACCTCTGTGGTGTCACAATGCATTCCAAGCCCTTTTAGGCAACTTGGTCTTACAATGAACCATTTGATTCTTGGCGTTCATGATGTCATAATGGTTCCTTGCTTCTATAGGTCCCCATGCTGTCAGAGTTCATCCGTGGTCCTTTTGCGCCCCCTGGAGTCAAAAGGGATTCTTAGATTGTTAGCCTGCATTGGGTCACAATGGTGCCTTGCTTCTCTTAACCCCTGTGGTGTCACAATGCATCCCAGGCCCTTTTAGGCCACTTGATGTCACAATGAATTATTTGATTCTTGGCCTACATGGTGGCGTAATTGTACCAGATTTTAATCGGGCCCCGTGCTTTCACAATGCATCCCTGCCCCTTTTAGGCCCATTGGTGTCACAAGGGATCATTAGATTGTTAGCCTGCATTGGGTCACAATGGATCCTTGCTTCTCTTAACCCCTGTGCTGTCACAATGCATCCCATGCACTTTTAGGCCACTTGTTGTCACAATGAATCATTTGTCTCTTGGATTCCATGGTGTCATAATGGTTCCTTGCTTCTATAGGTCCCCATGCTGTCAGAGTCCACCTGTGGTCCTTTTGCGCCCCCTGGTGTCAAAAGGGATCATTACATTGTTAGCCTGCATTGGGTCACAATGGTTCCTTGCTTCTCTTAACCCCTGTGGTGTCACAATGCATCCCATGCCCTTTTAGGCCACATGATGTCACAATGAATTATTTGATTCTTGGGCTCCATGGCGGCATAATAGATCCTTGCTTCTATTGGTCCCCGTGCTGTAACAATTCATCCCTGGCCCTTTTAGGCCCATTGGTGTCACAAGGGATCATTAGATTGTTAGCCTGCATTGGGTCACAATGGTTCCTTGCTTCTCTTAACCTCTGTGGTGTCACAATGCATCCCATGCCCTTTTAGGCCACTTGATGTCACAATGAATCATTTGATTCTTGGCCTCCATGGTGTCATAATGGTTCCTTGTTTCTATTGGGCCCCATGCTGTCACAATTCATCCCTGGCCCTTTTACGCCCCCTGGTTTCAAATGGGATCCTGGGATTATTAGCCTCCATTGGGTCACAATGGATCCTTGCTTCTCTTAACCCCTGTGCTGTCACAATGCATCCCATGCCCTTTTAGGCCACTTGATGTCACAATGAATCATTTGATTCTTGGCCTCCATGGTGGCATAATAGATCCTTGCTTCTATTGGTCCCCGTGCTGTAACAATCCATCCCTGGCACTTTTTATACCCCCTGGTGCCACAAGGGATCATTAGATTGTTAGCCTGCATTGGGTCACAATGGTTCCTTGCTTCTCTTAACCTCTGTGGTGTCACAATGCATTCCAAGCCCTTTTAGGCCACTTGGTCATACAATGAACCATTTGATTCTTGGCCTTCATGGTGTCATAATGGTTCCTTGCTTCTATAGGTCCCCATGCTGTCATTGTTCATCCGTGGTACTTTTGCGTCCCCTGGAGTCAAAAGGGATTCTTAGATTGTTAGCCTGCATTGGGTCACAATGGTTCCTTGCTTCTCTTAACCCCTGTGCTGTCACAATGCATCCCATGCCCTTTTAGGCCACATGATGTCACAATGAATCATTTGATTCTTGACCTCCATGGTGGTGAAATTGTACCAGGATTTAATTGGGCCCCATGCTTTCACAATACATCCCTGCCCCTTTTAGGCCCATTGGCGTCAAAAGGGATCATTAGATTGTTAGCCTCCATTGGGTCACAATGGATCCTTGCTTCTCTTAACCTCTGTGGTGTCACAATGCATCCCATGCCCTTTTAGGCCACTTGATGTCACAATGAATCATTTGATTCTTGGCCTCCATGGTGTCATAATGTTTCCTTGTTTCTATTGGGCCCCATGCTGTCACAATTCATCCCTGGCCCTATTACGCCCCCTGGTTTCAAATGGGATCCTGGGATTATTAGCCTCCATTGGGTCACAATGCATCCTTGCTTCTCTTAACCCCTGTGCTGTCACAATGCATCCCATGCCCTTTTAGGCCACTTGATGTCACAATGAATCATTTGATTCTTGGCCTCCATGGTGGCATAATTGTACCAGGTTTTACTTGGGCCCCATGCTTTCACAATACATCCCTGCCCCTTTTAGGCCCATTGGTGTCACAAGGGATCATTAGATTGTTAGCCTGCATTGGGTCACAATGGTTCCTTGCTTCTCTTATCCTCTGTGGTGTCACAATGCATTCCAAGCCCTTTTAGGCCACTTGGTCTTACAATGAACCATTTGATTCTTGGCCTTCATGGTGTCATAAGGGTTCCTTGCTTCTATAGGTCCCCATGCTGTCAGAGTACATCCGTGGTCCTTTTGCGCCCCCTGGAGTCAAAAGGGATTCTTAGATTGTTAGCCTGCATTGGGTCACAATGGTTCCTTGCTTCTCTTAACCTCTGTGGTGTCATAATGCATCCCATGCCCTTTTAGGCTACTTGATGACACAATGAATCATTTAATTTTTGGCCTCCATGGTGGCGTAATTGTACCAGGTTTTAATTGGGCCCCATGCTTTCACAATACATCCCTGCCCCTTTTAGGCCCATTGGCGTCAAAAGGGATCATTAGATTGTTAGCCTCCATTGGGTCACAATGGATCCTTGCTTCTCTTAACCCCTGTGTGGTGACAATGCATCCCATGCCCTTTTAGGCCACATGATGTCACAATGAATTATGTGATTCTTGGCCTCCATGGTGGCATAATTGATCCTTGCTTCTATTTGTCCCCGTGCTGTAACAATTCATCCCTGCCACTTTTAGGCCCATTGGTGTCACAAGGGATCATTAGATTGTTAGCCTGCATTGGGTCACAATGGTTCCTTGCTTCTCTTAACCTCTGTGGTGTCACAATGCATCCCATGCCCTTTTAGGCCACATGATGTCACAATGAATTATTTGATTCTTGGGCTCCATGGCGGCATAATAGATCTTTGCTTCTATTGGTCCCCGTGCTGTAACAATTCATCCCGGCCCTTTTAGGCCCATTGGTGTCACAAGGGATCATTAGATTGTTAGCCTGCATTGGGTCACAATGGTTCCTTGCTTCTCTTAACCCCTGTGCTGTCACAATGCATCCCATGCCCTTTTAGGCCACTTGATGTCACAATGAATCATTTAATTCTTGGCCTCCATGGTGTCATAATGGTTCCTTGTTTCTATTGGGCCTCATGCTGTCACAATTCATCCCTGGCCCTTTTACGCACCCTGGTGTCACAAGGGATCATTAGATTGTTAGCCTGCATTGGGTCACAATGGTTCCTTGCTTCTCTTAACCTCTGTGGTGTCACAATGCATCCCATGCCCTTTTAGGCCACTTGATGTCACAATGAATCATTTGATTCTTGGCCTCCACGGTGGCATAATAGATCCTTGCTTCTATTGGTCCCCGTGCTGTAACAATCTATCCCTGGCCCTTTTTATACCCCCTGGTGCCACAAGGGATCATTAGATTGTTAGCCTGCATTGGGTCACAATGGTTCCTTGCTTCTCTTAACCTCTGTGGTGTCACAATGCATTCCAAGCCCTTTTAGGCAACTTGGTCTTACAATGAACCATTTGATTCTTGGCGTTCATGATGTCATAATGGTTCCTTGCTTCTATAGGTCCCCATGCTGTCAGAGTTCATCCGTGGTCCTTTTGCGCCCCCTGGAGTCAAAAGGGATTCTTAGATTGTTAGCCTGCATTGGGTCACAATGGTGCCTTGCTTCTCTTAACCCCTGTGGTGTCACAATGCATCCCAGGCCCTTTTAGGCCACTTGATGTCACAATGAATTATTTGATTCTTGGCCTCCATGGTGGCGTAATTGTACCAGATTTTAATCGGGCCCCGTGCTTTCACAATGCATCCCTGCCCCTTTTAGGCCCATTGGTGTCGCAAGGGATCATTAGATTGTTAGCCTGCATTGGGTCACAATGGATCCTTGCTTCTCTTAACCCCTGTGCTGTCACAATGCATCCCATGCACTTTTAGGCCACTTGTTGTCACAATGAATCATTTCTCTCTTGGATTCCATGGTGTCATAATGGTTCCTTGCTTCTATAGGTCCCCATGCTGTCAGAGTCCACCCGTGGTCCTTTTGCGCCCCCTGGTGTCAAAAGGGATCATTACATTGTTAGCCTGCATTGGGTCACAATGGTTCCTTGCTTCTCTTAACCCCTGTGGTGTCACAATGCATCCCATGCCCTTTTAGGCCACATGATGTCACAATGAATTATTTGATTCTTGGGCTCCATGGCGGCATAATAGATCCTTGCTTCTGTTGGTCCCCGTGCTGTAACAATTCATCCCTGGCCCTTTTAGGCCCATTGGTGTCACAAGGGATCATTAAATTGTTAGCCTGCATTGGGTCACAATGGTTCCTTGCTTCTCTTAACCTCTGTGGTGTCACAATGCATCCCATGCCCTTTTAGGCCACTTGATGTCACAATGAATCATTTGATTCTTGGCCTCCATGGTGTCATAATGGTTCCTTGTTTCTATTGGGCCCCATGCTGTCACAATTCATCCCTGGCCCTTTTACGCCCCCTGGTTTCAAATGGGATCCTGGGATTATTAGCCTCCATTGGGTCACAATGGATCCTTGCTTCTCTTAACCCCTGTGCTGTCACAATGCATCCCATGCCCTTTTAGGCCACTTGATGTCACAATGAATCATTTGATTCTTGGCCTCCATGGTGGCATAATAGATCCTTGCTTCTATTGGTCCCCGTGCTGTAACAATCCATCCCTGGCCCTTTTTATACCCCCTGGTGCCACAAGGGATCATTAGATTGTTAGCCTGCATTGGGTCACAATGGTTCCTTGCTTCTCTTAACCTCTGTGGTGTCACAATGCATTCCAAGCCCTTTTAGGCCACTTGGTCATACAATGAACCATTTGATTCTTGGCCTTCATGGTGTCATAATGGTTCCTTGCTTCTATAGGTCCCCATGCTGTCATTGTTCATCCGTGGTCCTTTTGCGTCCCCTGGAGTCAAAAGGGATTCTTAGATTGTTAGCCTGCATTGGGTCACAATGGTTCCTTGCTTCTCTTAACCCCTGTGGTGTCACAATGCATCCCATGCCCTTTTAGGCCACATGATGTCACAATGAATCATTTGATTCTTGACCTCCATGGTGGTGAAATTGTACCAGGATTTAATTGGGCCCCATGCTTTCACAATACATCCCTGCCCCTTTTAGGCCCATTGGTGTCAAAAGGGATCATTAGATTGTTAGCCTGCATTGGGTCACAATGGTTCCTTGCTTCTCTTAACCTCTGTGGTGTCACAATGCATCCCATGCCCTTTTAGGCCACTTGATGTCACAATGAATCATTTGATTCTTGGCCTCCATGGTGTCATAATGTTTCCTTGTTTCTATTGGTCCCCATGCTGTCACAATTCATCCCTGGCCCTATTACGCCCCCTGGTTTCAAATGGGATCCTGGGATTATTAGCCTCCATTGGGTCACAATGCATCCTTGCTTCTCTTAACCCCTGTGCTGTCACAATGCATCCCATGCCCTTTTAGGCCACTTGATGTCACAATGAATCATTTGATTCTTGGCCTCCATGGTGGCATAATTGTACCAGGTTTTACTTGGGCCCCATGCTTTCACAATACATCCCTGCCCCTTTTAGGCCCATTGGTGTCACAAGGGATCATTAGATTGTTAGCCTGCATTGGGTCACAATGGTTCCTTGCTTCTCTTATCCTCTGTGGTGTCACAATGCATTCCAAGCCCTTTTAGGCCACTTGGTCTTACAATGAACCATTTGATTCTTGGCCTTCATGGTGTCATAAGGGTTCCTTGCTTCTATAGGTCCCCATGCTGTCAGAGTACATCCGTGGTCCTTTTGCGCCCCCTGGAGTCAAAAGGGATTCTTAGATTGTTAGCCTGCATTGGGTCACAATGGTTCCTTGCTTCTCTTAACCTCTGTGGTGTCATAATGCATCCCATGCCCTTTTAGGCTACTTGATGACACAATGAATCATTTAATTTTTGGCCTCCATGGTGGCGTAATTGTACCAGGTTTTAATTGGGCCCCATGCTTTCACAATACATCCCTGCCCCTTTTAGGCCCATTGGCGTCAAAAGGGATCATTAGATTGTTAGCCTGCATTGGGTCACAATGGATCCTTGCTTCTCTTAACCCCTGTGTGGTGACAATGCATCCCATGCCCTTTTAGGCCACATGATGTCACAATGAATTATGTGATTCTTGGCCTCCATGGTGGCATAATTGATCCTTGCTTCTATTTGTCCCCGTGCTGTAACAATTCATCCCTGCCACTTTTAGGCCCATTGGTGTCACAAGGGATCATTAGATTGTTAGCCTGCATTGGGTCACAATGGTTCCTTGCTTCTCTTAACCTCTGTGGTGTCACAATGCATCCCATGCCCTTTTAGGCCACATGATGTCACAATGAATTATTTGATTCTTGGGCTCCATGGCGGCATAATAGATCTTTGCTTCTATTGGTCCCCGTGCTGTAACAATTCATCCCGGCCCTTTTAGGCCCATTGGTGTCACAAGGGATCATTAGATTGTTAGCCTGCATTGGGTCACAATGGTTCCTTGCTTCTCTTAACCCCTGTGCTGTCACAATGCATCCCATGCCCTTTTAGGCCACTTGATGTCACAATGAATCATTTAATTCTTGGCCTCCATGGTGTCATAATGGTTCCTTGTTTCTATTGGGCCTCATGCTGTCACAATTCATCCCTGGCCCTTTTACGCACCCTGGTGTCTAATGGGATCCTGGGATTTTTAGCCTCCATTGGGTCACAATGGATCCTTGCTTCTCTTAACCCCTGTGCTGTCACAATGCATCCCATGCCCTTTTAGGCCACATGCTGTCACAATGAATCATTTGATTCTTGGCCTCCACGGTGGCATAATAGATCCTTGCTTCTATTGGTCCCCGTGCTGTAACAATCTATCCCTGGCCCTTTTTATACCCCCTGGTGCCACAAGGGATCATTAGATTGTTAGCCTGCATTGGGTCACAATGGTTCCTTGCTTCTCTTAACTTCTGTGGTGTCACAATGCATCCCATGCCCTATTAGGCCACATGATGTCACAATGAATTATTTGATTCCTGGGCTCCATGGCGGCATAATAGATCTTTGTTTCTATTGGTCCCCGTGCTGTAACAATTCATCCCTGGCCCTTTTTATAACCCCTGGTGCCACAAGGGATCATTAGATTGTTAGCCTGCATTGGGTCACAATGGACCCTTGCTTCTCTTAACCCCTGTGCTGTCACAATGCATCCCATGCCCTTTTAGGCCACTTGATGTCACAATGAATCATTTGATTCTTGGCCTCCATGGTGGCATAATAGATCCTTGATTCTATTGGTCCCCGTGCTGTAACAATCCATCCCTGGCCCTTTTTATACCCCCTGGTGCCACAAGGGATCATTAGATTGTTAGCCTGCATTGGGTCACAATGTTTCCTTGCTTCTCTTAACCTCTGTGCTGTCACAATGCATTCCAAGCCCTTTTAGGCCACTTGGTCTTACAATGAACCATTTGATTCTTGGCCTTCATGGTGTCATAAGGGTTCCTTGCTTCTATAGGTCCCCATGCTGTCAGAGTCCATCCGTGGTCCTTTTGCGCCCCCTGGTGTCAAAAGGGATTCTTAGATTGTTAGCCTGCATTGGGTCACAATGGTTCCTTGCTTCTCTTAACCCCTGTGCTGTCACAATGCATCCCATGCCCTTTTAGGCCACTTGATGTCACAATGAATCATTTGATTCTTGGCCTCCATGGTGTCATAATGGTTCTTTGTTTCTATTGGGCCCCATGCTTTCACAATACATCCCTGCCCCTTTTAGACACATTGGTGTCAAAAGGGATCATTAGATTGTTAGCCTCCATTGGGTCACAATGGATCCTTGCTTCTCTTAACCCCTGTGGTGTCACAATGCATCCCATGCCCTTTTAGGCCACTTGATGTCACAATGAATCATTTGATTCTTGGCCTCCATGGTGGCATAATAGATCCTTGCTTCTATTGGTCCCCGTGCTGTAACAATCCATCCCTGGCCCTTTTTATACCCCCTGGTGACACAAGGGATCATTTGATTGTTAGCCTGCATTGGGTCACAATGGTTCCTTGCTTCTCTTAACCCCTGTGGTGTCACAATGCATCCCATGCCCTTTTAGGCCACTTGATGTCACAATGAATCATTTAAATCTTGGCCCCCATGGTGGCGTAATTGTACCAGGTTTTAATTGGGCCCCATGCTTTCACAATACATCCCTGCCCCTTTTAGGCGCATTGGTGTCAAAAGGGATCATTAGATTGTTAGCCTCCATTGGGTCACAATGGATCCTTGCTTCTCTTAACCGCTGTGCTGTCACAATGCATCCCATGCCCTTTTAGGCCACTTGATGTCACAATGAATCATTTGATTCTTGGCCTCCATGGTGGCATAATTGTACAAGGTTTTACTTGGACCCCATGCTTTCACAATTCATCCCTGCTCCTTTTATGCCCATTGGCGTCACAAGGGATCATTAGATTGTTAGCCTGCCTTGGGTCACAATGGTTCCTTGCTTCTCTTAACCTCTGTGCTGTCACAATGCATCCCATGCCCTTTTAGGCCACTTGATGTCACAATGAATCATTTGATTATTGGCCTCCATGGTGTCATAATGGTTCCTTGTTTCTATTGGGCCCCATGCTGTCACAATTCATCCCTGGCCCTTTTACGACCCCTGGTGTCAAATGGGATCCTGGGATTATTAGCCTCCATTGGGTCACAATGGATCCTTGCTTCTCTTAACCCCTGTGCTGTCACAATGCATCCCATGCCCTTTTAGGCCACATGATGTCACAATGAATCATTTGATTCTTGACCTCCATGGTGGTGAAATTGTACCAGGATTTAATTGGGCCCCATGCTTTCACAATACATCCCTGCCCCTTTTAGGCCCATTGGTGTCAAAAGGGATCATTAGATTGTTAGCCTGCATTGGGTCACAATGGATCCTTGCTTCTCTTAACCCCTGTGCTGTCACAATGCATCTCATGCCCTTTTAGGCCACTTGATGTCACAATGAATCATTTGATTCTTGGCCTCCATGGTGGTGTAATTGTACCAGGTTTTACTTGGACCCCATGCTTTCACAATTCATCCCTGCCCCTTTTAGGCCCATTGGTGTCACAAGGGATCATTAGATTGTTAGCCTGCATTGGGTCACAATGGTTCCTTGCTTCTCTTAACCTCTGTGGTGTCACAATGCATCCCATGCCCTTTTAGGCCACTTGATGTCACAATGAATCATTTGATTCTTGGCCTCCATGGTGGCATAATTCCAACAGGTTTTAATGGGGCCCTATGTTTCACAATTAATCTCTGGCCCTTGTAGGCCCATTGGTGCCACAAGGGATCATTAGATTGTTAGCCTCCCTTGGGTCACAATGGATCCTTGCTTCTCTTAACCTCTGTGGTGTCACAATGCATTCCATGCCCTTTTAGGCCACTTGATGTCACAATGAATCATTTGATTCTTGGCCTCCATGGTGTCATAATGGTTCCTTGTTTCTATTGGGCCCCATGCTGTCAGAGTTCATCCCTGGCCCTTTTACGCCCCCTGGTGTCTAATGGGATCCTGGGATTTTTAGCCTCCATTGGGTCACAATGGATCCTTGCTTCTCTTAACCCCTGTGCTGTCACAATGCATCCCATGCCCTTTTAGGCCACTTGATGTCACAATGAATCATTTGATTCTTGGCCTCCATGGTGGCATAATAGATCCTTGCTTCTATTGGTCCCCGTGCTGTAACAATCCATCCCTGGCCCTTTTTATACCCCCTGGTGCCACAAGGGATCATTAGATTGTTAGCCTGCATTGGGTCACAATGGTTCCTTGCTTCTCTTAACCTCTGTGGTGTCACAATGCATCCCATGCCCTTTTAGGCCACTTGGTCTTACAATGAACCATTTGATTCTTGGCCTTCATGGTGTCATAATGGTTCCTTGCTTCTATAGGTCCCCATGCTGTCAGAGTCCATCCGTGGTCCTTTTGCGCCCACTGGTGTCAAAAGGGATTCTTAGATTGTTAGCCTGCTTTGGGTCACAATGGTTCCTTGCTTCTCTTAACTCCTGTGGTGTCACAATGCATCCCATGCCCTTTTAGGCCACTTGATGTCACAATGAATCATTTAAATCTTGGCCTCCATGGTGCCGTAATTGTACCAGGTTTTAATTGGGCCCCATGCTTTCACAATACATCCATGCCCCTTTTAGGCCCATTGGTGTCAAAAGGGATCATTAGATTGTTAGCCTGCATTGGGTCACAATGGTTCCTTGCTTCTCTTAACCCCTGTGCTGTCACAATGCATCCCATGCCCTTTTAGGCCACTTGATGTCACAATGAATCATTTGATTCTTGGCCTCCATGGTGGTGTAATTGTACCAGGTTTTACTTGGGCCCCATGTTTCACAATTCATCCCTGCCCCTTTTAGGCCCATTGGTGTCACAAGGGATCATTAGATTGTTAGCCTGCATTGGGTCACAATGGATCCTTGCTTCTCTTAACCCCTGTGCTGTCACAATGCATCCCATGCCCTTTTAGGGCACTTGATGTCACAATGAATCATTTGATTCTGGGCCTCCAAGGCGGCATAATAGATCCTTGCTTCTATTGGTCCCCGTGCTGTAACAATCCATCCCTGGCCCTTTTTATACCACCTGGTGCCACAAGGGATCATTAGATTGTTAGCCTGCATTGGGTCACAATGGTTCCTTGCTTCTCTTAACCTCTGTGGTGTCACAATGCATCCCATGCCCTTTTAGGCCACTTGATGTCACAATGAATCATTTGATTCTTGGCCTCCATGGTGTCATAATGGTTCCTTGTTTCTATTGGGCCCCATGCCTTCACAATTCATCCCTGGCCCTTTTACGACCCCTGGTGTCAAATGGGATCCTGGGATTATTAGCCTCCATTGGGTCACAATGGATCCTTGCTTCTCTTAACCCCTGTGCTGTCACAATGCATCCCATGCCCTTTTAGGCCACTTGATGTCACAATGAATCATTTGATTCTTGGCCTCCACGGCGCCATAATAGATCCTTGCTTCTATTGGTCCCCGTGCTGTAACAATCCATCCCTGCCCCTTTTTATACCCCCTGGTGCCACAAGGGATCATTAGATTGTTAGCCTGCATTGGGTAACAATGGTTCCTTGCTTCTCTTAACCTCTGTGGTGTCACAATGCATCCCATGCCCTTTTAGGCCACTTGATGTCACAATGAATCATTTGATTCTTGGCCTCCATGGTGTCATAATGGTTCCTTGTTTCTATTGGGCCCCATGCTGTCACAATTCATCCCTGGCCCTTTTACGACCCCTGGTGTCA